>NC_140247.1:9229019-9246519 GCF_949987555.1 Borostomias antarcticus | reverse complement strand
AGATGAGAGCAGATGAGAGGAGGAGAGATGAGATGAGAGGGTAGATGAGAGGAGAGGAGGAGAGATGAGAGGAGAGGAGGAGAGCAGATGAGAGCGACCCAGGGGCCCCGGGGGGAGAGGCGCTTGCGTAGGGCCCTATTTATAAACCACGGGTCAGAGCGTGTTCCAGCGTCCGGCGTCCCCGATCAGAAGGTCAGGATTCCCTCCGAGACACAGAACAGCTGAGGAGCTGGAATAAAAACAACCTAAAGTCTCTGAGAGGACAAGCTGCCCCAGCCTCGGCCTCTGATGTTAGCCCCGCCCCCCGCCCCCCCTCCCCCAGGGGACCGAGCCCAGCCTCGGCCTCTGATGTTAGCCCCACCCCCCGCCCCCCCTCCCCCAGGGGACCGAGCCCAGCCTCGGCCTCTGACGCTAGCCCCGCCCCCCCCCCCCCCCCCCGGGGGACCGAGCCCAGCCGGCCTCTGACATTAGCCCCCCCCCCCCCCCGACGTTACCCCCCCCCGAGCCGTGGACGCACACACAGCGATGAGGGGGGGGGGGGAAGGGGGGGGGGGCTTGGCGGCGGGGGTCAGGTGAGGGAAGCCCCCCGGCGTACGTGCGTGTTAGCGGAGCGTGAGGGCGGAGCAGAGGAGAGCGGCGGAGGAGAGAGAGGCAGATGGAGGGGTCATGTCCCCGCCCCCTTGGACGGGGCGCCACCGGGGGGAGGGGCGGGGTCAGCCGTCACGAGACCGTCCCGCTCGCAGACGCTACTGACCACGGTCGACGCCTGGGGCGTGCCATCTCACCGCTCGCTACCACCATCACTTCTGTCCCTCCTATCCTGTGTGTGTGTGTGTGTGTGTGTGTGTGCGTGTGTGTGTGTGTGTGTGTGTGTGTGTGGGCATGTCTAAACGAACCACGACTAAAGGGAAAACGATGGATAAATGAGGTGAAGGCACACCTCGTTTTCCTCTCCCCTCCAGCTAAGCCTGACGTGTGCTTAGTTCATAATGTGCAGCCGATCAAACTGCTGTGTGAGCAGCATGTAATCAACCTGTTGCCGGAGTACTGGGTGTTCGTTCGGTGTGCTCAGACTCAGAGGTTTTCTCTCTCCGCCAGCGGCTTAAAGAGTCGCTCCGTGCGACCTTCGACCTGCCTGCCGAGGACCTTCGCTTCGGAGCTCCCCTCCGACCCTCCTCCACTCCCCTGCCCACGGCGGGCTGCCCGGTAAACGGACCGCACTTCACCAAAAGCGCTTTACGACGGCCTCTCGTTCACCCGTTCACACACACATTCACACACCGGTGTTGGCAGCTGCCATGGGAGGAGAAATTTGGGGTCCGGCATCTGCCTGAGAACTAGGGATGTTAATAGTTAATCGACTATCGATTAATTGCCGATAAGAATTTACTCAAAGATTTGGTTACTCGATTAATTGCTTGTTAATGGAACAGAACTTTTTTGGGGGGAACAAACGTTATCAACGGAAGTTGCGTGGAATGTAGTGAAGGCTAATTGGGATGGCGGGAAATCTCAACGACACAGCGGAAGAAGACACAAAAATGAAGCGAGCAAAGCGCAGTCCAGCGCGGGACGTTCTTATCAATTAATCGACTATCGTTTGTTAAGGTTAATAGTTATCGATTAATGAAATTCCTTGAAATTTGCGACCCTACTGGAGGACACTTTGATAACGTGCAAAGGAGGCGGAGCCGGGATTCGTACCCGCTCTGCGTCCGGAGCCACGTCCGGCCCGTGTTCGTCCCCCGGGCCGGCGCCGGCGCTCCTCTGTGTTTGTAGTCGGGCACGACTCCGGGCAGCCCTCCCCCGTCCTCACCGGGGGTAAATATGGCCGCCCGTCTGTCTCATGCGTTTACGGGACGTTATTTAATCCCCGCGCAGGCGGCTTTGTCGTTTCCTGTCCGGAGGTTCTGGCGTGATTTAGCACGCCGCCGCCATCGCCACCTCACCAGCCGGCAGATTTACTAGTGATTATAAACGAGGGCAGCGTCACACACACACACTCACACACACACACACCTGGCCCACATACCGGAGGAGGAGGATGTAACATTGCAATAATGTCACGTTCAAGGTGACATTTCAAAAACGTTGGGACGGACGTTGATGATAGGCCGGCTTGTCAGATACTGTACGTTCGGTACGATCAAACTACAAAGATAAAACGAGCAACGCTTTCCATCTCTCCCTCTACATGTCTGAGAATGTTCCGGCATGAACAGGGAGGGCACCTCAAGGACGGGATGGCATTCTAAGACACACACACAGTTCAGCTAATCTGATCAAACACGAGAGAGAGAGAGAGAGAGAGAGAGAAAAGCAAGCTTCTTAATCCTGTGAGATGAGCGTCACCAGGGAGCAAACATTCTGTTCGAACCGGAGAGTCCGAGAGCCGGAAGAGGAGATTCACCTTCAACAAGGTAAACAGCAGCAGAACCCCTCACCGTACAGCGCGAGCTCACTGCACAACAGTTAAAAATAGCAACACACATGTACAGTACCGTTCGCAGACAGTATCCAATGGGGTAGCAGAAGCCTGAGACAGATAGCAGAGTAAAGACCAGTGGGGAGACCAGTGGGGAGACCAGTGGGGAGACCAGTGGGGAGACCAGTGGGGAGACCAGTGGGGAGACTACACTATGCAGAGAAAGGAAAAGTGCTGAATCCCGTTGTGGAAGCCAGAAGTGGCGATACAGCGTGTTATTCTTAGAAACGTCACAGGAAGTGGTGCATTTACACAGTCCCTCAGACTAATGGAGCTGGTATTTGAAATGAACGTGGCTGTTTAGACAAGGTTCCGTCGCTGGTTGATGGATAACCTTTTAATGTGACTGTTCCTGGGGAGATTCTAGCCCCATCGTACACACACACACACACACGCACAGGGCCGTTATACCACCTCATACACACACACACACACACACGGGGCCATTCTACCACCTCACACACACACACACACACACACACACACACGGGGCCGTTCTACCACCTCACACACACACACACACAGGGCCGTTCTACCACCTCATACACAAACACGGCCGTTCTACCACCTCTCACACACACACACACACACACACACACACACACACAGGGCCGTTCTACCACCTCACACACACACACACACACACACACACGCGGGGCCGTTCCCTGACCTTGTCGCTCCCCGGGCCGGAGGAAGGGACGCGCCGGCGGAGTGGAGAGAGCGCCGTGCTAAATCTCTCTACATCCCATTACGGCGACATGCTAACACCATCAGTACCAGCCCGCTAACAACCCCGCTAACAGGCTTAGCTCGCCGTGGCGGCCTCTGGAGGACGTCCGTCGCGCCCGAGCTCTCGGCGTGAGAGCGGAGAGGGGAGGGGAGATAGAGGATGAGATAAGCGCAATCCTCTCCTCTGCTTAACTGTATTAGGCTATGGGGGAGGGGGGGGGGATCCAGCGAGCGTGGGTAGACTCTCGCTAGGCCCCTTTCCTCAGAACTCACCGCAACACAGCTGCGCTGAGGCGGACATGTTGGTTTCTTCAGGGCCTCACGCGGCGGTTAGCGACGCCGCCGCCAACGGCACAGTGGCTGCCCCGCATCTGATCCCGCTAGCGCACGCTGCGCAGACATACGGGGTCGGAGACAAGGCAACCTGTCAGTTGTGATCAGTCAACAGCCAGGGTTGGAAATGAAGTGGTCTGAATTATGCTGGGCTCACACTACAGGATTTTGGGGCGATTTATCCCGATTCACCCCTCCTGACAATGGGGGGAGAAATCTGGTCTGGAACGTTGGTCGGTACCGATGTTCAGCCCGGATTATCTTGTAATGTGAGGGGTTTACAGATCCAATCTTATTCCTCCCGATCGGCTCACAGACCCATCAGGGCCACCCAGAGAATATCAAACATGTATGATATTTAGATTATTACGTTACTACTTTACATGCGAGGCAGTGGTTCGTTGCCGAGTTGCCCTCTTGGGCGTAATATCCTGTAAATTGTGATGAGCTGTTATTTTCAAATCATGCAGTGTATGCATGTTTGAGATTCGCAAGAACATCTGTTAAGATTCTCTGTGTGTGCGTGATGCAACCTGATTTCAAAATCAGTTGGGATTTTAAATATCCTGTAGTGAGAGAGCAGCGTTGGGTACCTGGCTGCAGGGGAATCCCAGAATGCTTTGCTGAGTGTCCAGGAAGTACAACACGCTCACGCAGAGGGCGTCTCGGAGGCAGTGGACGCCTGCAAGAACCTTTCTGCAGCCAGGTCAAGAATGAAAGTACCATTTGATATGAATTCAGCTTTATGTGAAGGCTGTCTTTAGGCTCAGATCAAACAGGCCTGTCGTTTTTCCGGCTAGAAATACGGCGCTTTGATCGCAGGCGTGGAAGAGAGCGAGAGACCGTACGGCCGGGGGTCCGGCAGCGATGGGGCCGCCGTCAACCCGGGGTCCGAGGCCGGGTGCGGACCTCCCTAACGGGAAGATGAACGGCCTGGTCTCCGTCCTTCACTCAGCCCATTGGCTGGAGCCGGGTGGTGGGAGGGAGGAGGGGGATAGTTGTAACAGCCCAAAGACGGGTCAACCTGAGGTGCCGGTTCATCCGTATGACCGGTACCCACTACTCCCCCTAAAGCAATAATGAGCTCTGCCATCGCTGGCACTGGAGGAGGAGGCCCCGCAAGGCTCCGTACCCGTAGGTGCGCTCTGGCTGCCATATGTGCACCGCGCCACAAAGACACCCGCTTAGCATGAACTCATTCTCAACTCACGAACGGATATTAAGCACCTCTCGACTCGTGTTTCAGATGAGAGGAGAAGGTCCTCGGGCCCGCTAGCCTCCCTGGCGCTCCATGGTCACCATATGTGCGCCGCGCCGCAAAGACACCGTTATGCTCCTAATTAACGTGTCACGACTTGCTAAATCTCAACTCATGAATGGATATTAAACGACTATCGTTTCAGATCATGTGCGACGGCCAACAGGGTGGATGTGGAGCAGACAGGGACCTACAGGGTGGATGTGGAGCAGACAGGGACCTACAGGGTGGATGTGGAGCAGACAGGGACCTACAGGGTGGATGTGGAGCAGACAGGGACCTACAGGGGGGTGAAACTTCGGAAAATGGTGACCACAACTGCGAGAGGAAGTCATAGGTAATGTTTGACTTGAATATTTGATGGCTAAAAAAGACAATTGAAATAAATAAAAGCATCAGTATTTGTACAGCAATTGTACAGAAGCTAGTATACCCGCGTTCAGAAATAATACAACCACTTTTATTAATAAAAAAAATACACTGTACTAAATTTAACAGCACTACCCATAACAGCATCCATAATCGGTCAGCCAGAGACTGAAGGACCTTCAGGGTGGCCCAGTTTGGGGTGCTGGATCCTTCTCGCTGGCCAACCTCCAGAGAGGGCCAGGCGCACTACGGGAGGTTCAGCAGGGTGGGATCTACCTGAGAGGGCTGGGAACAGCTGGGAGGAGATACGAGCCGACTGCTCTCTACAAAAGCTACGCCAACAAACGGTACGATCTTCTTGGGCATTCTGATGTAGTGTCTCTGGTGTAGCACTTGCCACTGATGTAGAAAAAGAATACATTGGATGTATTTGATGTTACTTGATGTTAGGATAGTTTTATGCACAGCTGTTCCAGGCTGACCCCCCCAGCTCCATGTGGTGATGATCAGTACCTGAGCATCATGGGTCCCCCCCACCTGAGGACTCATTTGAAGCAGATGGTAGACTACAGATGGTGGGTCAAAGACAACCTATGCCACTTAAAATGAGTCACCCAGGCCCAGCAGAAGAGGAAGCTGAGCTACTACATGGTAAACGGACTGAACTTATCCAAAGCGTTTTACAATGGCCTCTCATTAACCTACTCACACTCACGGCGGCAGCTGCAATGCAAGGTGCAAGATTTGTTTTTCTCCAAAGCGACATACAGTTTAGTACATTAATTACTAAATGTTCTGTATGTACAGTGGTCCCCTGTGACTGAACCCATAACCTCAGCATTGTTAGTGTCATTGTGGCGGCTGTGGCTCAGTTGGTAGAGCGGGTCGTCCAGTGATCGTAGGGTCGGCGGTTCGAATCCCGCCTCCTCCTGTCCACATGTCGAAGTGTCCTTGGGCAAGACACTGAACCCCAAATTGCTCCCAATGAGCAGGTTAGCACCTTGCATGGCAGCTGCTGCCATTGGTGTGTGAATGTGTGTGTGAATGGGTGAATGAGAGGCCATTGTAAAGCGCTTTGGATAAAAGCGCTATATAAGTGCAGTCTATTTACCATTCATAGTGAGCTACTAAGGACAACACTTCATGTTTTAGTTATTTTATGGTTGATATTTAAATTAAAAAAAATATTACTATTTACATGTGTGTGTCATGACTTTCTTGTTCATGGCTCAATGCTTCCCTGGATTAGCCAAGCTAAAACAGGGAGCGAGCTACAGACCCCCATGGGGACACAGAGCGGGGCGAACAAATAAATAAATAAATCAAGCCGGTGCTTACAGTACAACCCGGTACACGCACGTACCTAGGGAGGGCAAAATATGCATATTAAACAGAGCAAGGAACATGCCTCAAATCCTAGTACTGGCAACAGCGAACACCCGCCACCGGGCGCACCCGGAGACAGAACCGTCCAATCACCAGGAGGGAGGAGGACGGGGAGGCGGAGCCAAGCTCGCCAGCCGGTGAGACGTATCCTGCGAGAGCAGAGAGCGGTGTAGGCTACCAGGAAGTGGTTTAAATAGGCCGCCTAGCTGTGGGTGAGGGCTGTGGTTGGAGAATAGATGAGTGAATGATTGAAACGCTGATTGCTTAGCTGGCTGTCAGCTGATTACAGCTGAGGCGTTTGACCCGTGTCCTGTATGAAACTACACCTGGCTTCAATTTCATCTTTTTCAACTGAAATTGAAAGTAAGGAAACTCTCTCAGCATGAAAGTAATAAAATGGTGACAAAAACAGATTATAATAAGTGTGCTACAAATAATGTTAAAATAAAAGGTACATTTTACCTATTATTGTTTATAACCGATTTATAACTGACTATTTTATCTTCGGGCAAGTAGAACATGACCTGTGCTTTTGTACAGGTGTTGGAGTGCTTTTGTGGGTGCTTTAAGTGCTTTTGAGACCTTAGTGTCAACCCCTGTACAAGTCAAACGTTCCCGGCGTGGACGCTGGTTGAGCGACTTTCATTGGAATGAATGGGCAGATGTCTTCGAACGCCTCATCCATAGGTTAATACCTCCATGTGTGGGGGCGGTTTGATAGAGTCCTTCGGTCGTGTGGAAACGCCGACGCGGACATTTGATATGACAGCGACACTGTAATGGATTTTAACTGATCTAGTCAAAAAGGATTTGCCAAGATTCGCTCAAACAGGTCAAGTCTGGTTTATTGAGAAAACATACGAGCGCAAGGACTTCAGGATAACGCACGTGAGTGGTTCATCCAAGTGAAGTGCCCCAGTCTGGTCTTGCGCGGCCTTATATTCAAGCAAAACACAGGTATGGCGCTTCCAGGATGTGATTGGCTAACCCATTGTGTACATCATATTAAATGGCAGGCATCATCAACAGTGGTCGAGAATACAGACACGTGACATGAGAAAAGGCGGTAATTTCTTGAAGGGACAAAGGGACAAAGGATGGTTATTCTGGAGTAGACAACGTCTAGGTGTGTTGACCTCCTGGAGGTCATCCTGTCATGAATTAGGTTAGCACAGCTATGTGAAAGGTTGAGGGAGGTGGTGAATTACAAAAGGAGGTGATGAAACTACAATTTCTATGACAACACCCAGTGAGTCACATGGTTCTGTCCGACCGAGAGCCGAGCTGCCTACCACGCCAGTCAGCTCCCCTGGAGAACACTGAAGACCCGGCAGGTCACCGGCAGGGAGGACGACGGCAGACTGATGGCCTCTGTCACAGACCACCATCGCCCTGGGTTGATCCAGCCACTGATCAATGGATAATGAAGTGGCCGGGGTAAGTGGACAGGGGTAGTCGGGGAAGACCTTGGCGTGTGGGAAAACAAATGCGCCAGCTCAAAACACTGATGCTCTGTGGTTGAACGTGTCTGAAGGTTGTCAACAAGCCAGGAAATATCCAAGTGAGTGACGTCTCAGAAGCTACTATTGTGTATCCAGAGCTCCACTGACCACCGACCAATATTAGATCACTTATCACATAATGGACGATTGGTTCCATATCAGAGTGACCGATGTCTTGGCTCCATCCATGGTATAGTGAGACTCATTTTCCCATCAGCACTTGCAGCATGTCGGGACCAGTAGGGAAACACAGTGAATGAGGCCGAGAAGAGAATGAATTAATTGAAAAGGTAGAAGGTAGATATGGTTACCTAGCAACTTGACAATGGGTTTCGTTTCGTTAATTCACTCTCCAGCAAGGTCAGTTACTGCCTTTTGTCCAACTCAAAGCAGAGCAGAACCGTGTTCTAGACAATACTACCCGGTGAACAAAGCGCATCACTGTTGCTAGACGGATCGAAGGGATACGTTGGAGAGACTAGTCGTGCTATGATCTAACCGAGGCTGGCCAGGGGCCTCGGAGGGAGGAGAAGGAGGAGAGACGAGCAGAGTCTCTCTCTCCGTCTGTTCTTCCTGCGTAGCCGAGCTCTGAAGGGTCGGCGTCCAGCGATGATAGAACCTTGACGTTCTCTAGAAGACTGGACTCATGGGGTTCGTCCAGACAATGTCGGGGTGCTCGGGGTCGATAGGCAGAGAGGGACTTTGAGGGCTATGTGAGGGCGTGTGGTAGGGCTCCACAATACTGTAAAAAAAAAAGAAATATTGTTTTTTTTTTTTCTTCTGCAATATACATACTGTGATATGAAAAAATACTGCCATTTTCACCCGGTGACTGAATAATGCAGAATATTTGTGATTGGTGGTTCGCTGGACATGCAGAACCTGTGTGTCACTCACTAGCAACAGACTCTGTGCATCCAAGAACTTCTCCTTTTGTGTCAAGCGGCAAAAAAAGTTGCAGCGTGAGGCGTTTGAGTTCATTTGCCTTACTTGACATCACAGGTAAAAAGATAAATAAATAAATAAAAGAATGCACGTTCTGCGATGTGACTATTGTGCATGCGCACCTCGCAATGACGACGCTGAAACCCTGAAACGATATATTGGGCGGCCTTCGTGTGTGGCCTGGTGCAAACATGAGCTCTTCGATCCTGGGGCGCCGTCTGGCGTGGGGGGGGGTGAGGGGAAATGAAGGGGGATAAGGATCGTCGGGTTGCCAGACTCACATTAGTCTCCTCGGGGGTAGGCTCTGAGACGGAGGTCTCTTGGGGCGCAGACGTATCCGGCATGCTGAGTCAGCGGGGGCGGAGCCTGACTGAAGCACGCTGGTCTGAGTCATGCTTTCTACCCAGGCGTTAAAGCCAAGCCCAACTCACCACCACATCAATGCACATCCTATTACAACGCTCGATGTGTGCTTGTTTCAGCCTCGGAACACACACACGCACGCACGCACGCCCCTCTGAGTTTGAAGTGTCCTCACTGGCCCCTTCTTACTGGCGGAATCTACCCAACACTCGCCTTGGAAAACCCCACACCCACAGAAAACCAGCTCACACACACACACACACACACACACACACACACACACACACACACACACACACACACACACACACACACACCGCAGAACGGTCGACTCTGCACTTTTCAGTCAGTGCTCAGCTGCTTTCGGGTTCTGCCTTTCGATATCATGAGGGAAGAGAAATCAGCCGGTCGACCTCCTCTCCTCGTGGTGGAGGTGACAGACAGGATGTCCGCCGGCGCCGTTCTCGGCCCGGCCCGGATCCGGACCCGGTTCCGTCTTCCCCCGCACGCTGAGCCGGAGATGAGGGACGCGTCGGCGCCTCTGATGGCCGGGCTGGACAGCCGGGGGGGGCGTGGCCGTCGTTCCGCGGGGAACGCCGATGGCGTCGGCCGATGCCTAACAGCATTTAAGATGGAGCAGAGGAAAACACTTCTGAGGCTAGCGCCATCAGCTGCTCTCTGTCCTGACTTCCTGTCTCTGTCTGTCTGTCTGCCTGTCTGTCTGTCTCTCTGCCTGCCTGCCTGTCTGTCTGCCTGTCTGTCTCTCTGCCTTCCTGTCTGTCTGCCTGTCTGTCTTTCTGTCTGCCTGTCTGTCTGTCTGTCTGTCTGTCTGTCTGTCTGTCTGTCTGTCTGCCTGTCTGTCTGCCTGTCTGTCTGCCTGTCTGTCTCTGTCTGTCTGTCTGTCTCTGTCTGTCTGTCTTCCTTAGGGCTGTAACGATTATGAATTTTGATTAACGATTAATTGTCAGAAAAATAATTGCGATTATTACAATAATTGTCAGAGTTGTTGACGGGGGGGGGGGGGTGGGGTGGGATTCCGAGTTCTGACTCATTTGTACCTGATAATGTAGGCCTAATAACACAAGTACTCAGCCTATGAAGTAAACCTGTGGTTTAAAACCATGCCTCTTTAATATCATGAATGTTAACATGTTAACATAGAACATATATCCTCCTCAATAAAAAAAAGCATTGAAAAACTAAGATGAAATTTAATTTGGAGTATACAAATAGCACATGAAGTGGACAATGCATCAGTGCTTCTTTACCTCTTTAATACAGTGTCTCTTGTCATTAGTTGCTATGAACGTATAGGACAAGTGCCAACAAGTTGAAGAATTCCATTGAACTAGGGTTGCTACCATATCAACTCTGCAACAGATTTTGATTTTATATTAAAATATATATATTTTATTATTATTAATTTATTTTTTTTACATTTTTTCATAACCGCGGTTAAAAAAACAACAACAATCGCGGTCAGAAAAAATAAGCGCGGTTTGACGATTATGTAATAATCGTTACAGCCCTAGTCTGCCTGTCTGTCTGTCTGTCTCTCTCTCTCTGCCTGCCTGCCTGTCGGTCTGTCTGCTCATACGCCCGTTTGTCTGCCTGCCGCCGACCTCATAAACACAAGCAGCACTCCTTGTGAGGGAGGAGGAGGAGGAGGAGGAGGAGGAGGTGGTATAAGGCAGAGAACGCATTAGCACGATATTATGAGCAGCTACATCCTTTAAAAGCCGTTTTGTACCGAGGGCAAACTGCTGAACACGCGGCACAGAGTGTCAGAGAGGGAGCGTAACCTAGCAGCGGTCTCCCGGGGCGACGCACCCAAGGCCTCCTTCCTGTAACGACCCGAGGGAGCGCAGCACCGGGGTTTCTGGGGAAAAAACGCGTCGGCGAGAACGATGTGACGGGGGTGGGGGGGGGGGCGCTCTAACGCGGCGCACGCAGACGCGCTCGTAGATCATGATGCAATCGCAGGTCCTGTCAGAGGGGCGGATCGATAGCGGGGTGGGGGGGGGCAGGGCGGGGGGGGGGGGGGGGTGGGGCTAGAGACGCGGCGCCGGCGGCGTTGGAGAGATCCAGGACTGATAACCGCCCGGGTCCCATATCGCCTCTGCAGCATCCGCTCTGGGAAACGTGACCCCTCCCCATCCTCCTCTCTGCTCTTCCCCCCTTCCTCCTTCCTTCCCAGCTCCTCTCCTCGCCGCTCCGCTCTCCTGCTCACTTGATCTCCTGATCTTCTGATCTCCTGATCTCCACGGCAGAGAACAGAGGAGGAACAGAGGGAGGAGCAGAGGGAGGAGGGGGAGAAAGAGAGGGAGGAGGAGGGAGGAGCAGAGGGAAGAGGAACAGAAGGAGGAGGAGACGGGAGCAGAGGGAGGAGGGGTGAGGAGCAGAGGGGGGGGGGGGGGCGGGCGGGAAGGGGAGAGATGTTTTGGGACGAGGACGAGCTCAAGTGCAGAGGAGGGGCGGTCTAACGAGATTAGCCGGAGCGATATCTGTGTGTGTGTGTGTGTGTGTGTGTGTGTGTCGAGGTGTGCAGGTCAACCCCTGCCCCTGTTGAATTTGGGCACTCTGACATCAGCATTTGATAAACTAGCCTGTAATCCAATTGCTCCGCTGTTATCTCCTCATCTAACGGTGCCTGGCCAATCTGCAGGTTTCGCTGACCGCCGCGTGACAACCCGCCCCCCCACCCCCCACCCCCTCCTCCTCCTCCTCCTCTGTCCCTCTCCTTCGTTAAGATGCTCTCCTCGACTTGACTTCACGCACAGCTGCGGCGCTGTCTTTGCCGAAACAATCGCGCCCCTTCTCCCCCTGCGAGTTCCGACGCGCGTTTCCCTGTCTGTGCCTCGTCCAGCCCGGTCCAGTCCAGTCCAGTCCAGTCCAGTCCAGTCCAGTCCAGTCCAGTCCAGTCCAGTCCAGTCCAGCCGGGTCCAGTCCGCTTCAGCCCGGTCCAGCCGGGTCCTCTCCTCTCCTCTCTCCCTCTCGGGCAGAGCTGTTAGCTCCCTATGGGGCCGCGGTGTAGTCCAGGAACACACACACACACACACACGCATGTGCACACACACACACACACACACACACACACACACACACACACACACAGGACTCTCTGTACAGCAGTGGCAGGTGAGAGTGGCGCTGCCACATGGGGTTGGCAGCGTTGTCATGACCACCACCAAGCCTGCTGGCACAGAACATTCCCTCCATCCCAACATCCCTCCATCCCTCCCTCACTCACTCCATCCCTCCCTCACTCACTCCATCCCTCCCTCACTCACTCCATCCCTCCCTCCCTCACTCACTCCATCCCTCCATCCCTCCCAACAGGCCTCGCTCCGAGCCGACAGGGACGGTAACCACGACCGGCAGAGGGGTACACACACACACACACGCACGCACGCGCACACACACACACACACCTGCATCCCTAAACACGTACGCAAGCCCGCACACACTTGCAGTGGTTTTCAAGACAGTCAGAACAGAAAGGAGAATTTTCTATTACGAGACTATTGGTGTTTTATTGACAATTAATCACACGACACGTTCATCCCGGGTCCACGGCAATCAACTGACTGACTGACTTGAGTGCATAACAACATACAGTAAGCATAATAATTAGAGAACGACGGTTCAACACGATATGATTGGGTGAGAAGGTGGGCCCCTGCTAGATTTCATGGAAGGTCCCTTTAAATGACATGACGAGTCCCAGCATCCCTAAACTAACAGCTGTGTTTGCCAGGAGTCTGGCTGATGGTCCAGAGTACAGCCAAACGTACAGACGCTGCAGAAAGAGAACAGGCCTTAGCCCTGGACCGCTAATATGAAGGCTAGCGTGCAATTCGATATGGTAAAGCATTTCTTATTACAGCAGAAATACACGCACACACACACACACACACGCAGGTAATGAGACTATAAGAGACTATAGTGTCCATGCCTCTCGGGGACCATGTGAGGGAATTCAATCGATCACTGTGTGCTGAGTGAATGGTTATGGCCTGCAGGAAGAGGGGATTGACAGGGGGGCAGGTTGGAGCAGGGGGGCAGGTTGGAACAGGGGGGGCCGTTTCGATGAGACGGACCCTGACTGTGCTGCTGGCTTCTCTCAATGAGCTCAATGTGTCTCCTGTTTCCTCTCCTCTCTACTAAACCCTAACCCTAACCCTACTCACTACTAAAACAACCCTTCACTACTAAAACAACCCCTCACTACTAAAACAACCCCTCACTACTAAAACAACCCTTCACTACTAAAACAACCCCTCACTACTAAAACAACCCTTCACTACTAAAACAACCCCTCACTACTAAAACAACCCTTCACTACTAAAACAACCCCTCACTACTAAAACACTACCCCTCACTACTAAAACACTACCCCTCACTACTAAAACTACCCCTCACTACTAAAACAACCCCTCACTACTAAAACAACCCCTCACTACTAAAACACTACCCCTCACTACTAAAACACTACCCCTCACTACTAAAACACTACCCCTCACTACTAAAACAACCCCTCACTACTAAAACAACCCCTCACTACTAAAACAACCCCTCACTACTAAAACAACCCCTCACTACTATAACACTACCCCTCACTACAAAAACACTACCCCTCACTACAAAAACACTACCCCTCACTACTAAAACACTACCCCTCACTACTAAAACACTACCCCTCACTACTAAAACAACCCCTCACTACTAAAACAACCCCTCACTACTAAAACAACCCCTCACTACTAAAACACTACCCCTCACTACTAAAACAACCCCTCACTACTATAACACTACCCCTCACTACTAAAACACTACCCCTCACTACTAAAACACTACCCCTCACTACTAAAACAACCCCTCACTACTAAAACAACCCTTCACTACTAAAACACTACCCCTCACTACTAAAACAACCCTTCACTACTAAAACACTACCCCTCACTACTAAAACACTACCCCTCACTACTAAAACAACCCCTCACTACTATAACACTACCCCTCACTACTAAAACACTACCCCTCACTACTAAAACACTACCCCTCACTACTATAACACTACCCCTCACTACTAAAACAACCCCTCACTACTAAAACAACCCCTCACTACTAAAACACTACCCCTCACTACTAAAACAACCCCTAACTACTAAAACACTACCCCTCACTACTAAAACAACCCCTAACTACTAAAACACTACCCCTCACTACTAAAACAACCCCTCATTACTAAAACAACCCCTCACTACTAAAACAACCCCTCACTACTAAAACAACCCCTCACTACTAAAACAACCCCTCACTACTAAAACAACCCCTCACTACTAAAACACTACCCCTCACTACAAAAACACTACCCCTCACTACTAAAACAACCCCTCACTACTAAAACAACCCCTTACTACTAAAACAACCCCTCACTACTAAAACACTACCCCTCACTACTAAAACAACCCCTCACTACTAAAACAACCCCTCACTACTAAAACAACCCCTCACTACTAAAACACTACCCCTCGCTCACTACTAAAACAACCCCTCACTACTAAAACAACCCCTCACTACTAAAACAACCCCTCACTACTAAAACAACCCCTCACTACTATAACACTACCCCTCACTACTAAAACACTACCCCTCACTACTAAAACACTACCCCTCACTACTAAAACAACCCCTCACTACTAAAACACTACCCCTCACTACTAAAACACTACCCCTCACTACTAAAACAACCCCTCACTACTAAAACAACCCCTCACTACTAAAACAACCCCTCACTACTAAAACAACCCGTCACTACTAAAACAACCCCTCACTACTAAAACAACCCCTCACTACTATAACACTACCCCTCACTACTAAAACAACCCCTCACTACTAAAACAACCCCTCACTATTAAAACAACCCCTCACTACTAAAACAACCCCTCACTACTAAAACAACCCCTCACTACTAAAACAACCCCTCACTACTAAAACAACCCCTCACTACTAAAACAACCCCTCACTACTAAAACAACCCCTCACTACTAAAACAACCCCTCACTACTATAACACTACCCCTCACTACTAAAACACTACCCCTCACTACTAAAACAACCCCTCACTACTAAAACAACCCCTCACTACTAAAACACTACCCCTCACTACTAAAACACTACCCCTCACTACTAAAACACTACCCCTCACTACTAAAACAACCCCTCACTACTAAAACAACCCCTCACTACTAAAACAACCCCTCACTACTAAAACACTACCCCTCACTACTAAAACACTACCCCTCACTACTAAAACATTACCCCTCACTACTAAAACAACCCCTCACTACTAAAACACTACCCCTCACTACTAAAACACTACCCCTCACTACTAAAACAACCCCTCACTACTAAAACACTACCCCTCACTACTAAAACAACCCCTCACTACTAAAACAACCCCTCACTACTAAAACAACCCCTCACTAGTAAAACAACCCCTCACTACTAAAACACTACCCCTCACTACTAAAACAACCCCTCACTACTAAAACAACCCCTAACTACTAAAACACTACCCCTCACTACTAAAACACTACCCCTCACTACTAAAACAACCCCTCACTACTAAAACACTACCCCTCACTACTAAAACAACCCCTCACTACTAAAACACTACCCCTCACTACTAAAACAACCCCTCACTACTAAAACAACCCCTCACTACTAAAACAACCCCTAACTACTAAAACAACCCCTCACTACTAAAACACTACCCCTCACTACTAAAACACTACCCCTCACTACTAAAACAACCCCTCACTACTAAAACACTACCCCTCACTACTAAAACAACCCCTCACTACTAAAACAACCCCTCACTACTAAAACACTACCCCTCACTACTAAAACACTACCCCTCACTACTAAAACAACCCCTCACTACTAAAACACTACCCCTCACTACTAAAACACTACCCCTCACTACTAAAACAACCCCTCACTACTAAAACACTACCCCTCACTACTAAAACAACCCCTCACTACTAAAACAACCCCTCACTACTAAAACAACCCCTCACTACTAAAACACTACCCCTCACTACTAAAACAACCCCTAACTACTAAAACACTACCCCTCACTACTAAAACAACCCCTCACTACTAAAACACTACCCCTCACTACTAAAACAACCCCTCACTACTAAAACAACCCCTCACTACTAAAACACTACCCCTCACTACTAAAACACTACCCCTCACTACATAAACAACCCCTCACTACTAAAACAACCCCTCACTACTAAAACAACCCCTCACTACTAAAACAACCCCTCACTACTAAAACACTACCCCTCACTACTAAAACACTACCCCTCACTACTAAAACAACCCCTCACTACTAAAACACTACCCCTCACTACTAAAACAACCCCTCACTACTAAAACACTACCCCTCACTACTAAAACAACCCCTCACTACTAAAACACTACCCCTCACTACTAAAACACTACCCCTCACTACTAAAACAACCCCTCACTACTAAAACAACCCCTCACTACTAAAACAACCCCTCACTACTAAAACAACCCCTCACTACTAAAACAACCCCTCACTACTAAAACAACCCCTCACTACTAAAACAACCCCTCACTACTAAAACAACCCCTCACTACTAAAACAACCCCTCACTACTAAAACAACCCCTCACTACTAAAACAACCCCTCACTACTAAAACAACCCCTCACTACTAAAACAACCCCTCACTACTAAAACAACCCCTCACTACTAAAAAACTACCCCTCACTACTAAAACAACCCCTCACTACTAAAACACTACCCCTCACTACTAAAACAACCCCTCACTACTAAAACACTACCCCTCACTACTAAAACACTACCCCTCACTACTAAAACAACCCCTCACTACTAAAACAACCCCTCACTACTAAAACAACCCCTCACTACTAAAACAACCCCTCACTACTAAAACAACCCCTCACTACTAAAACAACCCCTCGCTCTGCTTATCTGAGTTGAGTTACAACGAAGAGCACGCACGCGCGCACACACACACACACACACACGCACGCACACACGCACACACACACACCCACACAAACAAA
>NC_140247.1:9201519-9224019 GCF_949987555.1 Borostomias antarcticus | reverse complement strand
GTCCTGTCCTGAGGGGGGGGGCTCGGGCAGAGGGTCAGGAGAGCCCGGGGGAAGGAGGAGGAGGTGGATGAATTCAAGTTCAAATTCAAAACAACTTTATTAATCCCACTAGGGGCAATTAGGGACGAACAACGTACAACAACCTACAAACAGATGAATACACCAAGGAGCTCAAATGTGGAATAAAATCCATGAAAGCTGTTGATAGGTAGCCCTGATAAACAATAAAAAAATATGTTTAAAAAAACCCATCTCCAACAGTAACAATGGTTAAAACAAACAAACAAACAAATAAATAAATAAAAACACAACGGCATTTAAATGTCAGATTGCAGAGGGGATAAAGGATTTTGAATGGCAGTTTTACAAGCAGGTAAAGCACAGCACAACGACGCCCTGATGACAACAGAGAAAATTCACTTGAAAGAACATGTCCAGAGAAAGAGCACCAGGAGCTTGCTGCTCTCAGAAAGACTGTGTTGGTTGCAGAAAGGAGTCGGGAGTGTTCGTTTCACTCCGATGGTCTTAGACCGGACTTCAACAATGCTGTTCTGGCTGGGTGCATCTTTTACAGTGAGGCTGTGAATCCAGTAGATAAAATAAAAGCCCAGAAGACTCTCGATAAGAGAGAAACGCCAGCCCTGACAGAAAAAGAATGAGTTTGTGGAGAAGGTGGATTCTGCTCCCCCCTCTTCCCAATAGCCTCAGCATGATGCACCCTCTGGCTGCTTCTCTGCCATGTCCAAAATCAATAATCACTTCCTTGGCTTCAGACGCCTACATTTAAATCCCAGAAGTCATCACACCAAGGGATAAAAACAGCGCGAGCATTCCTGCAGTCTGATT
This sequence comes from Borostomias antarcticus, assembly GCF_949987555.1. Classification (NCBI taxonomy): domain Eukaryota; kingdom Metazoa; phylum Chordata; class Actinopteri; order Stomiiformes; family Stomiidae; genus Borostomias; species Borostomias antarcticus. The sequence goes on along the minus strand of NC_140247.1, from coordinate 9,223,173 downwards.
GTGAAGCTCGGAGAAGGGTAAGCGGCAGGGTGTCGGTCAGGAAATCTGACCAAATATCTGCCCTCCCTAGAGTGCCTGCGTCCGTCAGTGGACATAATGAGTCGGCCGCCGGCCTCACCTCAGGTCAGCTCCTGGTCATTAGGCGGGCAGGTGAACGAAGGCGTAGGGAGAGGAGAGTCAGAGTGCGTCCGTTCGGACGGATGACCTCCGACCCTGCTTTCCGCTCTCCTCCCATGATGGCTCACCGGGGGGGGTGGAAACTGAGGCGCCGGAGGAGGAGGCGAGAGAGAGAGAGAGGAGGAGAGAGGGAGAGAGAGAGAGGGAGCAGGAGAGAGAGAGAGAGAGAGAGGAGGAGAGAGAAAGAGGAGAGAGAGAGGAGGAAAGAGAGAGAGAGGAGGCGAGAGAGAGAGAGAGAGAGGAGGAGAGAGAGAGAGGAGGAGAGAGAGAGAGAGGAGAGAGGAGAAGAGAGAGAGAGGAGGAGGAGAGAGAGAGGAGGAGGAGAGAGAGTGGAGAGAGGAGGAGAGAGAGAGAGAGGAGGAGAGAGGGAGAGAGAGAGAGGGAGCAGGAGAGAGAGAGAGAGAGGAGAGAGAAAGAGGATAGAGAGAGGAGGCGAGAGAGAGAGAGAGAGGAGGAGAGAGAGAGAGGAGGAGAGAGAGAGAGAGGAGAGAGGAGGAGAGAGAGAGAGGAGGAGGAGAGAGAGGAGGAGGAGAGAGAGAGAGGAGAGAGGAGGAGATAGAGAGAGAGGAGGAGAGAGGGAGAGAGAGAGAGGGAGCAGGAGAGAGAGAGAGAGAGGAGGAGAGAGAAAGAGGAGAGAGAGGAGGAAAGAGAGAGGAGGCGAGAGAGAGAGAGAGGAGGAGAGAGAGAGAGAGAGAGGAGAGAGGAGGAGAGAGAGAGAGAGGAGGAGAGAGAGAGAGAGAGAGAGAGGAGGAGAGAGGAGGAGAGAGGAGGAGAGAGAGAGAGAGGAGGAGAGAGAGAGGAGGAGAGAGAGAGAGAGAGAGTGGAGAGAGCGGAGGAGAGAGAGAGAGGAGGAGAGAGAGAGGAGGCGAGAGAGAGAGAGAGAGGAGGAGAGAGAGAGAGAGAGAGAGGAGAGAGGAGGAGAGAGAGAGAGAGGAGGAGAGAGAGAGAGAGAGAGGAGGAGAGAGGAGGAGAGAGGAGGAGAGAGAGAGAGAGGAGGAGAGAGAGAGAGAGAGCGGAGGAGAGAGAGAGAGAGGAGGAGAGAGATAGAAGAGGAGAGAGAGAGAAGGGAGGAGAGAGAGAGAGAAGAGGAGAGAGAGAGAGGAGGAGAGAGAGAGAGAGAGCAGGGGGAGAGAGAGAGGAGGAGGAGAGAGAGAGGAGGAGGAGAGAGAGAGTGGAGAGAGAGACTGGAGAGAGAGGAGGAGGAGAGAGAGAGAAGAGAAGAGAGAGAGAGAAGAGGAGAGAGAGAGAGAGAGAGAGAGAGAGAAGAGGAGAGAGAGAGAGAGAGAGAGAAGGAGGAGAGAGAGGAGGAGGAGAGAGAGAGAGTGGAGAGAGAGGAGGAGAGAGAGAGAGAGTGGAGAGAGAGGAGGAGGAGAGAGAGTGGAGAGAGAGAGAAGAGGAGAGAGAGAGAAGAGGAGAGAGAGAGAGAGAAGAGGAGAGAGAGAGGAGGAGAGAGAGAAGAGGAGAGAGAGAGAAGAGGAGAGATAGAGAGGAGAGGAGAGAGAGAGGAGAGGAGAGAGGAGAGGAGAGAGAGAGGAGAGAGAGAAGAGGAGAGAGAGAGAGAGGAGAAGGACAGGCGCCGTGGTTCGGATGGGCAGGAACGGACCCCACACGCCGTTACTACGGAGATCGGGGTCCCGCGGATCCATCAAGCCCGCGCCTACGCGACCCCCGGCAACCCCCGGCAACCCCGTTACACACCGCCGCGCCCGTCTGAGCCTTCCTCAGCCGGCTGAAATGACCCGAGTGGAATTAACCCCCGGGGGTCGGCAGATGAGACGGCGAGCGGGGACGGCCCGTCTTCTGACCCACGCCCCGGAGCGGAGAGAGAGACGGAGACGAGACGGAGCGTCCTCCGCACGCTCGCCGTCTGAGCGCCGTATAAAACCCCGCGCCGGCGCCGGCGTCGCCCCTCGTGTCTTTCGAGGAGCATACAAATTAGACGACTACCCACTCACACCCCGGTGTCCAATTAATTCGATTCTCCTCGGGTGCAAAGCCCATCTTTATCTGGGGCCCAATTTCACACACGGATGATTGAGGTTCCTGTTCGCTTAGCACAAGTCATTACACAGAGAGAGGGGAGGGAGGAGAGGGAGGGATTAACCGCCAAGAGAGCCGCCCGTGTAACGCGAGCTGGGGGGGGGGGGGGGGGAGTGGGGGCTGACCCCGTGTCAGGGCTGTAGGATGGGTTCTCCTCCAGATACCTGCTGGCCAATCACAGCCCTCCAGATACCTGCTGGCCAATCACAGCCCGGTAGAACCATCTCTGGGACCGAGGGGTCGTCCTCCTCAGCAGAAGGCTTCACTGCCCACGGGATAAAGGGACAATGCTTAATACTACTACAGGATTATTATGGGCTGCCAAGGGCGCCCACATCCGAAAATCATCACTATCTATCCATCTATCTATCTATATCCATCCATCTACCTACCTACTTACCTACCTACCTACCCATCCCTCTATCTACCTACCTATCCATCTATCTATCCATCCACCTACCTACCTACCTACCTACCTACCTATCCATCCATCCATCCATCCACCTACCTACCTATCCATCCATCCATCCACCTACCTACCTATCCATCTACCTACCTACTTACCTACCCATCCCTCTATGTACCTATCCATCCACCCATCTATCTATCTATCTATCTATCCATCCATCTACCTACCTACTTACCTACCTACCTACCTACCTATCCATCTATCTATCCATCCACCTACCTACCTACCTACCTACCTACCTATCCATCCACCTACCTACCTACCTACCTACCTACCTACCTACCTACCTATCCATCCACCTACCTACCTATCCATCTATCTATCCATCCACCTACCTACCTACCTACCTACCTACCTACCTACCTACCTATCCATCCATCCATCCACCTACCTACCTATCCATCTACCTACCTATCTATCTACCTACCTACTTACCTACCCATCCCTCTATCTACCTATCCATCCACCCATCTATCTATCTATCCATCTATCTATCTACCTACCTACTTACCTACCTACCTACCTACCTACCTACCTACCCATCCATCCATCCATCCATCCATCTATCTATCTATCTATCCATCTATCTACCTACTTACCTACCTACCTACCTACCTACCTACCTACCTACCCATCCATCCATCTATCTATCTATCTATCTATCTATCTATTTATTTATTTATTTATTTATTTATTTATTTATTTATTTATTTATTTATTTATTTATTTATTTATTTATTTATTTATTTATTCTCATCAGAACTTTGCTGTTTATGTAGTTGGTCATTCTTTGTGCAACGTCATTGAAATGTGAAAATGTTAAGTTAGTACAGGAATGGTGCGTGTCTATTTTTAGAGCAGTCCACATATTTTCTTCAGGAAATGTACATTTTAGTGTTTGTGCTGAAATCTTATTTCTGACGTGTTATATTATTCGGGGGGGGGGGGGGGGGGGGGCAGGATGGCAGATGATTGAGGCATCTGTGTTCAAAGGCTTTGCCAGAGGAAGAGCTGGGAAAAATGGCAGTGTCAGAGCTATTTCACTGTATTACTTTAAATGGTAATACAGTTCCGTTTCTGCGTATAGGAGAATCAGAAAGCAATGCACTCGTTAGGTGTCTGTTATCCAGACAATGGGACTTGAGGTTTTAGCCCCAATTAAAAATCCTCGTGTGACAGAATTCTGGACACTCTCGGCTAATTTATAGACATGGGAAGATACAGCCTTCACCTGCGCGTTTGTCTGTGTGCGAGTGACCCTTTTAAAAAAAAATTTTTTTTTTATGCTCCTGGTAACTAAACTGTATCCAAATAATGATAGTCGAAATGTATGCGTTTCACACTTTCACAGATGGCTGCTTGGAGTCCAAAACTGCCCACAGAGTCCCAGAAGCCGGCAGCTCCAGCTCCTCCTCGCCCCCCTCCCCCTCCTCTCCCTCCTCACCCCCCTCTCCCTCCTCGCCCCCCTCCCCCTCGCAGGCCAGATACGGACTCGGGGACGCAGCAGGAAGGACGCCTGCTGTAGTTCCAGAGATGGGAGGAGGACACCACGGCACACTTCAACCACAGACGAGCCACCGCAAGCTAAGAGCTGCTGCTCGGTAAACCTTCCGAGTCGTTGCTCAGTGTGGATCCAACTCTAATAAGCTGCTGTTTTCTTTGTAATTGAGAGAGAGAGGGAGAGTGAGAGAGAGAGAGAGAGAGAGAGAGAGAGAGAGAGAGACAGAGACAGAGAGAGACAGAGAGAGAGAGTCCACATTGTAGACCAAATAAGAGTCTTAGTCTCTGAGCTTATCCTCTGGGATATGACGATATATGGTCCTGCTTGTCCTTCCCCCGGGTCAGGGGCATGTGGGAGCAGGACTGGACTGGGACAACCCACCCCCTGGGGTCGCTCAGACAAATCCCAGCCCAGGATCTTAGTCTCCGTTTGGGAAAGAATTCCACCACGCCCCCTGGCAACCAAGACAGGAGAGAGATCTGAGACAGGAGCCATGGACACCGTCAACCAATCAGCCTGTTAGAACTGGGTAGCCCTAAACCAACCAGGAAGTGATATAGACTGAACAGGAGAGATGCAGGGACGATTATCAATCATACGAGGGGCATTTTGGTGTTTGGGAGGGAGGTGGGTTGTGTGACTGCCTCTTTTCTTTTTCTTAAAGATATTTTTAGGGCTTTTCAGCTTTAATGGGACAGGACAGTTTGAGAGAGACAGGAAATGTGGGAGAGAGAGAGGTGAGGACATGCGGCACAGGACCCGAGCCGGGAATCGAACCCAGGTCCGCCGCGCGAAGGACTAGCATTCATATGGGGCGTGCCTTACCCAGTGAGCTACCGGGGCGCCCCAGACTGCCTCTTTTCTATCCTGTTTATGTGCACCGTGATATGAGCTGTGAAAATGACTACATTTCTGTTCAATACATCAACAACTAGCCAGAGGACGTTCTGAGACAAAGGCTGAGGAATTCCCTACTCCAATTACCATTTTCGTCTCAAGGGTTTATTCTATTCAAAAACAGAATATATTATGTATAATGATTATATAACTTATTCGATTTTTGATATGACCTAGATATAATAGAGAAACTAAATATTCTCCAGACACCATTATTACTACACTGTGAAAAGAGAGGATCTAGACAGCATTGTTGTGTTGAGAGTGAGACCATAGAAACTAGTGCACCCAATGTAAGCGCTGGTGTCTGTCAGGGTGTCCGAATGTCAACCCAATTAAAATTAAAAACATAACTGAAGTTTCTGAAACACCAAAAGAGGTTGTTAAATCAGAACTTTGGTGTTTGCAAAAGAAAGCTGTGAATTCTTTATTTTTTTGGATACATTGAAAACTGAACAAAGAGTTGTGTCTTCTCAACCTCAATCTGTGCAGTTGCATAAAAATGTTATTACATATGGTATAAAATAAATAAAGATAGATATGTTTATCAATCAATGTTTAGCAAATAATTTGGTATTATTGCCTGGACAAATTTTAGGAACTTAAATTTAATAACTTGTGTTCCCAGAGAACGGTGGCCCTCACCGTTCTGTTGCCATGTCTAGCTCAGCGGGCGGGGCAGCTCAGCTCAGGGGGCGTGGCAGCTCAGCTCATAGAGCACCTCCCTGTTAGGATCAACAAAACCTATACTCCCTAGAACGTCCTTTCCTGAGCGTGCTAAATGGCTCAGTTGACGGGCTTAATGAGGGATGTGTTTCTTATTGAGGGAGGGGGCCGTCCTCCTCCCTGCTGATCCCCAGTGAACAGAGGAGCGAGGAGAGGGAGGTGTGTGTGTCCAGGGTGTGCGAGGAGAGGGAGGTGTGTGTGTGTCCAGTGTGAGCGAAGAGAGGGAGGTGTGTGTGTCCAGGGTGAGCTGGGATTTTAAACCATGCAGTCAGGCAGCATGTGTGCGATTTCCCAGGCATGCGCTTTATTCCTCTCCATGTCCGAGGAAAACAAGTCAAAAGAGTATATTTATGTTTTTGTTGGTGGTTCTGTGACGCAGAAGATGTAGAGTGAATTTGAGTCTTCACTTGATTTAGATTAAATATTCAAATTGTTCTAAAAACGTGATTTAGCTGTAGTAGGTCCTATGAGAATACTATTGTTGTGCCCTGAGGGTTAGCGGTAATGTGGTTTAAAAGTGGCCAGTCAAGCACCCACTGACAGGCTAACATAATGGCCCCCAACAAACATTCAGTCGTTGGTTCATGTTTAGACTCAAACTCTCTACCCTCAAGGCTGGTTCCTATCTGCGGGACCACAGTGGGGGCTGATGGTTCAGGGAACCACTACTACTGGGAGAACTGAAACTCCAAATGGTTCTTCTGAGATGTTTCAAGGTGAAACGACTGATTAGGGGTGATAGACGTGTGTCTATTGTTCTGCCTCTAACCCTGAATTGTAATTGTGGGCCTGTGATTGAATCCCATAAGACAGTTACCACTTCCCCTTGCATTAGCGCTGGGTATTGGCAAGGACCTCACAATACCAGGGCTGTGCAATAAAATCGATACAGCAATGCATTGCAAATTTTTTTTCTGCGATACTTTCGATTTTCCACGGTACAGTATCGACACAGAAAAAAAATATATATATTTTATTTTATTTTTGCACAAGGAAAATATAAAAAACAAGACAGGGAATAGATACACAATACTGTGCAAAAGTCTTCGGCCTCCTAACAAAACTGTGTAAAGCCATTTATCTGGACAGTAAGTGTTCATATAAGCAGCCAAGTGGCCATGCGGTTAGAGTGTCCACTCTGAGACTGGGAGGTTGTGAGTTCGATCCCCGTGAGTTCGATCCCGTCCGAGTCATGCCAAAGACTCAAAATGCTACCGAAGCCTCCCTGCTTGGAAAACAGCATTAAGGGCTGGACTAGGGGTGAGGCCCTGCGTCAAGTGTTGATTTACTATATAACTAGGGCTGGGTTTAAAAAATAGATTCTGAATCAAATGATTCAGAATCGATTCATGAATCTCAAAATCGATCTTTTATTTAATCAATGAATGAATAAATTAAGGAATGAATAGTTCATTCATTCAATGATTCATTCATTCATTCATTTTTGGAAATCAGTATCGATACCCAGCCCTAGTATTGATGTGTTGCATAACTTGGCAGTCATGTAATTAAGGTTACAACTAAAAAAAACAGGTTTTAGTAACACTAACCGAATCGATATTGAATCAAATCGAATTGAATCGTGATAATAGATTCTGAACCTTGTGAATCGGAATCTAATCGATTCTTGAAATTCGATACCCAGCCCTATATACAACATTACAGTCAATACAAATAAACATTTCGTTCTCATAAGTTTGGTATGCGTAAATTAACTAACGCCGGTGAGGGCAGAAAACAGTGGTGAGCAGTGTTAAAGCAACGACTCAGTGAACACGGCGTCTGACCCGACACCCAGTAACACCAGTCACACCGACAACCGTGACGAGCCTAATAAGAAGGGAATCATAAATAATACATAAAGATTAAAGCTTTTATAAAGAGCCAGAAGCAGCTATCCCATCATTACCTGCCTAAGAGCATTGTGGGTACTCAGTAGAGTCATTGTGTTTTAGAGTGTAAACACCTGAACGATGGTTACATGAATAAAATTCAGTACAAGTGAATTGATTTTTTTTTTTTCCTTAACTACCTATTGTGTTGGACCGACTGAATGGCCGACTAATTGACCGGCAGGAAGCATCTGAGGCCAACTGACTGACTGTGACTGAGAAAACCCAAATAACCCCGACGAGAGCGATTCAGGTGAGGTGGGAGAGGTCGCGTCAGTTTGAGGAAGGGGAAGGTTGAGAGGGTTAATGAATGATAGGACAAACTGATAGAGGGGCGATGGAAGCGCCCACTTCTAAACAGCGGAGTGGCCTCTGATCTGATGACAAGTGATTTTATGATCCGTTTCTTTACAGCACCGTTTTCATGGCTTTTTGTGACTTTTCGTGACTTCGAAATAAACAACTGACCTTCCATTTGCTAGAGGTCAAGGACTCCGCTGAGCGAGAGAGAGAGACAGAGAGAGAGAGAAAGAGAGGGGTGAGAGAGAGAGAAAGAGAGGGAGAGAGAGAGAGAAAGAGAGGGAGAGAGAGAGAGAAAGAGAGGGGTGAGAGAGAGAGAAAGAGAGGGAGAGAGAGAGAAAGAGAGGGAGAGAGAAAAAGAGAGGGAGAGAGAAAAAGAGAGGGAGAGAGAAAGAGGGGTGAGAGAGAGAAAGAGGGGTGAGAGAGAGGAAGAGGGGGGGAGAGAGAGAGAGAGAGGGGTGAGAGAGAGAGAGAGAGAGAAAGAGAAAGAGAGGGGGGAGAGAGAGAGAGGGGTGAGAGAGAGAGAGAAAGAGAGGGGTGAGAGAGAGAAAGAGAGGGAGAGAGAGAAAGAGAGAGGGGGGGGGGAGTAGAAGGGAGGATAAAGAGGAACATGTTTGTGAGCCGTGATAGCCGTGATAGCGGTCACTCACAGCCCACAACATCACAGCGGGGACTTCCTGCCCCTCTCTGCAGGCTGGACGACAGTCGGTCCATTCTCTTTCAACGAGCAGCGCGGCGCCTGCAGCTGTCCCCCGCCAGGCTTGTGTAACCGGGCTGCACTGCGCAGCACCCCTCTGGTCACTAACAGCTCAGGTTGTCACCTCAGACTGGACGCCAGTGGTGGAGAGATACAGCCGGGCTTTGGCGGCTTCAAAGACGGACACGCGCTCAGAGAATGGCTCAGTGACAGCCCGTCTCCTGGGCCTACGCCTACAGACCGAGTTAACGCCTTAATGAGCACAACCCTGTAATTGCTATTGGAACTATGAATGAATTGACAGTAGAGTAGCTCTTCCAGATTCCCATCATGCCTTTATAGGGTTATATTCCCCGTGTCATGACAGACAACGCTTTCCATTCTGACCATGAGGTAGTAGCCTCCTCGGCCGGTGGATGGACCAGTCCAAACGCAGAGCTAACGTGCTGCTAATGCTAGGAGTTTAGTGATGATAGGAGAGTGCACACCTCCAGCCCAAGCACCACTTTCAAAACCACAGAGAAAAACATCACGCTAGTGTGAACCTTGGCGTGCACGTAGGTCTCGATTCAAGGTGCGTTTGTCACTATTGCTTGATCTCTTCACAGATATCCACAGGAGTCTCAACAGAATGGACAGTAAAGGCACATCCTACGGGTGAGGGGATGGTCTGTTAAAAAAGGGCAAGTGGTTATCTAATTATCTACCCTGAAAGAGTCACACATACACACGTAACCTCTAATGACTCGTCTACTGGCATTTCATGCGTAGCACTCATGCTGTTCATCCCAAAAATAGAATCTGAACTTTTCAATAGGCTACATGAATCACATTATCATAACAATTAGCTAACAATTATCTAACTGGATATTAACTCAGGCACTTAGCCAGACACATCATGGGTCCTCTTTACCAGACTGGTTCATCAAGAATCCTTTGCCCTGGATCTGTTCAGTTTTAAAACTACGACAGCAAAGTGATTTCAATGGCTTTGTAATATCCTAAACATGAAATTCTGAGTTAGCTTGTGATGAGTCAATCCCATTTTTTTACAACATGATACACTTTTCATTCCCATCAATGATATTTCTCTTATTATGAACTGCAGTGAATTTCGCCAGCTCAGAGAAGGGATGAGAAATGTAAGGTTTAGCCTCAACGATGTCCCACTGAATTTCCTGGAATGGCCGATGGATTTCTCGTCAACACCGTTACACAGAAAACCCTGGGGGTGAGAGATCCAGGAGTTTCTTTAATGAGGATTCCCCAACATCTCCGTGGATCCCAGCCTACAGTGGGCCTGAGCGAAGAGCAGGCAGCGTGGAGTTCGCCCACACATCCTCAGGGAATCCAACAACGCAGGAAATAGATAGAATTACATCGGGTTGTGTGCCAGTTGCTAAGCAAACCAGGTCTAATATGACAAAATGTCAGTCTCGCCACTGGGTGATCCCAGTCCCACCGCTCTACAGCAATTCAACCATCTCCACGGGCCTCCTTAACCCAGTCTGTCACGCTGCAGAATCTGGAGACATCCTTCGGGCTGCAATAGTCCTCCACAACGGTGCTCTTAAATTCACCATTGAGGTTGTCTAGAGGGCTTAACCGAGCATCAGCCTATGAAACGGATAACCTTACTCGGGTTTAACTAAATTAGAATTTTGATCACACTTTAAAGCAACAACTTACATGTCGAGACACGTAAACTAGCATGATGATGCACGCTGACGGGACTGCGGACGACATTATTCCACCTTTTGTGAAACTTGAATCAGCATCCGCATGAGGATTGCAACAGAGGCATGTTGGAAACTTTGACGCCCTTACATTGCCTATCACATTACCAAATACATGTTCTACACAGAGTATAGCCTAGACCTATTCCTCTCACTTGTGTTCCAGACTTATGTTTGTGTAACCTACATGTAAGCTGTGATTTATGATGGATGTGTTAGATTTTAGATACGGCTACTAACAAAGACATCTCAAAGTCGACTGTTTTCATTGCTGGCCCACTATGGGGATCAGTAGCTCAGAGGACAACAAACCAACCTTCATAATGCCACAAGGTGTGCTCCCCCCACCGTGGCTCCGTTCGGCTGAATTATCTCGGCTGCCAATCCGTGGACTGCTGTGTTCTTTGTATCTTCCGTTGGTGTAAACTCCTTCGGCTCCGTACATCGGGTGCGCCGCAAAAGCAGCCGCAGAAGCGTCCAGGTATCCCCGCATGCCCGTCGGAGGCAGCCCGGTGGCGTCATTGTTGTTCAGACCCGTTATATTTATATTTGTCGCGCCCTGTGCCTGTGACAAAGCAGCAGGATCCAAAAAATGTCCCGACCCAGCGTCGGAAGCATGTACCCCTGCCATCATCCGCGGATGTTACAGCAACACACTCAACATAACGCGACGACCCATTGTCTCAAATCAGAGGACACATCTGAGTCAAGCCCGCTGGTTTGTAGACATGTCTAAGCCCCTGATCATCCGTCCACCGTCGAAACGCGAGTCCTCGGACCCTGGACTGGACACACAGCACACTCCGTCTGATCCAACTCTTGAGATTGTGGATGGGTCGTGAGACGAGCAGATGGTGCGCTGTGTGGGATCCGGCGTGTGATTAGCTTGCTGCTCGCGTTCAAGAAAGATCCCGCGTCGAAACTGTAGTGGCTATGAAAACAAGGGATTCCAGCTGCTGGCTGCGTGTCTCCACGGTGTTCATGGGCTGGTCCCGTAGGCTAGCCTACTGTTCCTGCTCTTTGAAATAGCCTAAATCAGACGAGCAGATCCCACGTGCATCCGCGGGACGCAGATATTTACAATTGCGCTGTTGTGTGACTTTGGGTCCCCTCCTCCCCACACACACACACACACACACAAGTGCGCGCGCATTAAAACAAGTTTTCATAGACCTAGGCTCAGTAGCATACGCAGACACGCACGCACACACGCGCACACACACACACACACACACACACACACAAATATAGCACATTCTACACATAACTTTAGCTATTATGTGTGTGAATGGGTGAATGAGAGGCCATTGTAAAGCGTTTTGAGTGCCGCTAAGGTGGAAAAGCGCTAGCCTATATAAGTGCAGTCCATTTACCATATTCCATGAATTGATCTTGGCATCATCATCATTCAATTTTAGGGTGAATTATGTCATATAAATGCACAATGAGCATGGTATGAAATAGTGATTAGCGAAACAGGATGTTTAGAGGCATGCCTTTTGGAGGCCTTCGGTGTTTGCCCTCTGGTGGTAAGGGTAGACAAGCCTTGCTCAACCTGACAAGTCATCCCCATCCTCCACAGCATGATGCCGTGTCAGAATGCTCAGTCACTCACTCAGATCGGCTGCACATTATTGATCTGAAACATCCGTGAGAATGAAAACGAACACTCAAAATGACCCTTGAACAGACACACACCTTTACGCCATCTGTTTGCAATCATAATGGAATATGAAGGTTGCCCGACCTCGGTACATGACAGCTACAGTAGCAATATGTCCAAACGTCTGCAGCTGTCAAAATGTATGTCATATTCAGCATAAAACCATGGTGTGTGCATCTCTGAGCAAGCCGCTGTTTAGTTAGGCTACTAGACGCATGCAAATCATGCCCTCACAAAAAAACAACATTCTGACAGGTGTTCAATGCCAGATAAAGCCCGTCTCACCACATTAGTCAACAGGCAAACACGCCAGGGGGGAATAAATGAGCAATGAGCAAAAAACAGATGTGAAGTGCAATCCATTGTATCCCACTCAGTAAGCGAAATCGAATTACAGCCAGTGGTATAAGAGGACTCAGGGTTGCTGTGAGTGTATAGGCTGAGTGGCTGATCATTATTGTCAGACTAGACTAATCAAACCCAGCACTGGATTATTATGTTCAGTCCAAAAAAAACAAATTCAACGCTGTGGTGTGATAGAGATAGGCAGTTAAGCAGCATACTCAACGGTTCAAGGAATGGAATGATGTTAATTTGTCACACAGTAATACAGGTAGGCTACCGTGTAGAACCTATTACAGCTGAGCCTTCTCTTACCCCTGCCCATGTAAGAGAGGAGAGGAGGGTAGGCAGAGAGAGATAGGTGGGTGGATGGATGAGGGCAAAAGGGAAGAATGGAAAGATGGATCCAGTAAGGGTTAGAGAGTTTCTTCTCTCTGTCTCCCTCGCTACCATTCTCTCCATCTGTCATGAATTATGCATCTTCACAAATAATTTAGCAAAAATCCTGCTTTCGAAAGCTTCGCCTCCATTCAGCCAAGCTGCTTCTGTTTAATGTGAAGATGCTTTTTGACGCCTAAAAGCCTCAAACTCAAACACAAGCAGCAGGTCCTCCCATGGAGCTCGTCTTAAAGTCCCCCCATGGGTGCGAGCATAGCTTCGTTAAAGAGGCCTCTCATCACGGTGCCCACAAATATGCAGCAGCGCTATAAAAGCCTGACGCTTATGGAAAACATTGGCGCTGATGAACAGACCGACATGGTCTAAGTTCTGAGATGGAGAGAGAAATGCTGTTTGCAGGCAGGGGACAACGAGAGGGAGAAAAACAAGAGAGGACGAGAGAGAGAGAGAGAGCTCGTCAGAAGAGAAAAGGAAAGATGCGCATCAGCGTTCTCCATGCAGCTCTGCGGCTGCCATGCTACCTCGCTCTCACAGTCAATCACAGTCTCTTTGTTTTCCATTTGAAGCTGATGGTGACTTCCTGTGACAGGATGTGCGCCCGAGTTGGGCTAGTGTCTGTCCTCTTACCTCCCCACGCCGAGAGAGGCATATGGAGGGGTAGCCATGCGCACCGCCCACACCCCTGTCCCCTCCTCCCACCCCCGGGGGAAAAGGACCAATATTGATGACGGAGTATATTCATCAAGAACCACACGCTCAGGATCATCTCATGCTACACGCTCCAGAGGTGTTTGACCTGAATGACTGGGTCACAGTGTTGAATGCTAATCTGTTGAACCCACACACACACACACACACACACACACACACACACACACACACACACACACACACACACACACACACACACACACACACACACACTACTCATTCATATATCCAGACATGATGTGTCCACAGAGTCAACTAGGCCTATAAGATCGACCTATTGAAGGGAATTCATTGCAGATACAGGGTAGAACAATGTTGTAGTTCTTCCATTCATCTTCTCTGTTAAGAATGTTGGAAATATTACTTGTGTCTGTATGGTATGTAAAAAAACACAATGCACTCTGGGATACATGAGGCTGAGTGAATGGACAGATAGATAGATAGATAGATAGATAGATAGATAGATAGATAGATAGATAGATAGATAGATAGACAGATAGATAGATAGATAGATAGATAGATAGATAGATAGATAGATAGATAGATACAGTAAATAGATAGATAGATAGATACTTTAATGATCCCCTAGGATCATTTTTTTCATTTCAGCAGTGGAAAAAAAGTACAGCAAAGGTTGGAAATGCAGATACAAAATATGCATAGTATCAATAAGCATAATGAAAAAGAAGAACAATGACTATATACATACATACAACATGTGTAGAGTATAGTATATGTATGCACATACATCCAGTCTGAACAAATAGATGTCTAAGAATACACAAATACACATATACTGTTTATGTACATACATCCAGGCTGTATAGATATGTCTAGTAATACACATACATACACACACACACACACACACACACCACTACAACACTCAAGCACTGTTATAGAGTCTGATGGCCACTGGCACAAAGGAACACCTGAACCGCTCCGTAGTGCACCTGTGTGGGAGGAGCCTGTGGGTGGGAGGAGCCTGTAGCTGAAGGAGCTCCCATCTGCCACAGCTCGCCATAGAGGGGATGGGAGGGGTTGTCCAGTAAAGACTTCTCTCTTTACTCTACTGTACATGTGATTACATTTTAGGGAAGTGGGGAGAGACGTGTCCCACTGATCCCAGCAGGGGGTAGCTCTGAGAGCGTCTCTTCCTGAGCCAAGAGATCACACTTCCTGCTCTCGCTCACGTGACCTCAGAGAGAGAGGGAACAGAAAGGGTCCTGGCCCAACATTTTTGTGATGTCACTTTAACCAAGCATGAGGTCCCCGCACCAAGCAGAGAAAAACAGATCGCATGATCAAATGATCAAATCAAATCAAACTTTATTTGTATAGCGCATTTCATACACAGAGGCAACACAATGCGCTTTACAGAGAGCAATGGGGGGGGGGGGGGGGCATAGGTCCCACCCCTACATATTCCAGAGGTGATGACTACAGATGATGACTGTACTTTGAAAAAGGCACCATCCAAAATATGGATATTGCTATCAATAAATATATAAAATGATGCTGGTGTGTTTTGTTGTATCAGTGTCACAACTGTCCTCAGATCTGCATGGCATACCGTAAATCCTCTAATAGTGGCCTGTGTTCAATTATAGGCCGGGTCTCTTATAATGGCCGGGGTCACGGTCAACATGGACAGAGACAGGCCGGCTCCCACCACAGGCCGGGTCACAAAGAGAATGGGTGTGAATGTGAATGGATGTGCTGTGAATGTGATGAGGTTATATTGTTAATAGTTAAACTGGCTGTTTACATACCAGTAGGCCTCTTTGATTTGTTTTGTTGGATGACACAGGGCATATTTTTTGGTTTGTGCAATGTTTTTTCAAGGAAAGTCCTGAAATTATGGGATTATGTCCATTAGAGTTTAATTTTAAGAAATAAAGGCCTGCCTCTATACTAATATAGGCCTGCCTCCAATAAAGGCCATTGTAAAGCGCTTTGAGTGCCGCTAAGGTGGAAAAGCGCTATATAAGTGCAGTCCATTTACCATTTAGAGACAATTTAATTGTCTGAATGAAGCAGGACTCTTAGGGAGGACTTCCTGGTTGAGACTGAATGACTCTGGCTTCTGACCTTGCATATAGACTGACCGATTGCTTCGTGTTGTACTGTGGGATAATGGAATTAATGTGTGACGCAAGCATAAAGTTTGGATCTAGACAGGTTGATTGTGAGAAAATGTCAGTCTTCAGTCTCTGTTGCTCTGTTATGTGATTCTGTCCCATCCCCTGCTGGCAGCCTGCTGTCGGTGCATGACCTGTTCCATTCACTGTTCTGGTCCAAGAAGTCTCCTGTGACAGGATCCACACGCCCTCTGCTGACATCTAGCGGTCACAAGCAGGAATGACAAGGGCTGAAAGGTTGTAATGTATTACATTACAGTCATTTAGCAGACGCTTTTATCCAAAGTGACTAACAATAATTGCATTTAACATAGGAAAAGCCAAAGTACTACTTCTTGCCAGAACTCACAAGTCTATCTCCTTTCTAAAACAACTAAGAGCATAATCTAGTGCTGAAGGCAAAGTACAAGAATAGCAACCTAAAATACAATAGGTGCTTAAAGGTGTCCTATTATGCTAATTTTAACCAATTTAATATACGTCTTTGGGGTCCCCAAAACATGTCTTTGAGTATTTTTGCTGAAAATATCACTCAGAATAAGTGTTCCATCCCATCTCCTGGGGGAGCGGTGAGCAGCAGCAGTGCCGCGCTCTGGAATCATTTGGTGATGTAGCCCCCCAATTCCAACCCTTGATAGTGCCGAGTGCCAAGCAGGGAGGCAATGGGTACCATTTTTATATTCTTTGGTATGACTCAGCCGGGGATCGAACTCCCGACCTCCCAGTCTCAGGGCGGACACTAACCACAAGGTCACTGAGCTGGTGGTAAAAACATGTTTTAAAAAATGTCCAGTGTATTGAGGGAACATTTGCTACTCAAATGTTAATGCTACTTCACGTTATGGCAGCTATCTTAGCAAGCTGACACATTTAAAGAAATACATTGCGATATTTGGACCTTTACAAACATGTCTGGTGCTAATTCTCCAATAAGCTGAATTAGCTGAATCGTCCAAACAGTTTATTCAGAAATACATTGACATTTATTACCTTTTAAAACTCGCACACCCGGGACGCAGTATTCAGTCGAAGTGTGCATGCCCAACCTTGTGCTTAAACAACACAGTATTAGCTAACTATTCCAGCGTCTAGACGATTTGGAATCCTGGGGGCCTGAGTTATCCCAGCTCCCTCCAATCACAGCAACAGCAGACTGAAGTAGGAGATCTTTGCGCAGTGCATCTCTCGACAACAGGCTGCAGCAGAGTCAGAGCAGATAACCACCCTGTCTCACCTCGTCCAACCACTGTAGCACTAAAATGATAGCCACCAGCTAATTCCAATTCAAGATATCTACAACTTAATTCAAGATATCTTAAACTTAATTTAAGATATCTTTAAAATGACATTGTAGATATCTTGAATTAAAGATATCTTGAACTGGAATTATGACTAGTCAGAATTAAATTGTAGATATCTGAAACTGGAATTACACCTAGTCATTATTCAGTTATAGATATCTGCAATTCACATTGTGGATATCTGCAACTGAATTGTAGCATTGATTAATGACGTAGGCCTACCCCATACACATGAATGGCAAAAGTAGTTTGAATCTACTAGGCGAAATGACGTTGCAGATGTCTAAAATTAGAGTTTTGACTAGGCAAAATTATGTTGCAGATATCAGCAACGAATATCCAGTCTACTTAATAAATGTTAAAACGGCTTGCCATACACTCTCAGCATCAGCTCCATACACCCATAATCGATACAAGGATCAAGGCCCTGTAGACAGGGTTGGAAATTTATTAAGTCGCCATTTGCGAATTCCTCTATGGGGAGACAGATTTTAGCTGTCTCGCCACTTGGCTAGTTAGAAAAATTGAGATTCCCAATACTGTTGTGCTACAGTATTTATAAATCAAGTGTTTTTTTGTTGTTGTCGTGCGTCATTTCTTCGTGCCCTGTGCCCATTGGTTTGTTGCGTGCATAACGTTAGTCATGAAACTGCGCGCTCAATCACTCAGATAATATCACATCACATGCGAAATCGGGTTAAACAGATTAATTGCTAGTTTTAAGTAGCCTTAAAACAAGACTTAACATAATTTTACCTTTACTACTCCTTTAAATTTAGTCAGAGCATGAGTGAGGAGCAGGAAGGAGCCCAGGGAGGAATGGCTGCGTTGCCCCCGGCTCCTCCGCTGAAACCGAGTTAGCTACTAGGCTACTGTGGTGAAGCACAACGTTGCGCATGCGCACTTCGACTGAATGCTGCGTCCCGGGGGCGCGAGTTTTAAAAGGTAGGCTAATGCATGTCAATGTACAGTGTTATCTTTCTGAGTAGACTGTTTGGACGATTCAGCTTG
The DNA here is from genome assembly GCF_949987555.1 of Borostomias antarcticus. NCBI lineage: Eukaryota > Metazoa > Chordata > Actinopteri > Stomiiformes > Stomiidae > Borostomias > Borostomias antarcticus. The sequence goes on along the minus strand of NC_140247.1, from coordinate 9,205,170 downwards.
CTTTTAGTAAATCTAATTGGAGAATTAGCACCAGACATGTTTGTAAAGGTCCAAATATCGCGATGTATTGCTTTAAGGTTAAAAAAAAAAAAACGACACTGAGACGCTAAGAATTTAAAAGGCCTACTGTAGATTGTCAATGTCAATCAGTTGTGTGGATTGAGAGTGACAGCCATGTGATTTTTGTAATCAACAGAGCCAACGTGCATGCATACCGGTAGCTTAATTGCATTTTGTAATCATTTGCCCATATATTCTGCTGTCACACTTTGACATTGAAGGTTCAGTAGAACAGTGTTTTTCAACCGGTGTTCCGCGGCACACTAGTGTACCGTGAGAGATTGTCAGGTGTGCCGTGGAAAATTGTCAAATGTCAGTAATAATATTAAAATTATAATAATTATTATTTTGAGAATGACTGACATGACTGACTGACAATGACTTTTTTAGCCGACATGTAGGCTATGCAATCGTATGCAATCAAGTAGAAATCGCTTGACATGTTACCTCTCACTCAAGAATGTCAAGGACATGCAGCGTTGTACGAGACAATAGGGGAACATTTGGAAAGCCTCGAGGAGATGTCATTTTATTTCCTCTTAGCCTCCACTGACTCATTGGACTGGGTGAGGAACCCATACAGCTCATCTGTTCTTTTCGGAAAGGACATGGAGCAAGAAGAACTAATTGAACTGAGACAGGACCTTTCAACTCTGCTTCCCTTTTCCACAAAATATCTTTGCGAGCTCAGCTTCTCAAGCCTAACTGCATTAAAACAAAAAACAGAGAGACTGAGAGCTGTTGAACAAGAGCTGCGCGTGTGCCTGTCAGCTATTATATTAAAAGTGTTAAATGCTCTTTGTTTTGTAGGCCTAAATGGTGACAAGTTTCATATTCATGCGCTCCATTTAATAAAAGTGCCTAAATTTGACCGTGTGCACCAGTTATATAATTCTTTCCATTGTTCCATTATTCATTTTGGGATGGTGGTGTGCCGTGGGATTTTTTTAATGTCAAAAATGTGCCGTAGCTCAAAAAAGGTTGAAAAACACTGCAGTAGAAGATAGTCCCCCGTGTCTGACACCTGTGTGCCAGTAGAGGGCAGTAGAGGGCAGACTCGAGTCAGTCCTGGAGAACTGAAGGTGAATAACAACCTCCAGGGGACATGGACAGCTATTCTAACCAAGATGCAAGAGTGAAATGAATACTGACGAGCAAAACTTGTTGCATGGGTCTTTTATCTCGTCATGCACACTCTATGTGTTTGTTACAATTAAAATCCACAAAATGATCACCCCCCCCCACCCCCACCCCCACACTATAGTTATGAGTGGCTACAGTCTTGGAATATGCGGAACGAGAGTGCATGCACATCCACGTTAGGATAGAAAGATGATCATACAGAATAAGAATAGCCACACTGTTATGGTCCTGGCCATCTGCCCCCTGGACTCTTACCCCTGGACCCTGACCCTCCAGTGCCCCCGGACACTCATCCCTGCCCCTGGACTCTTTAAGCCCTTTTTGCCCCCAGCTCAACCCCTGGTCTCGGTCCAGACCCTCGCCCCTGCCCCGGATTGCCCTGAGCCCCTGTTTCCAGCCTGGACTCCTGTCCCTGCCCCTGAGCTCCTGTGCCCCCTGGACCCTCCTGGACCCTGAGCACCTCCCCTCCCAGAGACTGCCCCTGCACTACCCCCAGAGACTGCCCCTGCACTACCCCCAGAGACTGCCCCTGCACTACCCCCAGAGACTGCCCCTGCACTACCCCCAGAGACTGTTGTACACATTGATCACGTTGTCACCAGGTTTTGTTCTGCCTCCTTGTGTGTTTGGTCTTGTGTTCGTTGTCTTGTCTTCTATGTTGGTTTGTGTCCCCCCAGCCCCAGCTCTAGACACCTGTCCCCCACTAGACACCTGTCCCTCACTAGTCCCACGTCACTCCAGTCCCTCCACTCCTGTTCCTCTAGCCTAGTCTTCCCTTCTAGTCCCTCCTTGTGTTTCTATAGTCCCCTCTCTAGTTCCTAGTCCCTAGTTCTAGTCCCCTCCTTGTGTTTCTATAGTCCCCTCTCTAGTTCCCAGTCCCTAGTTCTAGTACCCTCCTTGTGTTTCTATAGTCCCCTCTCTAGTTCCCAGTCCCTAGTTCTAGTACCCTCCTTGTGTTCTAAACTCCCTTCTCTAGTTCCCAGTCCATGTTCTAGTCCCCTCAGTCCCCTCCTCTAGTTCTCTGGTTCCCTCTAGCTCCCCCCTCTAGTTCCCCTAGTTTCTGCCCAGTCCCATTCCCAGCCTTGTTCCCTGTTCCCTTCCCTTGTGTCCTAGTTCCTTTGTCCTTGTCTGGGTGATTGTCTGCACCTGTGTCTCGTTATGTCTTGTTGCACACCTGTACGTTGTTCCTTGATTGTTCTCCCAGAGTATATATGCCCTCCTGGTTCCTTTGTTCTGTCGGTTCTTTGTTAGTGTGTTGCACCCCATTGTTCCTGTTTATATTTTAGCCATTTTTTGAGACTAAAACCCACTTTTAAACCAGCACTGCCTGCCGTCTGCGTTTTGGGTTCAACCTCCACCACCCAACCTTAACACACACACAGTTTTCCATGCTACATGGGAGCATTAATTATTTCAATTTTTTCTGCTTTCATGGTATGGTTAAATTATTTATAAAACTTTATTTTTTCCCATTCAACAGCTCTTTCTCTTGGAAAACATCCAAGTGCTAAAACCAAAACACAAACATGGAACATAGAACTCACTGAACAAAACAGCGCGGCATCTACAGCTTTAAAGTACATACACTGAAATTATAAAAAAAAAACATATCACAAGTCTCCTCCATGTAGCTTGATATCAGAAACCAGAAATGCAAAGAAAAAGGACAAAAAAGAGGGAAAAAGTAAAGAATATTTTAAATAATGTCTGCTGGACAAAACGCAGAGTACATTAGAAACTCTCCTGATGCTAGTTTGCAGTATGGCTTTTCCAGGTACGTCTAATGAGGAAGTGCATGGTGGCAGCCATTGTTTACCCAAAGAAGTCATGTAAGCGGGTTCCATTCAAGATGGCCGTGCCACTAACATACACCATGCTAAAATAGAATTATGGTAGAGAAAATAAATTCATATATGCTGTACTATATAGATACTGTAGCTCATTCTGCATTTGTTTTTTTGTCACTTTATTGTACCCCGACCAAGCATAATGATTCATTCCTGAGAGAGCAAAGCTTATGAGTAGAGATTGTGAGAGGAGTGGGTGATGTGGTGTGAGGTTCTCATCAAGTTGTCCAATGGCTCAGTGTGTGTGTGTGTGTGAGAGAGAGAGAGAGAGAGAGAGAGAGGGGGTGGGGGGTGGGCTACAGTGGAGAGGCAACAGGGGGATTGAACATAACATGCTCAGTAAAACGCCTTCCTGTCAGCCCCCTGGATATACTTACAAGCCACAACACAGAATAGACAGATTCAAACGTCGCATCTTCGCCCCCGAAGCTTTTCTACAGCGAGTGTCACATGTGTGTCACCCTCATGGGTGACGAGCCTGTCCGAGCGCGTCACGGCGCGCCGATCTGTGCCTCAGGATGTCAGCTGATGTCCCGTGTTGTCACAGACACACACATGCACATGCAGGTTTAGTGACAGTGGCCGACAGACCGATACACGA
>NC_140247.1:9193727-9196319 GCF_949987555.1 Borostomias antarcticus | reverse complement strand
CACACACACACACACACACACACACGTATACACACGCGCAGACACACACACACACACACACATATATACACATGTACAGACACGCACACACACACATATATAAACGCACAGACACACACACACACACACAAAACACACACACACACACCTATACACACGTGCAGACACACACACACACACACACACACACACTCTCTCTCTCACACAAGGCACGGAAGGTATTAAGACTGCAGTGACCACAGGGAGAAATCACCCAGCCAGTCGGTTAAGACGTGTTTCCTGTCCTGGACGGAGACGATGTCCCCTGCTACCCTGTCCAATAACACAAACAGGACCTACAGCGTCGTCCCGGAGGGGACCGTGGACTCGTGGACGCTAACACCAAAGACATATTCACAGAGCTTGGAAGAGCTGCTTTTTCTTATGACGCTCCCCATACCTGGAACGCCCTCCAACAGACTTTTAAACTAGAAGTGCTTTCTTCTGTTGTAACATTCAAAGCTATGGCTATTTGTTTATCGGTCTGTAACTGTTTTTGATCCTGTCTTTTTATTGCTTTGTCTTATTTTATTGTTTATAGTTTATTGTTTTGTTCAGTTCTGTTGATATATGTGCCCTGTTATTATTTGTGTTTGCTTGTGAACTCGTCAGCATTGAAAATGAGGGAAACCTCAATTGCTCTACGAGTATAAATAAAGGTTTGAAATGAAATGAAATGAAATATTATCGAACGGGCCTACCGGGCCCAGGCTCAGGGGCCCAAGAGCTCAGGGGGCCCTTTCTTGTGGCATAGTTAAAGAGCTTAGTCATTCATGTCAATAACAAGTCACAAGAAAGAAACGATCATGATACTTTTTAAATGAGTGTTTATCTGTAGTACTTTAGAGGGGCTGAGTACTCCATGCAATATGGGCCCTTCAACTGTTTTGGGCCCCTAGTTGAGAAATCCAAAAAGCAAGTCCTCCCCACTAGGTCCCTCAAGTCAAAACCGAGCTGAGTGAAGCTGCTTTTATTGTGAGATTTATCTACAGTAATTATCTTCAAATTGGATTTGGATGCCGTCTCATTGGGCAAATTAAAAAAGGGGATAAATGAAATGGGGGGGGGGGCCCTTTACGTGTCTGTGCCCAGGGGCCCATCATTTCATCATCCGTCCATGGCTAACACTGCTCGGTTACCAGAGCAACGTGGCTGTTTTTCACTTCACAGCGATACCTGAAGGCGGTCGGTCAGGGGGGGGCGTGGCCTAACTCTCTCACCTTGAGCTGGCTGGCGTAGTGGCCCAGCTTGATCTTGAGCAGGAAGCCGTCCTCGCCCACCTGGTGCTCCGCCTTGTTCTGCAGTTCCTGGATCAGGCTCTCCAGCAGGCGCTTGGCCTTGAACTCCTCCTGGGGGTTCTCCAGATCTATGGTGTCCCTGGTGGGACACAGCGCGCAGAGTTGAGCGCCGGCCGCTTACGACGCTACGGTACGTGGACAGAAACGCGCACGGACTATGACTTCCAGCCTGGAAAACTCCCCAACAGCTACCCTGTTGTTCCCTAATATCACTCCCACTTTTGGTTCATGTGTATACAAAAATGAAAATAATAAATTGATTAAAATAATAAATTGTTTTTCTGTAGCACTGTGACTGCTGGTGGAACTTGTTCTTATCGGCAGCTTTACTGACTGGGATGTACAGTTCAGTTACTGCATAAACAAACTGGTACCTGGTGGAGAGGTGTGTGTGCGCGCGGCTGGTTCCAATCTGCTGATTGTGGGCCGGGACATAAGAGAGGGAGAGAGGCACCAGTCGAGGCCCGTTGCCATTGCATAACGTTGTGCTGTTTTCGTGTTAGGGCCGAGGCCTGTGTGGCCTTCCTTTTTCTAGTTATTGTTGAGTCTGTTGAGACTGATTCTTTTGTCATTGTTACTCTAATTTTTTGGATTAAATTATTCAACGCATCTGTTTTTTTTCCTGCCTCCTTTGTACCCCCGGTTTAGTTTGTTCTGTGTTACTCCCCCCTTTCATACCCCTAGACGCCTTTCATTTTGGGGACGTAACACCAAGGATACATTTGTCTTGGGCATACAAGGGTCATGGCATAACAGCAACATATACACATACTGTAAAATACATAAATAGAAAAAAACATTCACAGTACATTCACAGCAGAACATGTACAGTGCTGCCCCCGAACAGTATCACAAAGAACTCACTATATATATTTTAAACACATACAAAATAAAGTGTCTCATAGATCTTTTTATGAATTGATTAAGTCGTGATCTGAAAAGGTTGTCACGATGGAACTGGACTATAGTTGATTATTGTTGTAAAGGAGGAGTTTGTTTGTTGTACTTTTAAGAAGGGTAGGCGTTAATAAGCTTATAGCTTCAGCCTATGACTTTTCGGCTTCGGTTATTTTATGATTGCTTTAATATGTTGTAAGACTGTAGTGTTTATGTATGTATGTATTATTGGTTTGAAATAACTGAAACGAAATAAACTTTCATTCATTTATTCATTCATCTATCCATTCAGGGGCTTAATGGGCTGTATGCATAACTCCAGTACTTCCTGAAATTAGACATGCTTCTCTATTTCCTG
>NC_140247.1:9178727-9188727 GCF_949987555.1 Borostomias antarcticus | reverse complement strand
GTCGGCCGGCAGCCCAGCGCTTTGATCAGCTGCTGGGAGTTGGCGGCCGCCAGCTTTTCCAGGAGGCTAGCGAGGCCACAGAACCCGCCATGATTGATTATAGCGAGCGCCGCTTCCCTCGGCTGGACCCCGAAGAAGCGCCAACATCGGGAGCCCACATGCGGGCGCGAGCCTCCGGACAAATATGCGCTTATCTCTCTTCTGCGTCTCTCCGATTCGTCTCTCTCTATCTCCGTCTCTCCGTCTGATCTCTTTTGTGTTCTCTTCGAAGCTTCCTCTCCTCCTCCTCCGTAAGTGGCCCCCGGGACGAGCGGATGAGGTTAGCGGTTCTGTGACGAGCGGATGAGGTTAGCGGTTCTGTGACCAGCCCGTGCCCCGGACGAACGCAGCTGCTGCAGCCGTTCAGGCCACACAGGGCAGTAGCTGCCCTTCTCTACCGCCTCGTCCGGCCCGCTGCGGTCCTGCTGTGGCCCTGTTCTGGACCGGTCCCAGATACGGTCCCGCTGTGGCCCTGTTCTGGACACGGTCCCAGATACGGTCCCGCTGTGGCCCTGCTCTGGACACGGTCCCAGACACGGTCCTGCTGTGGCCCTGTTCTGGACCAGTCCCAGACACGGTCCTGCTCTGGCCCTGCTCTGGACACGGTCCCAGACACGGTCCTGCTCTGGCCCTGCTCTGGACACGGTCCCAGACACGGTCGTGTAGCCCCGCCCGCTCTCAGACCAGTCCCACAGAGAGTCTCATGACTCCAATTTAACGCAGAGTACGAGAGAGATAAAAAGGAGAAGAAAGCAGTCGGATGGTCAATGAGTCGTGGATGGAGCTACGCCCTGATCTGCGTCCATGCGGTCTGCTGATAGGAACCTGGACCATGGTGATGCCTACTGTAGGAGAACTATGGCAGGGCGATGGCTAAGCCAAGAAACAAACACATTCCTTAGAAAATATAGTGTGAAAACACATTATGGGTGTGTTCATGGGCGCTGAGTTTAAGCACATGGATTCTTTCAGTTCAGTTGCTGATGTTGCACTGGTCAGCAGACGACTAGGCATGTAGAGGCAGGTCGATAGTGACCTTTCGAGGTAAAGGAGGGCTGACATTTTGGAAATCAGAAGCCATGAAAGTTCAAGACGTTACGTTGGCGTAGTTAAAACCTTATTAAGGGCGACGAAGCGGATCTCTGGTGGTGTTAACTCACACCAGTCTCTGTACTCCCAAGCTCTCCCGCTCCCTCGCATGAAATAGGTCCAGCACTACCGTATTTTCTCCTTACATTGGCCTTCTCTTCAAAGGCTGTCACCCTTGTTTTTTAACCTTTCTTACTTTCCAAAAAAGATACGACTTTGGCCCTGTGACCAAAATAAATCATTCTCATGATAACACAGTAAAGCCGGGATTTATCACAAACAGTGTTGCCACAGGATTGCACCCACAACACAAATAGCCTATTGTTTTGAACCGTACTCCCTCATTGACACACTCTCTCTCTCTCTCTCTCTCTCTCTCTCTCACACACACACACACACTCTAAAAATGCACATGATCACAGCATACAGTATAATGTATTTATATAGCATGCAGGAAAGCAAAACCATGACCCAGAACCATACTGAGTGACTAATTCAAAACCATGGCAACAACAGAGTCTCATTCCACCTTTCTCATTTTCTCATTCTGAGTGAATCTTTTCTATTATATCCTTCAATTCTGAGCCATTCTCTCTCTATTAATATCCTTCAATTCTGAGCCATTCTCTCTCTATTATATCCTTCAATTCTGAGCCATTCTCTCTCCTTAAATTCTGAGCCATTCTCTCTATTATATCCTTCAATTCTGAGCCATTCTCTCTCTGTTAATATCCTTTAATTCTGAGCCATTCTCTCTCCTTCAATTCTGAGCCATTCTCTCTCCTTCAATTCTGAGCCATTCTCTCTCCTTCAATTCTGAGCCATTATCTCTATTATATCCTTCAATTCTGAGCCATTCTCTCTCTGTTAATATCCTTCAATTCTGAGCCATTATCTCTATTATATCCTTCAATTCTGAGCCATTCTCTCACCGTCAATTCTGAGCCATTCTCTCTATTATATCCTTCAATTCTGAGCCATTCTCTCTCTATTATATCCTTCAATTCTGAGCCATTCTCTCTCCTTCAATTCTGAGCCATTCTCTCTCCTTCAATTCTGAGCCATTCTCTCTCTATCATATCCTTCAATTCTGAGCCATTCTCTCTCTATTATATCCTTCAATTCTGAGTGAATCTCTCTCTATCATATCCTTCAATTCTGAGCCATTCTCTCTCTATTATATCCTTCAATTCTGAGTGAATCTCTCTCTATTAATATCCTTCAATTCTGAGTGAATCTCTCTCTATCCATATCCTTAAATTCTGAGCCATTTTCTCTCTATTAATATCCTTCAATTCTGAGCCATTCTCTCTCTATCCTATCTTTCAATTCTGAGCCATTCTCTCTATCATATCCTTCAATTCTGAGTGAATCTCTCTTTATTAATATCATTCAATTCGGAGTGAATCTCTCTCTATCCATATCCTTCAATTCCACAAACATCCCAAGTTTGTCTCCTTCCTCTCCTTGCAGTAACAGTGCAGTAACCAAATAGAAGAACCAGCTGCCAATTCACCCCCCCCCCCCCCCCCCCCCCCATCCACAGGGCTGGATCAAGGCACATTTATGAGTTCAGAGAATACAAATGGCCTGACAAGAGAACAGGGATGTATGCCAGGATTATGTAACCTTAAAATGCCATTGAATCATTCCCCCCCTCCACCTGGCACAGTCCACAGCACCATACCACTCTTGTTAGGGCTTGTGTGTGTGGAAACCTAACCGAACCAACGAGAGCACTTGGAGGTGAGAGATAGAAGGGGCGCGCTGTACAGATGGAAGTGACACACTCGGACTCTTTAATCCTCTATCCATGTGTCCGTGTGTTGGACGACGGTCCCTTCAGAATAGAGAGCCTTGGCTTGGGAGGAGATTGCGTCCGTTCATGTTTACCTGCTAATCTCTCCAGCGGCTTCTGCACGACCCATGAATTCAGTCTGAAGTCAGGATAGACGGATGGATTATGGAAAACTATTTCCTGTCCAAAGTCAAGATGGAAAGGGTAGTCAGGGTCTTCTTATTCTACTCACCGCATGGAGGGACACAGTTTTATTTACTCAAATATTAATGTACTGTACCAACATGGATAACTTGCTCTTACCCACATTTACTAAATTTACTCAATCTATCTATCTATCTATCTATCTATCTATCTATCTATCTATCTATCTATCTATCTATCTATCTATCTGTCTGTCTGTCTGTCTGTCTGTCTGTCTGTCTGTCTGTCTGTCTGTCTGTGTGCAGTATCTATTCAAGGAGTGAACCCACAAGTCAGTGTGTCTCCAAATGTATCCTGCCCATCTCCTAGCCTACTGAGTGATTTAGTAAACCCATTTGCAATATTTGATTTGTCTAAAAATCAACCTCAAAATCAAGACGTTCAACTTCCTGCTGCCGTTCGAAACGTTGAAACCTATTTGCATGTCTGACACCTCTCAGCTTATCACGGCGCCACCACTCTCACAACCGCCTCCACCCCCACCTCACCTCCCTCCCCCGGGGTGGGGGGGGGGGTGGATGCCCTCTCCTGCCCCTAGTGCCGAGACCGCTCCGCCCTGGTCACGGATTGAAGCCCCTTTGCCCTACCCTCTCCCCCTGGAGAACAAACATGCCCACCCTGTCTCCTGCCTGCCTCCCAGTCTCCTACGGCTGGGTCCCTGCCTTGGTGGTTGCTGTAACACAGCTGCTGTTTTGGGCGGGTCGACCTTGAGAGGAAGTCACGGCGAGCAAAACAGAGGGACAGGACAAGAGCAGAACAGACACATCATCTGCCTTTCTGATAAACTGTCCTTTTCTTCGAGGCGTGACGGTGTAACACTTTTTCTCGTCGTCGGTGATGGAAGCAAAAGGGACAGAGAAAGAGAGAAAAAAGAAGAAGAAGAAGAAGAAGAAGAAGAAGAAATAGCAACCAACGGCAACAACATCCTTTTCATCAAAGATGTGTTTTGTGCCTCTCTGACTACTGTATAGACTGCTTGTGGTTATTGGCAGTGAGATAGTTTCCATCGTAGCGCACAGCTGGGAGCTAGGGCCTCTCTACTACCCCCAGGGCCTCTCTTCTACCCCCAGGGCCTCTCTCCTGCCCCCAGAGCCTCTCTACTACCCCCAGGGCCTCTCTTCTACCCCCAGGGCCTCTCTCCTGCCCCCAGAGCCTCTCTCCTACCCCCGGGGCCTCTCTCCTACCCCCAGGGTCTCTCTCCTGCCCCAAGAGCCTCTCTCCTACCCCCGGGGCCTCTCTCCTTCCCCCGGGCCTCTCTCCTACCCCCAGGGCCTCTCTCCTACTGTACCCCCAGGGCCTCTCTCCTACCCCCAGGGCCTCTCTCCTTCCCCCAGGGCCTCTCTCCTACCCCCAGGGCCTCTCTCCTACCCCCAGGGCCTCTCTCCTACTGTACCCCCAGGGCCTCTCTCCTACCCCCAGGGCCTCTCTCCTTCCCCCAGGGCCTCTCTCCTACCCCCAGGGCCTCTCTCCTTCCCCCGGGCCTCTCTCCTACCCCCAGGGCCTCTCTCCTTCCCCCGGGCCTCTCTCCTACCCCCAGGGCCTCTCTCCTACCCCCAGGGCCTCTCTCCTACTGTACCCCCAGGGCCTCTCTCCTACCCCCAGGGCCTCTCTCCTTCCCCCGGGCCTCTCTCCTACCCCCAGGGCCTCTCTCCTACCCCCAGGGCCTCTCTCCTACCCCCAGGGCCTCTCTCCTTCCCCCGGGCCTCTCTCCTACCCCCAGGGCCTCTCTCCTTCCCCCGGGCCTCTCTCCTACCCCCAGGGCCTCTCTCCTACCCCCAGGGCCTCTCTCCTACCCCCAGGGCCTCTCTCCTGCCCCCGGGGCCTCTCTCCTACCCCCGGGGCATCTCTCCTACCCCCAGTGCCTCTCTCCTACCCCTGGGGCCTCTCTCCTGCCCCTGGGGCCTCTCTCCTACCCCCGGTGCCGCTCTCCTACCCCCGGGGCCTCTCTCCTACCCCCGGGGCCTCTCTCCTACCCCCAGGGCCGCTCTCCTACCCCCGGGGCATCTCTCCTACCCCCGGGGCCTCTCTCCTACCCCCAGGGCCTCTCTCCTACCCCCAGGGCCTCTCTCCTACCCCCAGGGCCTCTCTCCTTCCCCCAGAGCCTCTCTCCTACTGTACCCCCAGGGCCTCTCTCCTACCCCCAGGGCCGCTCTCCTACCCCCAGGGCCTCTCTCTCACCCCCGGGGCCTCTCTCCTACCCCCGGGGCAATCCATCCAGACGCCATCACGGACGAGCGCTAGGTGACAATCAGTTAAAGTGGCAACAAGGCCCCGTTTTACATTGCGTCAAAGTCACCCACTCACCCCCTCTGAGGAGAACAAGCCTTCCACCGACACGACTTCCTGTTAAGAACCTACCGTACAGCAACCGACATGCCACCCGCCCACCTGAACACGCTGCTTAACACAAAGAGCTTGTCAGCTCTCTCACACACCTGCCTGACTGACAGAGAGAAGCTACTCAACGCCACAATAAAAACAGCTTCCTTACTGAAAATAATAATAATTCTCTTTAAATATATCCTAGTATGATGAATAAACTATGATAAATCATCATTGAGAGCACAGAGGTGTGGGATGGTTGGTGCAATGAGAATAGATGTAATAATAATAATAATAATAATAATAATAAACATATATTAAAGCAGTGGGATATGGGATCCAAAGTTGAGCTACTGTAGTTACCCCAGGGGCATGCTGGGACGAAAAAACAGTCCTGGAGTCTGACCCAGCCAACTGCGGCTGGCTGTGTCCCTACACACACACACACACACACACCTCCATACCCTTTCTCACTACTGTACAGTTTCTCAGCCACACCCCGCCCCCCCCCCCCTGCCCCCCAGGGGGCTCCATGTCTGGGAGGCCGTGCGTTATCACACCGCTCTCCGGCCAAGGGTTAAAAATAGCCGCTGAAGTAACAGCTGAGTGTAAAGTTAAGCTCTTAACCTAGATCCCCAGCGTCCAGTCTGCACAGCTGCTCCTCCCAGCGACTGGCTGGGCGCGCAGGGCGGACGGGCGGGGGGCGGACGGGGGGGGGGGGGGGGCGGACGCAGTCCAAAGGGCACGTTCACAGGCAGCCACAGCACACGTCAGTGTAACAGCCAGAGAGGGGCGAGGGGCGGACTAGATTTAGGGGGGGGGGGGGGGGGGTACGATGGAAGTACCGTAGGAGAGGTTTAGGTAACCTTGAAACTCCTGGACAGTCACAAGGTGCTTGGGATAAACCCCTGCCCTGTGTGGCTAACCCTAACTATATCAATACAGCACCACGACGCACTTGGTCAAGTGGCCTATAATCCTGCCCAGCAAACATGAGGCGTTGACCAAAGTACATCCTGTCCACTCATCAGCTTGGCAGCAGATAGGGTAGCGCAAATATAGAATGTGAAACTTCGAACCGAGCCAGATTGTGGATGTCCAGTCCTACCAGGAACGGTCACAATGCAAACTTTGCTACGATGCTGGACAGAGGCCTGCACCTCTCTCATGACATGAGATCCTGACCGTCTCCCAAAAACAACATGGCTACTGTCCTGTATCTCATTAGTCCCTGTGTCAAGAAGACATGACAAGAACTCTTGATATTTCAGAAGAAAAGCCTCACTTCGCTTTCCAAACCATATTTAAGCAGACGGGCACTACACTAGTCACTACTGTAAGTACAGTATGAACATTTAGGGGTGCGCCCGTGGCTTATCGCGCTACGGTGCGTACCATAAGACTTACCCTAACCCTGACCCAGTACCATAATGCAAGCCCTTACCGCGGTGACCCGGGTTCGATTCCGGCCTGGGTTACCATCCTGTTACCACCCTGTCAACATGAGCAAGTTGACTTCACTAACAAACTTCAAACGCGGGTGTAAATGTGTAAAGCTCTGTGTCAGAGAGCTCATCAGTGCATATTAACCTCACCGTGGGGGCTGAGAGCTGTACAGTCTAACACTAGTGAGGATACAAGCCCCCCCCCCCACCCTCAGAGACGCAAGGCATCATGGTCCAGGAAGTAGCCTGTCAGCCACTGTGTGTGTTTTCTACACAACAGCTCCTCTAGTCCCACCGCCATGCTGTCATCACCCCCATCCTCACATGCTCAAAATGTGTTATCAGTTCAGTCAGTTTGTGTGTGTGTGTGTCTGTGTGTGCGTGTGTGTACATTAATGTGTGTGGATGGTAGAGTTACAGGTAATACATGTAAAGTGCATTGTGTTGCCTCTGTGTATGAAATGCACTATACAAATAAAGCTTTAATTGATTGATTGATTGATTGATTGATGTCTACAGGTTGTTAGTGGTATTGAGGTCATTCATGCTCCCTAACCTGTCGTACTGACTGTCTGTGCAGATTGACTGATTATATCATGTCATGGCCGAACTTTGTGACAAGGACCACGCCCTCCTTCAAGAGACGCGACGCAGAGATGGAGGATAAACACCTGCGTGCAAACACAACACACACAAATGAAGCGTGACGAAGTGCATCCGACACGCCTTCTCTAGACAGGTTACAGCCGGGACACGACAGGAGTTATATAAGGCAGAGAGAGAAGGGGCGGAGCTTTAATCATGGGACAGGGAACGAAAGGGGTGGTGGGGGGTAGGGCTGGGTTTAAAAAATCGATTCATCGATTCTGAATCGATTCTGAATCAAATGATTCAGAATCGATTCATGAATCCCAAACTCGATCTTTTATTTAATGAACGAATGAATAAATGAAGGAATGAATAGTTCATTCATTCATTCAATGATTCATTCATTCATTCATTTTTGGAAAACAGTATCGATACCCAGCCCTAGTATTGATGTGTTGCATAACTTGTCAGTCATGTAATTAAGGTTACAGCTAAAAAAAACAGGTTTTAGTAACATTAACTGAATCGATATTGAATCAAATCGAATCGTGATAATCGATTCTGAACCTTGTGAATCAGAATCGAATCGATTCTTGAAATTCGAATCGATACCCAGCCCTAGTGGTGGGTACCTTAACCCCTCAACTCACTTCCCTTTAAAACGTGATGAGGGGAACAGGCGCTGGGAGCGCGAGCGAGAGTGAGAGCGCACCAACGGTCGGCCGACCGCTTCTGACGACCGCTGACCACTCGTCGGCCGGCTTCGGGACAAAACTGAACCAGTCATGATCATAACGAGGGTGTTTAAACGCTTCTCTCTGAGCCTGTGGTGTGAGAGGGGCATTAGTGGAGTCATGCCATGATTCTTAATAATGTCTTTCATTGTTTTTAAGCATCTTGGTCAAAACAATTCTGACTTAAAATGAAAGAGGATTCATCATAAGTCATTAATTAATATTCCTTCTTCACAATGTGAGTCATGTTTTTTGAGTGAACAATTCTTCAAGGATGTCCCATTATTCCCTTAAATCCAGACCTGCTTTCTGCCCGAGGAAAAGTGACAGCAATCAATCAATCAATCAATCAATCAATCAATCAATCAATCAAAGCTTTATTTGTATAGCGCATTTCATACCCAGAAGCAACACAATGCCCTTTACAGAGAACAAGGGAGGTGGGCATACGACCCACCCCTACATATTCCAGAGGGAAGAAAAAAACCAGCAAGCTCACATTTCAACTAAGGGGGACACAAAATGATTGAAGATTTAGGCTACATATGTTTTGTAAATCAGTTGAATTATTTAACTGTTTCAACAGAGTTGTGAGTGGTGCTCTGTTTGCCTCAAGCGTGGCCAAAATATTCTGTTGAATCAGCGAGAAAGAGAGTCTGACCTCTCTCGTTCAGTTCCAACATACTGGAGGCCGACGAGGTATTCACACCCCGACCCCAGCTGGACGCCTGCCGGCCGGGCCCTTGGCTGTGTCCAGCCGACCGCTGGGTTGAGGTGGGTTGGTGTGTCACACCCCGACCCCAGCTGGACGCCCCGCCACGGGGGTCGCAAATTTCAAGGAATTTAATTCATTGATAACTATTAACCTTAACAAACAATAGTCGATTAATTGATAAGAACGTCCCGCGCTGGACTGTGCTTTGCTCGCTTCATTTTTGTGTCTTCTTCCGCTCTTTGTTGAGATTTCCCGCCATCCCAATCAGCCTTCACTACATGGCGTGGCGCCCTCATGTGCAGTCAGACCCTAAATCATGATTACATTCCACGCAACGTAAAAAAAGAAAACGTGAAAAAAAGTTCTGTTCCATTAAGAAGGAATTAATCGAGTAACCAAATATTACTCTAGTAAATTCTTATCGGCAATTAATCGATAGTCGATTAACTATTAACATCCCTAGCACCAATCAGGTGCGTCATACCTTTGTTTCTAGGGAGAACTCTGCAGGGTGTCCGAGTCCAGACCCTTTCTGGTGTGAGGAGACGAAGGAAAAGGCAAACGCAGCGTCGTTACTGCCCCCCGCTGTGCCTGCAGGAGGAGACCAGTCTAGGCTCAATAGCAGGTCCCTCTGAATAGCACTGCGTCATCCCTGCGTCATCCCTGCATCATCCCTGCACCCACAATCCACCTGGGCAGACGCACGGACTGGGCAGACTGACGGATTGAGGCAGCAAGGCCTCAACACCGCCAACAGACATGCTCCACCATGCATGCTATTGATCTACACACACACACACACGCACGCACGCACGCACACACACACACACACACACACACACACACACACACACACCCACACCCACACCCACACGCACACACACTCTCTACATTGGTGTGAGGGCAGACCTCCCTGCGTTTGCGAGGATGGACAAACAGACATCTAGTACAACACCCGCCCACGGCGCTCCAGCGAGAATCCCAGACGCAATTAGCTGTTGGCTGTCATCGTCCGGGCCCCATAAGCCCGTCTGAGATGAAGGAAGCTCCGCTGGCATTCACACCG
>NC_140247.1:9118727-9173727 GCF_949987555.1 Borostomias antarcticus | reverse complement strand
TCCTCTCCTCTCCTCTCCTCTCCTCCCCCCCCCCCCCGCCCCCCCCCCTCCCCCTCCTGGCTGACCACTCCGTGCCAGCGTAGATCACACTCTCCGGCCATCTGGCAGAGACAAGGACACTGAACAGGCTCCAGCACTCTCTCGCTATTAACACTACAGAATGCACACGCACGCACGCACTCCACAGCACACCATAGCACACACACACACACACACACACCATAGCACGCGCACACAGACGGACTATGGCATACGCACACATGCACACAAACACACCATAGCCCACGCATGCACGCACACACACACGTGCACGTACGCACACACACGGACGCACACACACACTATGGCATACGCATACGAAGCATCAGCCTGATCCTATACTCAGGACACTGGGATCACAAGGGCTCAGAACTGTGTGTGTGCTTGCATGCGTGCGGCGTGTGTGTGTGTGTGTGTTTGTGTGATTATGGCCTTTCCTCTCATATGCCAAGGTAAGCCTGTTTACCCCCCAAAATCCCAATACATTAAAAAAATAAAAAATGAATTCCTTTGTTTGGGGTTTATGTTTTTTTATTCAGGCGCTGATATTCTGCCAACGTTGCTCTATTCTCCTCTCTGTATTGTGAGTGATCGAGAGCAGCCCTCTGGTTTGCCTAGAGGAAATAAGCTATGCAATGTTAAGTCTATGGAAAAGCCAGGGTAAGCCAGGAGCTGTTGGCTTACTTTGTAGAACACTGTTTTAGTTAGCCAATCAGATGAGGCGACATTTACTCAAATGTGAGCTAACCCTAGAATCAACTCGTCAAGATGTCAAAAAAAAAGAAAGCCTATGGTATGCTTTGATTTGAATCTGGCATGTCGCCCCATTGTAATCTGCCAGAACACAGCTTTGCAATTTCGTTCCAATCAAATCTGATCATGATTAAGAGTCCAGCTTGGTTAAGTCTAAACTGTTTTTGCAGGGGAAATCTTATTGTTTTTTTTAGGTCTGTTATGGTCTTGAATGCATCTTTGTTTGTCTTCAGCATGTTTATTACAGTTTTCGCTGTCCAGTAAAATGACCGATTAGTGTGCAGTGCTTGCCTATTTTTATATTTGATTTGGCTAAGCCTTGTTAAGTCTATGCGTGTTATGTCATTGGCTGCCATGACTCAGCTTTTTAAACAGTTGTCACATTTTACAATCAATGGTTTAATACTGTATACTTAAGCAATAAACCATGAGAGGCCGTGTGTTATAGTGATTTTATAACAGCTAGGGGGCGTTGTTAATATTTTACATTGTTAAAACCCCCCTAGCTGTTATAAAATCACTATAACACACGGCCTCTCGTGGTTTATTGCTTTAATACAACGGTTACTACAGCTTTTAGTGTAAAATAAACACACAGCAATGTAAAATATTAACATTTATTCAAAACGTCAAATTCAATTCCGTTGAGCAAAATAGTTCCCCTAACAAAAGGGTTGCCAAGCAACTACAACAACTACAATGCATTGGATCAAATGGGAGGCGCATTCATACTGAAAATGGAATGATATGCGGTCCCAGGTGTGTGTTACAAAGTATTATAACACGGCTTCCAGCCAATCAGAATCAAGAACCAGAACTAACCATTGTATAATTGTTCATAAATGCAATCGTCTTACATGTAGCTGTTCCGTAAGCCACATATTTCAACGTTACATTCACAATTTACACTCTGTTGGGGCCTCAATCTTCATTGACAGTTTTGCTGCAATGAAAGTTGTTGTTTTTCTTTATTCCACCAATGGATGTGTGCAAGATAGTAGTTTGATGGTGTTTATGAGGCCTACAGTATCTACTGTATCTATATGTATTTCCAGGGCTCTCTACGGGGTAGATGCAGGGAAGTGCAGTTATAAGTGATCTAAAGTCCAGCTTGGCTTGCCCAGTTTCTCTACCCACGCACCGCCTCTGACGGGGGGGGTGTTTCACAAAGCTGGCTAACGGAGGAAGCTTGAACTTTGCAACGAGTAAAACCTGGACACTCTTCAAATCTGGAACATGGACTGAAGTCAAAAAAAAAAAAAAAAAAAAAAGCTTTCTGGGTTTTACTTTGTGCAGAAGTCAGGCTTATTGAGTTGTCCAGCTTTGTGGAATACCCCCTGTGTGTGTGTGTGTGTGTGTGTGTGTGTGTGTGTGTGTGTGTGTGTGTGTGTGTGTGTGTGTGTGTGTGTGTGTGTGTGCGTGTGTGTGTGAGTTCAGCTGGCTTGTTTATTTAAAGTGGAGGACTGGAGCGTGTAGATATCACATTCGCAACACCTGGGCTCCTGAGTGTAGCCGAGCAGGGAGCGGTCTCAGCCGGTCTCTCTCAGCCGGTCTCTCACCGTTCCCACGCAGGCGTGCCGAGGACGGACCCCCGGCCACATCGCCGCGTCTTCACAGGCTTCGCTTTGGAGCGGAGGAGTGAAACCTCAGTGCTTTTTACGAGTCAGAATAAAGGTTTGAAATTACCCTGTCTTTTCCTTTCGTTGAACCCATAGAAAACCATGGAAAATTCTGGGGAGACGTAGAGAGGAGAACGGGGGGTAAAGTACAGATGAGCAGTGCGCATTCTGGTCAGGATCATTCATACTGTATTATATAATAACCAGGGCGGGGGGGTGTTAAATGTGGACATGTCCTGAGACTCAGGTCAGTTGGAGGAAGGAATGCCAGCCTGTGGGAAAGACGCCATGTTGGCCCACTGCCCCCTGGGCCGTCAGCCTCCCTGTTCTCCTGAGGGGCCCACTGCCCTCCCGGGGCCCTCAGCCCCCCTGTTCTCCTGAGGGGCCCACTGCCCCCCCTGGGCCGTCAGCCTCCCTGTTCTCCTGAGGGGCCCACTGCCCCCCCGGGGCCCTCAGCCCCCCTGTTCTCCTGAGGGGCCCACTGCCCCCCCGGGGCCGTCAGCCTCCCTGTTCTCCTGAGGGGCCCACTGCCCTCCCGGGGCCCTCAGCCCCCCTGTTCTCCTGAGGGGCCCACTGCCCCCGGGGCCCTCAGCCTCCCTGTTCTCCTGAGGGGAGCAGGAATGAGAGCGCTCTCCTAATTCAACCCCCCGCCTGCTGACGTCAAGACCGTTTCATAAAGGTCAGTTTGATCAATCCACCCATCTCAGTTCACCTGGCTGCATCACAACCACCAGCGCTATAAATAAGTAGCTCATCTGCATAACGAATCCTGTCACGACACCGAGGGAGGACAAGAGGGGCTGGTTGTATCGGGGAACAAACACATATCAAAAATAATCATCCAACAAGATGTTTACCTCACTTATCACCTGCCACCTGTGAGTCAGAATTAGAGTAAAATTCAATTTCAATTCAATCAATTCATGAAGTCAATTTATGTCAAATGCAAAAATGTAAAACCTTCTGATGCAAAAAAAAAGCATCTCATATAATGCAAAAAACATTTGAAATAATTTGTTTAACTGGAATTATGGAATTGTTATTATATATATTATATATATTAAATTGATGGACTGAAATGGAATTGATCCCAACCCTGATGTATGTGTCCATGCGTGTGTGTGTCCGTGCATGTGTGTGTGTGTGTGTGTGTGGGGAGGGGGGTGGGGATTACATGTGTGCAACGAGGTGCTAAGGCAAACTGTCAAAAGAGGGGAATCCAGAACAACGTTGACTTCTCATTATCATTCTGAGCGTGGTGCAGAGTGGACTGAGAGTTCAGTTCACTGGGAGGCGTGCTATTGTTTAGGGGCCCTCCCTCCACAGACACCCCCTCAGGACAGGACAGGCCCCATGGAGGAGACGGGGTCCACCCCCGGCCCTCAGCTCTTCACTTGCACCAGCGCTCAATGCACAAGAGTCAACAAACTGTAGCCATTTCCCCCCCAAATAGACGGGACAGAACGTGATAACTCATAACACGATGAAGTCTACTGTATGATTGAATACCTACTGTGCAACACATTAAAAAAAAAAAAACATACATGAAAAAATCATCTCAACTTTCTCTTGGAGATTGAAAAAAAGTTACATTAACATTAATCGCACGGAAGTTACGATAGTCGCACTAGTTGCTTTGCGCTGTGTGTAGTTGTTGCAGTGTCGCAGCCCTTTTAACACATGAGTTAAGTGGCTGACACCAGGGTTCAATTCCTGGGTGGAGCAATCATTCATTTCAGCGTACATGGTACCTGCATCTTGTACATAAGACAAATAAAGATTACTGAACGCACCAAGAGGAGGCACAGGCCATGGCCTCATCGAGAGCAGAGTTTGATGCTGCACAATGTGGAGTGACTTCGCACAACTTAATGCTCAAGTTCCAGTAGGTTAATTCATCTGGTACAGAGTATAATGGAATGGAATCTTCTTCTCCTCACACAGAAAGTGAATAATAGATAAATAATTATATACTAATGTGAGAATCCCAGCTGGAACCTGAAGTGTAGACTAGCCTTTTGTGCAGAAGACCACAGTTCCTAACCTGTTAGGTCACATAGGCATGAACTATCATATAGGATAAATAAATAAACAACCTTATAACATGGCTTACAATGCTGAATTCCGAACCTGTACTTTAAGTTCTGAAAACAATTTGAATTGTTTAGTAATATGAATTGCCATCCTCCTCCATCTACCGTGCAGGCTCAGAATAAACTAAACTGACGACCTTGATGACAACCGTCGGTGCGATGTGAACACCCCCTTCCATTCACATCTATTTAAAAATAACAATTTTGACGGATGGTATGGCGGTGAGACCAGATGTTCTCTCTGGTAAGTCTATATCTTTAGCCTTGAGCCTAGTTTAGACCATCTTAGACAAGCTGTGGCTCAGCTATGGCTCTGCACTGAGCTATGAGCCACGAGCCATAGTTTGTCTTATAAATATCACAGTATCAGAGTCTTACCAGCAACACAAAGGGACATCACACTAGATGGTCCTCCATGCAAAATCTCTCTAAGTTGGGCCTCTTATAGGACAGGTTTTATGACCCTGCCCAAAAGCCCTGGCAGCACCCCTCCCATTCCATGCGGGCGTGGCCAGAGTCCCGTTTCAGAGTATGATGTCAGGGAGGGACAGGCAGGGGCCACAGAGGGGCCAGGATGGACAGGTCAACGCTCGGACTGACAGCTGAAGAAGCAGCCCTGGTAATGAGGCCTCGGAAGCAGAACAAAAGTATGCCGGCAGAACAAATGTGGGAAGCTAACGTTTACTTGTGCCTGTGGAGGTGTGTGGAGGCCCCAAACTCCCAGACCCCCCTGCAGAGAGAGGAATGTCAGGGGCCACCGTTGGCCCTCCTTGGACTCTGGGGTCAGGAGTCAGACATGAGGCCATATGGCTGATACAACACATCAAGTGATTGTTAGAATCTGATCATGGATTTTAATTCTGTATTTTGTATGTATACTGTTTTGTTTTGTTCTGCATATTTTATTCTATTTATTATCTTTTAGATAAGCCTTCTATGGACTGGTGTTGAAAATTAGCACTTTAGCTACAAACACTTAAGCAATGGATCTGGTCTGTCCACTGTGACTGTTCCAATGTGATTGTGATTAAATAAAAGTTTCATTCATTCATTCATTCATTCATTCATTCATTCATTCATTCATTCATTCATTCATTCACTCATTCATTCAAGACACTGCACAGTACTATGTTATAATCATATCTACACTCATATCTGTACAGAACTCAACTCCCTCTTCAATGTTAACTGGGAGCTACTCCAGGGGAAGTCTAACTCTTCTTGCAACACACTTTCATTTACTGCACACATGGAAGAAGCTGAGAACAGAGTGAATCATTTGATCAGGCAGCTCAAGGCAAAAGTAAAATGGTGATCAGGATATCTTTGCCCTGCAGGGTGAGTAATAAAAGCAGCCACACGTAGGGAAGCTCAAACCAAATCCCTGCCATGATAATACTGCCGAAATAAAGTCTACAAGCTTGTGTGAAAACCCCAGGCTCTATTGATCAGGATGTTGACGAGGCCCATTAGTGGTTTTGTCAATATGACACAGCACCAACTGCCAGTTCGCTACACGCCAGCTATCAGCAGCCAGCCAGCTGATAGCACAACTGTCCAGTCACAATGGCAGACCGAAGCCCATTGTACCTCTCTAGGATTAGCATTTTGTGCCGTGCATGTGTAACCCATACAGGGTGGGACTCGAACCTGGGTCTACCGCGTGACAGACGCCGTTCTAACCAGCTGCGCCAGTGAAAAGCTATCTCTGCATCAGTTGAGGTGGACAGTATTTATCTCGCTTTAACTCGCTATCTACTCAGTATTCACGAGGACTCCGTTTCAATCGGTTACACATGCTTACTCACTCCTGGCAAGTGTACTTAGACTGAGGGAAAAGGTGAAATTGTCATTTTTGTATTAAAATGACAAAATGTCCCTTTTAAATCCAATCCAAGTTCTTGTATCTGGTGTGAAAGCGTTCTGTCTACACTTATCTGATTGTTTCCTGTTCCTGGGGACTTATCTGATTGTTTCCTGTTCCTGGGGCTGGACTTCCTGGATCCGCTCCAGTGTCACAGAGCTCAGCACATCAGGTCCGTTGGCCATTGTTCAACTTCAATGTCACCTCTGTGCTTCTTTGGCACCCCAGCAGTTGTTGAAAATCCAGGGCGTAGCATAGTACCACACCTCTGCACTAGGGCTGCCCGAATTTGACAAAAGATGATAATTGCGATTATTTGCTTCAAAATGGTAATTGCGATTAATAATTGTGATTAATATTTAATATATAAGATATATATATATATATATATATATATATATATATAGACAATCCCTTTCTTGCTACTAACTCACTGACCTCGTTTTTGCTCATTTTGTCACTACTCACGGCTGCAGGTACTCTTGTGACACTTGTCTTGACCTACTGCTATCTGTCTTCTGAGTGAAATTGCTGCGCACAGCGCCCTCAGCGGCAATGCATGTGATTGGTCAGACAGCATAAGCGCCTGTGATTCGTCCGTGTAGTCCTAGCACACTCAATTCAAAGCAAAATTATTAATCACATTAATTGCGACCTTTTGCGATTAGATAATTGCGGAGGTCATAATCGCGATTTCGATTAATTCACGATTAATTGTGCAGTCCTACTCTGCACATGAGCCAACCTCGGGCTCACCAGTCCAAGGAGGAGACAGGGTCTAAGGACAAATAGCTGCCTTCCGAGTGACCTTCAGTTTAAATACAAGCATCACTGTTTCCTTGCGCAAAAGGCAGGTCTGGAATAAATAGGACATGTGTGTATTAAAAGTCAATAAAAACTGGATTCATTAGGTATCATTTAATTATTAAATGCACTTTCGATTTCAATAGGGATTCTCTTGACTTAACATGCTTAAAATAAATAAATACTGTATATTAATATATATAAATAAATACTGTATATTTTAGATCAAGTCCCTCTGGGTGTCATGAAAGTTAAGAAGTGTGAATTTGTAAGAGTAAGAGTAGCTCCCCTCACGCTACTCTTGCTCGTGGCTCATGAGCTGTGCACATGGAAGGTGTCAGGAGAGTATGAATACTAATGAGGTTATGTTTATTTATCACCAACGCCAGCCAAGGAGTGGTCAGGAACGGTCAGAAGCAACAGTTGGTGTGTTTTGGTCTGTTGCATAACATGGAAATACACCGTATGCAAATGCATGCAAAATCACTGATTTGCTTTCAAAGATTTCAGAGCGTGGCTTCAGAAAGTCTCTCTAACTTATCGGGAGGGGGGGGGGGGGATATTTCCCATGAGTCCGATTTCAGCGTCTCTCCTTCCGCCCCGTGGGTCTCCGCCGTCTCCCTCCCTCTCTCTCTCCCCTCTCTCCTTTCCCCCCTATGAGGCTCGCCCGCATCAACACCCCTGTAAACACCGACGCAGACAGCTTTTGAGAGCTCTGCCATTTGACCTTTCCAGCGTGTTGTGTGTCAGAGGTCAGATAGCTGCAGTTTCCCCTACGGAGTCCAACACTGCGGAGTCCAAAGCCGCGCCCCCCTCTTTTCTCCGCGTGTTCAGTGCACTTAGCAAAGGTCAACCCTGCCCAGCCTGATCAGTTCCCCTGAGCCTGGTTAGCATACTGGGTGGAGGTCTATACGCTCCCGGGGGGGCGAGACACACACCCCTCCTTGGCAGGGCTGAACCGGGGAGGAGATCTTCCACTGGGGGAGCTAGATGAAGATCACAGGTGGTATCGGGCCAAGCAGGGCTGCAGTAACACACTGTAGCACGGGCACCATTCACACACGGCTGCACTTGGGATTTAGTTCCTTGACCCTTGACCCTTGACCTAGCTCGGTCAAGCAGTACCTTTTATGGGTAAACTAAACATAACAGACGGCATCGGAGTGTACGATCACCTGAAGCAAACTGTTGTTTCATAAACAGCTACCTGTGTGGTCGCCATGGCGTAGGGAAGCCGCCGTGACCGCGCCGGCTCACCGGGTCGTGCCAAATACCGGAGGAGACGCTCAAATACTGCAGGACTCTGCGCTTGGTGGCGGAGGCATGTGACGCTTTGAAATTACTTCATGAGATAATGAGATATTGTATCTGTTCAAAAGCCATAATCAAAGTTGACACATGAAAGCATCCCTCCGTTTATAGAATCGTTCTACTGGGCTAGGGGGGGGGGGGGGATGGGGGCGGGAGGGGGGCGTTCCCCTCCCCTTGACCAGCTAATACGTGATAATATCACAGGGCCAGGGGGACTACAAATGTCACACCATTGCTGTGCTACAACAAAAAAAGCGCTTTTAGTGCCGCTAAGGTGGAAAAGCGCTATATAAGTGCAGTCCATTTACCATTTACAACTGTCCTGTGTGTGTGTGTATGCACGTGTGTGTGTGTGCATGTGTGTGTGTATGCACGTGTGTGTGTGTGTGTATGCACGTGCGTGTGTGTCTGTACACGTGTATGTTTCTGAGCAACTCGGGGGGAACTATCATCCATACACAGCCAACAGAGTCTTTAGATCCTGACACATCTCTACCAGAGGTGAGGGAAAACAAGGGAATTCTACTGATCTGGGGGTCAATATATCGACCCTGTTCACGCTCTATCCAAACCCAGGCGCAGTAGTCCCTGGGGGGCATACACCTCCCAACTCAGCCCCTATTCCGCTTTCCCTGACACTCCAATCTCCAGTCTCAACCTTTATTGGAGTGTGTGGCGCTACGGGGCGGTAGCTCAAGAGGTAGATAGGGTCGTCCAATGATCGTAGGGTTGACGGTTCGAAACCCGGCTCATCCTGTCCACATGTCGAAGTGTCCTTGGGCAAGACACTGAACCCCGAATTGCTCCAAATGAGCAGACTAGCACCTTGCATGGCAGCTGCCGCCATTGGTGTGTGAATGGGTGAATGAGAGGCCTTCATTGTAAAGCGCTTTGGATAAAAGCGCTATAAGTGCAGACCATTAACCATATGAGCCAGAGAGCGACGCAGTCGGAGCGGTCCCGATCCCAACCCCTCCGTCTGGGTCATTCTGAAAGAAGGGTCCAGGAGTCTGCTATGCGTGGTTCTCAGACAGACCCCCTCCTACACTGCCTGCCCCGTCTTCGGTCTGCATTGACTTGCTAAAAGGCTCCATTTAACTGGACTCTTACAGGAGAGGAGAGCAGATTATAATCATCATCCATCCAGTCCTCCTTAGTTATCTTTACCACCTGGTTTCATTTATCCCCCGACCAAAGAAATCGGAGGGGGAGGCTATTAAAACGGCTCTTATCCTTGCATCCGTTCGTCCGTTCGTCCATTTGTCCATTTGTCTGTCCGTCTTAAGAGATGTACCGCAACCCACCACTAGGAGCACTAGCCACAGTTCAATTTTCCCATTGCTTGGCAATGACAACCGTATGAACCCACCGCATCACCTTCGCTGGCTGTTGTGGGATTTTTTTTTCCTGGACGCTCCCATTGTAGTATGCGTTGATGAATTACCATGACAATAAACCTGCAAATTACTCCTACGTGGTTCTGTTTGCTCTCACTGCTTCATTGACACAAAGGGCTGATAATATGATTGCTGGGAGACTACATGCCTGCTGTTCATATACGGTTGTTTTGCTTTGCATGCATATAATATTCCATTGTGTACAATGGAAAGCAGTGTTTTACAATTCAAAGCAGACTGCAGAGCAACAACACTACTCTGGTCTCATCTGGAGGGCCCATCTCTATCTATCTCTGGTCTCATCTTCATCAGGAGGGCCCATCTCTATCTATCTCTGGTCTCATCTTCATCTGGAGGGCCCATCTCTATCTATCTCTGGTCTCATCTTCATCTGGAGGGCCCATCTCTATCTATCTCTGGTCTCATCTTCATCAGGAGGGCCCATCTCTATCTATCTCTGGTCTCATCTTCATCAGGAGGGCCCATCTCTATCTATCTCTGGTCTCATCTTCATCAGGAGGGCCCATCTCTATCTATCTCTGGTCTCATCTTCATCAGGAGGGCCCATCTCTATCTATCTCTGGTCTCATCTTCATCAGGAGGGCCCATCTCTATCTATCTCTGGTCTCATCTTCATCTTCAAATCTTGTATCTCCACATGGGGATGGAGACCTGATGGAGTCAGTAAACGGTGGTAATATTATACAGACTATTCACTCCCTCGGTCTCTGCATGTATAGAACAGCACTTATATTATGATGGACAGGCTGCAACCCGAAGGTTGGGAGACCCTGGTTCGGGGGGGGGGGGGGAGGGGTGGGGGGTAGGGGGGGGGTGGTTCAGATGGGGGGGGGGGGGGTGTAGAGTTATGGAGAGAAATTACTTTACTGCTGTTCCTTTGAGGAAAGAGAAATGTGATATGAGTTTTAAACGTTGCATAAATGTCTGGGGAACGTGAGAGAGGTTCATCAACCGCTGCTCTCTGACCCCAGCGAGGGGGTCAATATATCACACACACACACACGCACACACATACACAAACACACACACGCACACACATACACAAACACACACACGCACACACGCATGCACACACCTGCACACACACAGTATGCAAACATGCATGCATATGTTCACACACACACACGCATGCACACACGCACGCACACACCTGCACACACACAGTATGCAAACACACATGCATATGTTCACACACGCACACACACACATACACATTGTGTCTCTGCTGAGTTATTAGATACTTTTCTGTTCAATTGTTCATATTTCCAACACCTCACCACCATCAAGAAGAAGAAGAAGAAGAAGAAGAAGAAGAAGAAGAAGACGAAGAAAAACAACAACAACAACAACAACCGGCATGGATCCAATTTACTGTTCATTGTAATATTTTAATAAGGCCAAAGATTTGCCCTTCAGATGTGACTCGAAAGCTGCAAGTAAGGGAAGAGCCGGGCGGAGAGACCCTGAGAGAGACCCTGAGAGAGACCCTGAGAGAGAGACCCTGAGAGAGAGACCCTGAGAGAGACCCTGGGAGAGACCCTGAGAGAGACCCTGAGAGAGAGACCCTGAGAGAGAGACCCTGAGAGAGACCCTGAGAGAGACCCTGAGAGAGAGACCCTGAGAGAGAGACCCTGAGAGAGAGACCCTGAGAGAGACCCTGAGAGAGACCCTGACTGAGAGACCCTGAGAGAGAGACACTGAGAGAGACCCTGAGAGAGAGACACTGAGAGAGACCCTGAGAGAGACCCTGAGAGAGACCCTGAGAGAGACCCTGAGAGAGAGACCCTGAGAGAGACCCTGAGAGAGACCCTGAGAGAGACCCTGAGAGAGAGACCCTGAGAGAGACCCTGAGAGAGAGACCCTGAGAGAGACCCTGAGAGAGAGACCCTGAGAGAGACCCTGAGAGAGAGACCCTGAGAGAGACCCTGAGAGAGACCCTGAGAGAGAGACCCTGAGAGAGACCCTGAGAGAGAGACCCTGAGAGAGACCCTGAGAGAGAGACACTGAGAGAGACCCTGAGAGAGAGACCCTGAGAGAGACCCTGAGAGAGAGACCCTGAGAGAGACCCTGAGAGAGACCCTGAGAGAGAGACCCTGAGAGAGACCCTGAGAGAGAGACCCTGAGAGAGACCCTGAGAGAGACCCTGAGAGAGACCCTGAGAGAGAGACCCTGAGAGAGACCCTGAGAGAGACCCTGAGAGAGAGACCCTGAGAGAGACCCTGAGAGAGACCCTGAGAGAGAGACCCTGAGAGAGACCCTGAGAGAGACCCTGAGAGAGAGACCCTGAGAGAGACCCTGAGAGAGACCCTGAGAGAGAGACCCTGAGAGAGACCCTGAGAGAGACCCTGAGAGAGAGACCGTGAGAGAGACCCTGAGAGAGACCCTGACTGAGAGACCCTGAGAGAGACCCTGAGAGAGAGACCCTGAGAGAGAGACCCTGAGAGAGACCCTGAGAGAGAGACCCTGAGAGAGAGAGACCCTGAGAGAGACCCTGAGAGAGACCCTGAGAGAGACCCTGAGAGAGACCCTGAGAGACCCTGAGAGAGAGACCCTGAGAGAGACCCTGAGAGAGAGACCCTGACTGAGAGAGACCCTGAGAGAGAGACCCTGAGAGAGAGACCCTGAGAGAGACCCTGAGAGAGAGACCCTGAGAGAGAGACCCTGAGAGAGACCCTGAGAGAGAGTCCCTGAGAGAGACCCTGAGAGAGAGACCGTGAGAGAGACCCTGAGAGAGAGACACTGAGAGAGACCCTGAGAGAGAGACCCTGAGAGAGACCCTGAGAGAGTCTCTGAGAGAGAGACCCTGAGAGAGACCCTGAGAGAGAGACCCTGAGAGAGAGACCCTGACTGAGAGACAGCAACCAGGAACTAATTGGATCAATAGGTTCACAGACCCACAAATCCAGACAGCTACTTCCCTTTAAACTGACTATGCTTCCACCAGAGAGAGAGAGAGAGAGAGAGAGAGAGAGAGGGAGAGGATGAGAGAGAGAGAGAGAGAGAGAGAGGGAGAGGGAGAGAGAGAGAGAGAGAGAGGGAGAGAGGGAGAGAGGGAGAGAGAGATGAAAAACAAAGGATTAGCAGAGAGAAAGGACCGAGAAAAAGAGTCAATCATAACTTTGGATGGCTTAAGCTAAGCAGTGACATCATTAACATAGAGAGAGATTAGCGAGGAGGGTTTTGGACCAAATAAGAGCCACATGAAGGCTTTTTGGTGAGAGGGAGGACCAGGGGTTTGTCAGAAGACAGGGCTAGAGACAGGACAGACAGAAGACAGGGCTAGAGACAGGACAGACAGAAGACAGGGCTAGAGACAGGACAGACAGAAGACAGGGCTAGAGACAGGACAGACAGAAGACAGGGCTAGAGACAGGACAGACAGAAGACAGGACTAGAGACAGGACAGACAGAAGACGGGGCTAGAGACAGGACAGACAGAAGGCAGGGCTAGAGACAGGACAGACAGAAGACAGGACTAGAGACAGGACAGACAGAAGGCAGGGCTAGAGACAGGACAGTCAGAAGACAGGGCTAGAGACAGGACAGTCAGAAGACAGGGCTAGAGACAGGACAGACAGAAGACAGGGCTAGAGACAGGACAGACAGAAGACAGGGCTAGAGACAGGACAGACAGAAGACAGGGCTAGAGACAGGACAGACAGAAGACAGGACTAGAGACAGGAGAGACAGAAGACAGGACTAGAGACCTGGACAATCAGCCTGCAACCTGTGTCCAAACAGAAGAGCACACTACCGCTGAGGAGAAACATTCATTACAATAAAAGCTTTTTTAAGCTTTGTAATCATAATCATAATCGCCAGCGTCATCTTTTCTTAATCTGCTAGACATTTCCAAACATTGTTCCCCTCCTCAGATATTAAGGAGCAGACATGACCTAAATTTAGTTGGGGAAAATACACACACGCACGCACGCGCGCACACACACATACCCCGCGATTAACAGGGTCACAAATAATGGTGGCGTAAACAAATGTAGCCAAACTGTGTGTTTGTGTGTATGTTTGTGTGTGTGTGTTTGAGAGTGAGTGAGTGTGTGTGTGTGTGTGTGTGTGTGTGTGTGTGTGTTTGTGAGTGAGTGTGTGTGTGTGTGTGTGTGTTTGTGAGATAGTGAGTGTGTGTGTGTGTGTGTGTGTGTTTGTGAGTGAGTGAGTGTGTGTGTGTGTGTGTGTGTGTGGGTGTGTGTGTTTGTGAGTGAGTGAGTGTGTGTGTGTGTGTGTGTGTGTGTGGGGGTGTGTGTGTGTGTTTGTGTGTGTTTGTTTGTGTGTGTGTGTGCATGTGTGTGTGTGTGTGTGTGTGTGTGTGTGCATCTTGTGCTCACCGCATATCTATAGAAATCTGATGAGATGCTCTCATTTTCCTATAAGTCACTGTCACCGTTTCCTCCGTTTCTCTTTCAGAATCTCTCACTCTCTCCCCCATCTCTCTTCCTCCCCCTCTCTCTATCCTCTCTCTCTCTCTCTCTCTCTCCCTCCCTCCCTCCCTCCCTCTCCTCCCTGCTGCCCATATGTTCTGTGTGTCCTAGCTGTTCCCAAGTTTTATGAGCCGCAGTTCTCTAGCAGAAGTCTATAATGGGTTCGAGCGTAGCAGTGCCTCGTCTTCCTCCCCTTCTGTCGAAGGGAAAACCTCAAACAGCCAGAATCAACTGAGGTCAGCAGAGTTCCACGACAAAACAACCCCTCAACCAGCAGCCGTCACGTCAAAATCAGCTGCCATGACGCCCGGGGAACTGGTGGATAGTCCTCCACCTGTAGACCGGACCAAAACCAGACGAAAGGTCTGCCAAAGAATACCAGACAGCAAACAGTTCCTCCTGACTCTACATCCTCCCGTTAGCATCGACGTCTGGGTTGTGGGATTCAAGCAGCCTTGGACTACCTTTAAAGGACAGAAACATATTTTTCTAGGATTTCAAGGGTGAACTTCAAGGCCTGTCGGTCGAAGATTTCTCCGGAGCTTAATCTGCAGCAGACTTGATCTACTGCCGGCGTAGCGATGAAAGAGCCTGGAGGTGCCCTCTGTGCCCTCCGCACGAACCCAGTATTACTGTCAGTCATCCTACTGCTGATGGAAGAAAACCTGTTGTGGTTGTGACGTGTTAGTAGAACAGCCTTCTGCTCATGTGTGCTGATCACAGAGAGTGTTGACAGTATGGAAAGATGATGAAATAGAACATGACCAGAAACAAAACTCAACTCTCCACTTGACTCATTCACTCTCCAATTGACGCATTTTGAATCATGCAATGAGCCAATTCCCCCAAAACCCGGGCAATTTTCTAGGGAATGTACAGTAGGCTATATGGGCACATGTACAAGCCCACTACATTTGGTTATGGCCTTCGTTGGGCTGAGAGTAAGCTTTCTCTGAGAGGCCCAGCTATTTCGGTTGTGTCACAGAGATAATACCCAGAGGCCTTATCACCCAACTCAGTGTCTAGAACACCAGGTTGCCCCATCCTCTCTTCCCTCTCTCTCTCTCTCTCACTCTCCCTCTTTTTCTCTTTTTCTCTCTCCCTCTCTCTCTCTCACTCACTCACTCACTCACTCTCATTCACTCACTCACTCTCATTCACTCACACACACACTCACTCACTTGCTGGATGGAAGGGAAGAAGAAAGAGTGAGAGTGGAAGTGTTCCATGCAACTGTCTTTGAGGTTAGAACTCAGGGTCACAGAGAAGGGTCAGGACTCAGGGTCACATGGTCAGGGCTCAGGGTCACAGAGAAGGGTCAGGACTCAGGGTCACATGGTCAGGACTCAGGGTCACATGGTCAGGACTCAGGGTCACAGAGAAGGGTCAGGACTCAGGGTCACAGAGAAGGGTCAGGACTCAGGGTCACATGGTCAGGGCTCAGGGTCACAGAGAAGGGTCAGGACTCAGGGTCACATGGTCAGGACTCAGGGTCACATGGTCAAGACTCAGGGTCACATGGTCAGGACTCAGGGTCACATGGTCAGGACTCAGGGTCACATGGTCAGGACTCAGGGTCACATGGTCTGGACTCAGGGTCACATGGTCAAGACTCAGGGTCACAGAGAAGGGTCAGGACTCAGGGTCACAGAGAAGGGTCAGGACTCAGGGTCTCATGGTCAGGACTCAGGGTCACATGGTCAAGACTCAGGGTCACATGGTAAGGACTCAGGGTCACATGGTCAGGACTCAGGGTCACATGGTCAGGACTCAGGACTCAGGGTCACATGGTCAGGACTCAGGGTCACATGGTCAGGACTCAGGGTCACATGGTCAGGACTCAGGGTCACAGAGAAGGGTCAGGACTCAGGGTCACATGGTCAGGACTCAGGGTCACAGAGAAGGGTCAGGACTCAAGGTCACAGCAAGCGATGGCAACATGGGTAACTATTAAGACAAAATTAGCATTTTAAATGGATGATAAACCTCTAGTTCAAACAAAATATAGCCAGTGCACACATTGGTCCAGAGACAAAGAATAATCCACAGATGTCAACAATCAGTGGCCGGATCAGTGTTCACTCAGCGTGCAGTAGTCCTGTCCAGGAGGGTTATGTGACTGGATTAACGTTAGCCCAACGTTACGGGGGTGGGGGTACAGTAGGCGTTAGCCTCGAGAGGCCACCCTGAACACGTGAGCTAACATTCTCTTCCTCTACACGGATCCGTCTGGCCAAGCTCAACGTAAATCCGTTTGCGCCCGAGTAAAATTTACTCGAGCCGATCAGTGTCCGATGAGGAGGAACTACTGGCAGTTATGAGCGGGGTTTAGATGAGGACAGCGAGAAGCATGATTGATGGTGACAGACACATGGTTCATCCAATCACCTACCAGGTATTTTTGAATAGCGCCTGCAAAGCCATTTTAGCTCCAAACGGTTTCCAGTGAAACTTTCCCAGAAGGCCGTGTGGAACAAACTATCCGGCGCATGGAGTTCGGTAAGCGTGTCCATGTCATCACATGCTTACTCATCCCATGTTCCTCCCTAATGTCTGACTGTCATCCAGCTTGTCTCCCTTCCTCTTTCACTATAAGCAATTTCTCTTTGCCAAGTGCATCACCAGCTAGACAAAGATGAATAACTGTGAGTTGAGATCACCAACAAGTGAGTAACAATATAACTGAAAGCCAAGTGAAACTAACAAAACCAACATTATCTGATAAGACAAGCGTTGTATGCGATTCATATTGCACACACACACGCACGCACGCACAATCAACAGCAAATTTTCAAGCATTTCTCCATAATCATATCTCTTCACCTGAAACTATCACGAACAAATTTTATAATTTCCTTTGAAATGTATCATCCCACAAAACAAAAATCCCACAATAGATTAATGAATTCCTAACCTGACGCGCCAGATGGTTTGCTTCCCATAACCATCTGGGAACTCTCCGTTGGAAACTGTTTGGAAAAAGGCTGACACTTTCAAAAAAATACTTGGCAGGAGATTGGATAAACCATCTGTCTATCACCATCTATCACACGCTATCAAATTCTTCAGAACCAAAACTGATTTTGCCACAAACAGATCTCTATGGAGAGTATCCACACTGATTTGGGAGAGAAACAAGGTGAGCTCAGCGAAATCAGGATGGTCTCACAAGGCTAACGAATGTTTGGGATTTTTGTTTAAATTGTACAATTTATAGAACTTTGAGACACTCTAGTGCTCTTCCTCCCAGGCTTCCTCACTGCTTCCTCTCTCCTCTGCCCTTAGGACCTCTGCTAAGATACGTCTCCACTCCTGCTTCCAGGCACTGTTGCACAAACCTGTCAGCCTTGACACTTCTCTGCATAGAGAGCTAAAGCTAAGCTCATTCAAACAAACTCATATACTGTATCCCCTAATACTCATAAAAAATAAATAAATATCTATTTCAATAACCCATGATCAAATCCAGGAATCAGAAAGTATGCAGGAAATTTTCAGTAAAAACATGATTTGAACTAGACTACCTCCTTCTCACCTCCTTCCCATAGGAAGCACCCTGTACCTCATTATTTGAACTAGACCCATCCCTACCTCCTTCCCGTATGGTGCACCCTGTACCTGGCCAACCCGTCAGCGAATCCTCCCTCTCTCTCTGCCTTGTCAACAGTGGGCAGCGCAGCCACAGTTTAATTGACTAAGCAGACGAGGGGCTGCAGGTCTAAACACAGGCTGTCATCAGCATTAAGAACAGCATACTGCAGATTAGGGATTAGCATGGTTTCACTGTTTATCAGGTCTGATTCTAATCTAAATATTTAGAGAGAGAGGGGGGGGGACCAGTATAACATCCTAAGCCAGACAAATGAACCGTCCTGAATATTAGATGAGAACAGCCTGGTGTTCACAGGCGAGAGAGAGAGAGAGAGAGAGCGGGAGAGAGGGAGAGCGGGAGAGAGGGAGAGAGGGAGAGAGAGAGAGAGAGAGAGAGCGAGAGGGGGGGAGAGAGAGAGAAAGAGAGAGAGCGAGGGAGAGAGAGAGAGAGATAGAGAGAGAGAGAGGGGGGTAGGCAGTCCCAGTATTTCACAACAACAAGCCCCGACCAAGTGGAAGTAGGTAGAGCCAATGAATGGCGATGTCTGAGACTGATGAGCAGGCCGAGGAGCGTGGCGAGGTCTTCTCTTGTGTGACAGCATGTAACCCAACAGATAACCGTCTAGCACAGCAACTGCCCTCTCTGTCAGTCTCCACTCATGGGGGATGGCCGGCCTCTCCGTCAGTGAGCAGGTTATCATGAGATGAAAGAGGGGCCAGACCCCGGCTAAAGCAAGGGTCCCTTATACTGGACGGTCTCACGAGACTCATGAAGTTCTTTATCTGAATTTCTTGATATGAAGATCAGTAAACATTAGTGCTGCACTAGCAGCACTACTGTTCACTAATGTGTAATATCGTGTACACTTATATCTTCTATATCTTCTATATCTACTATAGCCTATACTTGATCCAAATGCCAGTCAGTCGACACACAGTCTAACAACATTTAATGTTAAAGACGTAATGCTTTCAGAATCAGCATCAGAATTAAAGAGCATGTTATATGGATTTGACTCGGTGGATGATGCAGTGTTTGCATATAAAAAAGCAGTATTAAAGTAAGTTAAACAGGGGTTTTCAGGAGTGCTCTTTAATTTCATTAAAAAAAAAATCTATATCATTTTATCACAGCAGTATACAATATTGCTGTCATCACCGCAGTCGCGTAAACAGAGTTGCTTTCTTTTACGGAGCGAGGTGGCAAATCTGCAGTTAGTTTCACTGGCATTACAAAAGCAGATGGGTAGATGCTGTATGTTTCTAAGAGTGATTCCAAAAAAAGTGTGTCCAATTCTTGAGACGTCTGAACAGAAGCCTACCCCGCTCGTCTGTTGGGACTGACATGAGAAATAAAATGTTCCTGCTTGTAGGCCTACAATTTGTCGAAAAATAAATGTTTCGTCTTACAGCATGCATGAATTATTAACCAGTACAACGTATAGTCCACTTGTTTAACTTTTACTATAAAGTATAGATATGCATAGCCTACAGACTGCAATGTGTCAGCGCTGAATAGTTCTTTGCCTATTCATCCCGAAAATGTTTATAAGCGCCACGTTTAGATCGGCTACTGTAATAGTGTGATAAAACATTGTAAACCGAACTGGCCAATACTGAGGAAGACAAACAGCAGCTTTCTCTTGACAAGCGAGAATGAATGTCTAGATTACCGTTACTCGCGCAGCCTGTTGATTCAGCATGCTGATCATTCAGAAATAGGCTAAATAAATACAATTTACTGCATAAATAAAACATGACCGACACAAACTGAATAAAAAATCAATAAAGAAATTCGATTTAAATGTTATCTGGCCAACCGTACGATCCGAGTAGGTAGCGAAGCGCTGCAGCAACCCTGAGCATAGTTTGTTTACAGAGCGCTGTCAGAACATTCTTTCGCAATAGAAAGCATCAGTACACGTCCAAAACCTTATGAAATCATATTTTATCATTCAACCTACCTTGGTGAAACGATGAGTTGTGTTGTCTTCTTCAATAAAAGTAAAGGAAAGCTATTCAACGACCTAGAAAAGCAACCTCTCCGGTCTCCAGTTTCTAACAGTTCGCTACGCAGTTTTTTACACTCTCTCTCTCTCTCTCTCTCTCTCTCTCTCTCCTCTCTCTCTCTCTCTCTCTCTCTCTCTCTCTCTCTCTCTCTCTCTCTCTCTCTCTCTGGCTTAGTAGTTTACCAACCGCCCACTTCCGGCGCTCTCCACAGTGAAAGAGGTTATATGCGCATGTGAAGTTACAATTTCTTCAAACTTGCAGATTTGCTATCCATCGTTGCACTACTCCAATCCACAATTTCCATGTTATAACGCAGAGGCTTACACAACAGTAGCCTACTTTTGATGACAATAATGTACATATCCTTCTATTGGCCTATTTATTATTGAACACGGTGACAAAGTTTACAATTGTAATTAAATAACAGTAGGCCTAGGCTATTATTATTGTTATTATTATTATTATTATTATTATTATTATTATTATTATTATTATTATTATTATGAGTGGGGTAGTAGTAGGTGTAGTGGTGGTAGGCTTGGAGTCGTAGGCCTAGTGGTTTTAAAGCTATTCATAGGCCTACATTGTTTCAACCTATGCTATTATCAATTTATCAATAACACCTGTTAGTAGTGATGGGCATTCCGGCTCTTTATAGTGAGCCAGATCATTTGGCTCAGCTCAGCAATGATATTTCGGCTCCCAAACGGTTCTTCATTTTACCACTTGTGCCTTTCACATTTAAGCCAAATTTAGCGCTGTTTTGACCTATATCACTTAAATTATTCAATATAATTATACAAAACCTTAAAATTTCCAGAATACCATCATTTTACATTATATTTCGTATAAAAAGATTAAATGTGAAAACATCAAACACTATTACACGTTTTATTTATACAAATCACTCAATCAAATGGAACACACTCAATCAAACTCAATGTGGGAACATACTGCCTCCTCCTTTACAGCAGTAGCTTTATAAAGAGACACATTTCCACTTTAAAGCTACATGAGACATCTTGGTACTTTGGCAGCCCCTCTGGTCATATAAATAACGGTCATATTTGCTCGCGCTGTCTCTTGTCGGAGGCGTAGGCTACTGCAGTAAATCGTTTCGTCATTCCAAGGAAGGTCTGGACTACCCGACCACGAAATAATAATCTAAAAGTAAACTACATAGAAGAAACGACATTTGTCGAAAATGGACACTTAACAAGTGTGGGTAATGTAGATTCACCCACATTAAAATGAGACTGTTTCGTAACCAAAAATAAACTCCTCAGGGTACCTTTAATGTTTGCTCCATCATATTCAGGACTCATAGTTAGTCTACATTACAAAGCCAACACAAATACCATGTTGTAGACACCGTCATTGCTCCTGTCACCAACAAGGTAGACTATCTTTTCCTTCATCTGCTAGAGAGAGGCTGTACTTCTTTTATGTTCACTATCTTCTTTATCACTGTGAGAAAGACAACAATATGATCATTTTTATTTTATGAGTAACCTAAAACTTTATTTGTATCTTTTCAGCCTGTCTTAATAAACTGTCTAATCCAGTCTGACTCATTGGAAAGTTAAAAGATGTTTTTTCGCAATGAATGAGACACCAGAAATGATTCATACTATTGTGCTAATGGTGACGGAAAATACACGTACATCCGAGACCGGTGCTCGACCAAAAAACATCAACTGAAGAAAGAAGAGAGGTCTGCACTGTTTCCAAAGCTGCCCAGAGATTAATTTAAAGCACAATGCTTCTTCAGGTGCAACACCAAACATGTCTGGTGTTGCATGTAAGTGTTGCATGTTTGGTGTTGCATGTCTGGTGTTGCATGTCTGGTGTTGCATGTCTGGTGTTGCATGTAAGTGTTGCATGTTTGGTGTTGCATGTTTGGTGTTGCATGTTTGGTGTTGCATGTCTGGTGTTGCATGTAAGTGTTGCATGTCTGGTGTTGCATGTTTGGTGTTGCATGTCTGGTGTTGCATGTTTGGTGTTGCATGTCTGGTGTTGCATGTTTGGTGTTGCATGTCTGGTGTTGCATGTAAGTGTTGCATGTTTGGTGTTCCATGTTTGGTGTTGCATGTCTGGTGTTGCATGTAAGTGTTGCATGTTTGGTGTTGCATGTCTGGTGATGCATGTCTGGTGTTGCATGTCTGGTGTTGCATGCCTAGTGTTGCATGTTTGGTGTTGCATGTTTGGTGTTGCATGTTTGGTGTTGCATGTTTGGTGTTGCATGTTTGGTGATGCATGTCTGGTGTTGCATGTAAGTGTTGCATGTTTGGTGTTGTATGTTTGGTGTTGCATGTCTGGTGTTGCATGTTTGGTGTTGCATGTCTGGTGTTGCATATTTGGTGTTGCATGTTTGGTGTTGCATGTTTGGTGATGCATGTCTGGTGTTGCATGTCTGGTATTGCATGTTTGGTGTTGCATGTCTGGTGTTGCATGTCTGGTGTTGCATGTCTGGTGTTGCATGTTTGATGTTGCACCTGAAGAAAGCCATGCTGACGGAAACATTGTGCTTCAAATAAATCACTGGGGAGCTTTGGAAACTGTGCAGACCTCTCTTCTTTATTCATACTATCGTGCTTCCACATATTTGGGCCCACATTTCACACACACGCACACACACGCAGGAACAACCCCATACATCAGGCCTCAATGCAGTCTGTTAATGTAACAACACGTTCCTTCTCGAGGTGGTGCATAACGACACCTAGTGGTGAGGGAGTTGTAATGTTTCTGTTGGATCCACATGGCTTCAGGGTTAGCTTGTCCCAGGCAGGAAACCAGGCCAGGTCCAGCCTGGCTTATGTGCGTGGCTGGCTTGTTTCTGCTCAGGACTGGTAGGACGGAAGCTAGTCATGCCACTGAAATAGCTGTGAATTGAAATAACATGAAATAATGTCTGATAAATTAAGATATGTCTTGTCACCTGGACACATCAGTTTCAATGCTTCCAATGCTAATCCAGTACAATAAGAGCGGGATAGCCAGTTAGCTCATGAGCTCACAACAACTAGCAGCAGCTTCCATAACATTAATGGTAGCGGTCAGTGGCTAAAGCAGTTACACTGATGATAACATAAAGTCATCCCCACCGGGTCTTGAACCCCGGTCTCCCAAGTGGTAGTCCAATACTCTCACAGTGGAGATCGGTGGATTGATTTTGGTGTCCTTCTTGATTTTGGTGTGCTGGGACTACTATCTCTAGTGGTGCCAACAGAAAACTGCAGGCCAACATTGTCCGGAGTAAGGGAGGGAGGGAGGGAGTGATAGACGCTATCCTAGGTGCGCTGGCTTACAGTCACGCACGAAAAACAAGATCTGCATCCTGATGAGAGGTTATCTTTGTCTGGTATGTTGCATGTTACACAAGTAAGTGTAACATCCATGTTTGGACACGTTTGGAGAAAGGGTTTGGGCTTGGAATGATGAGGATAATAACGCAACACTACAAACGGCACTGTTAGTATGCAATGATATCACATTTTAGTGTGCAATGGTATGAGATGACAGTATGTGTGTGTGTGTTTGCGTGTGTGTGAGGGAGATAGAGACAGGGAGAGAAAGGGGGGTGGGACATGGAATTAATATTGAATAAACAGATGAAAATGAGAAATCCATCAGAATCCCACAGACAAAAAAACGTTTTTAGTCATTATTCATGAAGCAGAACTTAGTCTCCGATCCATTCCCCTCCTGCGATGACAGAGGATACTGTCCTACGTCAGGGAACACTCTCACAGGAACTTGAGTTATAAGAGGTTTCAGAGTAAACGACTGTCACTTGGCAAGATGAGACAACTGAATAAGAAGTTCTGAAAGCAGCCCCTCCCCTCCCCTCCCCTCCCCTCCCCTCCCCTCCCCTCCCCTCCCCTCCCCTCCCCTCCCCTCCAGCGCCAACTCTCTCCTATGTTACTTATTGTACTTTCACAAAAAATACCATAGCAAACGTACAGTATACTATAGCCTACTAGTTGAAACATGGTGGTTCCCTTCCCATCCTGTGTACACACACACACACACACACACACACACACACACACGCCCGCGTGCAGAAACAACCCCATAAATCAGGCCTCAGTGCAGTCTGTAGAAGTGGAATTGATTCTCCAAACCGATTGACTTCTTGCTCGGCTGGAGGGGTGACAGTTACTTCCTGAAACAGCTGAGTCAGCAGCCGCTGATGGTAAAAGATGTCGGTCTCAGACCACGCCCCCTCCTCTCGCCTCATTTCCTCGGGCACCGCGCCACTGGAATGAGCGTGACGGAGAAGCTCATCAGTGGTAAATGGAGAATAGAAGAGATGAATTCTTATTATATATACAGCATCAAAAAGGCTGTTCTTTCCCGGTTTACCATTTTACGGTAATCCCAATCTAATTACACAAAAATACAAATAGAAATATAGTAGGAATAACAGAATCAGAATTCATTTGATTGCCACTGTAGTTTTTCCAACATATTAGGAATTTTCTTTTGGCCACGATGCCTAACATGAAGACAACATTGGACAGGGTGCAGGGATGAGACAGGACAGTGCGAAGAGCAAATACAAAATACTAGTGCAAAATAAGATAAGATAAAAAACTAAGTACAAAGTGTAGTGCGGTCAGTGTAGACAGCATACAGAGTGTGTAAAGTGTAATGTGTATGTGAGTGTGTATATGGTGTGTGCAGCGTGATATGTGAGTGTGTAAAGTGTAATGTGTATGTGAGTGTGTATATGGTGTGTGCAGCGTGATATGTGAGTGTGTAAAGTGTAATGTGTATGTGAGTGTGTATATGGTGTGTGCAGCGTGATATGTGAGTGTGTAAAGTGTAATGTGTATGTGAGTGTGTATATGGTGTGTGCAGCGTGATATGTGAGTGTGTAAAGTGTAATGTGTATGTGAGTGTGTATATGGTGTGTGCAGCGTGATATGTGAGTGTGGTGCATCCTAGTGTACCGTGCATTTGGTGTAAATAAGGTACACACTCAGATCAGCACAGGCTCTTGGATTTGTATTAATAGCAGAGTGTGTTAGAAAGGTAGACCGCAATGTCAATATTCCATTGAATGCCTCACATCTTCACTACGCAGAGCAGATGTAGGGCTGCGCCTACGTTTGTCGTGCTTTCTAATGCCTTTTCCAGTATCTATGAATAGTCAGAGGAACACTCATTACTCAGAGAGTCAAGTCAA
The DNA here is from genome assembly GCF_949987555.1 of Borostomias antarcticus. NCBI lineage: Eukaryota > Metazoa > Chordata > Actinopteri > Stomiiformes > Stomiidae > Borostomias > Borostomias antarcticus. The sequence goes on along the minus strand of NC_140247.1, from coordinate 9,148,598 downwards.
AAAAAGGAAGTGAAGATTCTCCCCAAAGACACATCAACTGGACTCATTTACCACAGAATCAGGAACACAAGGACGCACGCCATCTCTCCGGGAACGGCCCGCCTCCAGGCAAGAAAGATGGCGGCCGATCACACCCTTGCCACAAACTCTTAGAGCCGCTCCCTGCTGGCAGGAGACTGCGCTCCATCAGGACCAAAATCTCTATTGGCACAAAAACAGTTTCTTCCTGACTCCAGCTGGCCTCCTCAACAAGGCCCGGCACCCTCACTGACTCTGTAGGCCTATTGTTCGTACATTATTGCAGATTGCACTGTGTCGGCCTATAGCACAGTATTGTATTGAACTGCATTTCCCACTTGTATTTTGCACTTGGCTTGCAGACTGCACTGTATTATTGTACTGAATTGTATTTGCTACTAGAGAAAATTAATAGTATGTGAAAGCCATCTGGCAATAATCTGTTTCTGATTGATTGATTCGTTAGGTTAATGTTTTACTTTTGGAGGACATGTTCCGTTTGAGAGCTCTGGACCAGCGCCATTGAGGACTGGACTGAGCCGTGGCCAAGAGGGGACACTCTGATGGACTATTCATCTCAGTAAAGTGACTATTAGTTAAAGAGGTGACCTCTAATGAACTCTGAATGTTGCTAAAGCTCTTTTTGCGCTCTAGTTCTTTCCCAAGAGCACAAAACACATACCAGCACTTTATTAAGATGCACATGCCAAAGCTTGCAAAAAGGATAACCTTTGTACACCAACAAACCCACGCGAAAATAAGCCAGAAGATGAATGACTAAAGAGACAAGTCCTGTCAGTGATAATATCTTTTTTTGTTTTATTACCTTGGAAGTCAAATCAAGAGTAGTTGCAGCATAATTTACAGGAAGCTTATTTCTAACGACAAGTACAGAGAGAACAGAGTGTGGAAGGGCCAGCTCAACAGCCGCCGAGCACAAGACACTTCCACGGCATTAAACTGTTCAAAATGATTCGGTTTAAATAACAACAAAGAAATAGTAAACATGGAAGAGAAAGTATATCATATGAATTTAGCCTAAACTAAGCATTTATACAGTATGTGATATATTTTAATGACAAAGACTATTTCAGACACTAGAAAAAAAAGGTATTTTAGTGAAAATAAGAAGTGCAATTCACATTATGATAAAACGACGAAGGGGAGGGAAAACCAAAGTTGATTATAATATATCTACAATTCAAAGCTGTCTTTACTGCAACCTGTTGCATGTGTAGACAGGAGACAGGATAAAGGCCAGTCGAGGGATTCAGTTTCTTCTCAAACATAAAAGAGAAAAGAAAAGCATTCCTTTGAGATAAATGACCTTTAAGTGACTGAAATTAGCCGATTTACTTTCTGGTCACTTTGGTCCTTATCTCCTTACTTGCATGGATCAGATTCCTCACATCTGGTATCACAGGGACACACAGTCTGGTTCTAAAGAGCAACGAGGTGCAAAGATCATTTAGAGAACAGAACAGGACACAGACGGACACATAGATCACTTAAAACACCACCAGTGAAGTCACTGGGAACATTATAGCCAATTCAGAATAATATGCTCTTTGAAAAGCTGTGTGGATGAACGTTAGAAATCTCCCTCTTTACTTTAGACATTCCTATACACACACACAAAAGTACAGAGATTTATGAATGAAATTAAAACCAGTATAAGAGTCAGGGAAACAAAAATATATATTTTTCCAAAAATAAAAATTCAATATACTGTTAGAGACACCTAAACCATCCGGTGGGTGGGCATTCACTGCTTTATGATGTACTGCCACAGTCCCATATCCTGTCTGCTACCTTCTCTCCCAGGGATACTTAACCCTAAACAACAACATCAAACTGACTTTAGCATTAGCATGGTACTCAACCCTATAAAGGTGTGTAAAGACAGAACCAAAACAATTGTCCTATATCACATATGTGGCCAAGAAGACACTGTGGGTGGTGCTTAGAAAAAGTCAGAGTTAAAACGTAAAAGTGGGCGAGGTTTTGCCGTCTCACTAGGCACTACTCTCTTCACATTGGCGAGGCCACGTCAGAGCTCAGCTCCATGTCCAAAGTTAAGGATTCTGAGAAGAAAAGAGAAGTTCTGTCATCTACAGGTCTCAATGTGTGAGTGCAGTGCTGCTAGAGATGAAACGGTATGAATATTTAATGTCACGATTATCGTGACCAAACTTATCACGGTTATTAGCGTTATCGCGCTATTTTAAAATGTGCTGAACCTTTTCTAAAACTACTGATACGCTGAAATTGTTTCACCAAGTTTTATATTGAACGCCACAAATAACATTAGCAGCACTATGCACTTTTTGTTTACATAAACATTCAAATAATTCGTCATGGAAACTGTTGCTAACTTTGGTTGATGCTGGACAGTGTTTACAGTGAGTTTTTCACGCAAAAATCAAACACGGTTTTAATGATAATTTTATCGCAATACATTGAATTTCATTTTAGCGCGGTTTACCGTTATACAAGTTATTGTTACATCCCTAAGTCCTGCGCGCGTGTGTGTGTGTGTGTGGTGATCTGTGTGTAGCTCACCCAGTGGTCCGGGGTTGCTCTCTGTCTCGTTATGCATGAGGGAGTCCAGGGTGCGAGGAGACATGGGGAACAGGTCACTGGTGTTCCCAGAGTTTGTGCTGCAACAGAGCAACAAGATACAGACGGTGCATGAGAACTAAAATAGCGCACGTGAGGACACGCGCTTGCATGCACACACACACGCACACACACACGCACGCAGGGGCAATATCGCAACTCTACATGTCAACACGCATTCAGGCTTGCAAACGTCACGATCATGATACGATAACCATGTCCGTTTCATCACAACAGAGAAACTGACTGTGGGTCTGCTCGTGTGCGTCAGCAGCCGTGGTCATCTCACCGGTCAGGGCGGAGAGACCAGAGAGAAACTAGGGTTGATTAGGTGATAGTAAGTCAATGAATCTGGTCAAGAGCTCTTATGGGTCAATGCGCTCGTGTCCGTCAGAACCAGAGAGAAGGCGAGCAGATAGGAACCGGGATAGAGGGGGGGGAAAAGAGGAGGGGGGAGCGACGAGTGAAGAGATCGGACAGAGCACTTCTTTGTGGGTTTTGCACTTCTATTTTTCTCTGAGAAAACACTGAGCGCATTGACGCATAAGGCTGAAACAGGTTAGTGTGAAAGTTCATGACCGCAAGGACTAATCCTACTAAATGTGTTTGGTTCAGAATAGGAGACTGGGTCAAAATGAGCTCTCTGCTCCATGAACAGAGAAATCAATCAAGCATTATGCCAATTAATCAAATAAGGAGTCTGTCAAGATTGCGCTATCAGAACCGACTTGACATCTAGACTGAGGGTCCATCAATGTGTGAGAGGAGGCCATTCTGCTGTGTGACCCCCCCCCGGTCCGACAGCCTCAGCGTGGACCCTCGCCTCCCCACAGACACGCGAGAAGCACGGCCGTAAACACATCGTCCGCCCTGCTCCCTACGGCCGCCTCAGTTGCCATGACAGCGCACGGGCGCAGAGCGAGAGGTTGGTCCGGGCGGGCGAACGATCGACAGAGAGAGACGTGTTTTTATGGGCGAGTGATCTACAGAGAGAGAGAGACAGACGTGTTTGGAAGAGAGATCAACGCCGACCCTGAGGGTGGAACAAGCAATCAAACCGATGGATGATGCTCTTAGTGTTAAAACCAAGGAGAGTGGCGGTTGAGATGGAAACAAAACAGGCCGGGGAGGGTTCTAGTCGAGGGGGGGGCCCCCCCCCCACCGCCCCCCCTCCCACCCTCCCACACACTGGAACAAAGGTGAACAGACAGACATGGAGCCCGGCTACGGTACATGCCGCCTCCCCCCCCCCTCCCCCACACGCCGCACGCCTCCTACCCAGGGAAGCCGTTCCCAAGCAGATCGCTGTCCGGAAAGTCCATGAACACGGAGGGACACCTACGGAGACAGGTTAGGTTTCTCACTGACCGGACACACCTCACAACGTCCACCACAACCACCTCCGCCCCCCCCCCCCACACACACACACACCCCGCACCCTCTCTCCGAAACCCGCCGCGGAACACTGCAGAGAATCCCGGTCGCACCTTAACACTCGTGTGTTCACCCTGAGGAGCTGTGTTTCTGGTCCTGCTGAACGAGTGCGTAGCCCTGGTCAAGGCAGTTCTGGTCAGTGACCGGTACGGTTGTGCTTCTGATGGAAGGGATGCTTGTCGCTGCTCTTCCTCCCTCTACCACCTGGTGGGTTCAAGAGTCCTGCTGAGGACATAGAACTCTGGGTACCACCCCTCTAACAGGGTTTTCTGTGTTCCCACCCTCTAACAGGGCTGTCCGGGTTCCACCCTCTAACAGGGTTCTCTGGGTTCCACCCCTCTAACAGGGCTGTCCGGGTTCCACCCTCTAACAGGGTTCTGGGTTCCACCCCTCTAACAGGGCTCTCTGGGTTCCACCCCTCTAACAGGGCTCTGGGTTCCACCCCTCTAACAGGGCTCTGGGTTCCACCCCTCTAACAGGGCTCTGGGTTCCACCCCTCTAACAGGGCTCTGGGTTCCACCCCTCTAACAGGGCTCTGGGTTCCACCCCTCTAACAGGGTTCTCTGGGTTCCACCCCTCTAACAGGTCCACCCCCCCAACACCAGTAGGTAAAACAGGAATGTTGTTGAGAAAATGCAAACATTTCAATAAGAGCTCCCAATTTACACAGACAGGGTGGAGTTTGACAGCGAGGCTTGATCAGCTACGTCTCTGGAGTTCTAACCTGAAACACAGTCCGCTAAGTAACATGGGAATGAAATGCGGCTCTTAAACAGATCCACTTACGGGGTCACGCAGATGAACTTGGTCTTCAGGTACGGCTGGATGGCTGTTGGAATAAATACAAAACACACGTTAACTCCGACGGACGTCCCACGCTGAAGATCATATCTATCTATCTATAGATCTATCTATCTATAGATACATCTATCTATATATCTATTTATCTATCTATCTATCTATCTATCTATCTATCTATCTATCTATCTATCTATCTATCTATCTATCTTCCAACAGTAGAAGGATAAGAGCAGTAATCAACCTGAAGGAGAGAATATCCCGGGTTGTTCTGACTCCCAGGGTGTGGACATCCTGTTCCTCTGTGAGGAGGACTTACTGCTCATGGGGTCTCCGTGCTCGGCGTCGGGCGTGGCCTCTGGTCGGCAGTACTTCCCGAACGCGTCCTCCTTGGGGATCTCGGGGAAGAGGTAGACGAGTGGCGAGACCAGGATGTTGGTGGCGTCCATGATCTTGTAGCCCATGATGATCTCGGCGAAGGACATGCTGTTGAGCTGCTGCTTGGTGTAGGGCTCCACCGACTGGATCTGGGTCTTGCCTACACACGCGCACACACGCAAGCACACACACACACACACACACACACACGCACACACACACACGCGCGCAAACGCATGCGCACACCCACACACGCCCACACGCACACAAACACACGCACACACGCACACACACGTACACACGCACACGCACGCAGAAACACGAACACACACACACGCATTACATTAGTCATTTAGCAGACACTTTTATCCAAAGCGACTAACAATAATTGCATTTAGCGTAGGAAAAGCCAATGTACTACTACTTGCCAGAACTCACAAGTGCATCTTCTTTCTAAAACAAGTGACTAAGAGAATAATCTAGTTCTGAAGGCAAAGTGCAAGAATAGCAATCTAAACACACACACACACACACGCGCACACACACACACACACACACACACACACACACACACACACACACACACACACACAGATGAGAAAGGTGTCACGAGAGCCGGGCCCGAGCCATGCCAGAGAGCCAATCAGAGGCCGAGCCACGCCAGAGAGCCAATCAGAGGCGGAGAAGGCGGATCCCCTCACCGCTGATGTCCTTCTCCACCCAGGTGAAGGTGATGCCCCCCTCCTTGCTGCTCTCGCTGAAGCGCAGCAGGAACGTCCCTGGAGGCTTGGGGCTCAGGCAGGCCCTCTCTCTGTCCTTACTGATGAAACCCATGATGTACCTGAGACAACGAGGGAGAGAGAGAGAGAGAGGGAGGGAGAGAGGGAGAGAGAGAGAGAGAGAGAGAGAGAGGGGAGAGAGAGAGGGAGGAGAGAGAGAGAGAGAGAGGAAGAGAGAGAGAAGCTTCAAAGCACCGCCACCACCACAGAAGAAGACTACCTTGGAAAAATAAATTCACTCGGACAGAACGCGTCTAAATAAGTTATTCAATGGTAGCGCCGAGGCTTCAAAACCCAGCATTTGTTTAAATAAACCCTTTTGCTGATGTTATGTATGGCTATAGCAGACAACAAAATCCAAGGTTTGACATGTAAAAGAGAAATGGTCCCTGATGTCTTAAAAGCAGGACAGTAACAGATAACATGCATAAATCCCCCTAAAGCAATAAGCAACAAAAACCTCCCAGGAACCTCCCAAGAACCTCCCAGCAACCTCCCTGGAACCTCCCAAGAACCTCACAAGAACCTCCCAGCAACCTCCCAGCAACCTCCCAGCAACCTCCCAGCAACCTCCCAGGAACTCACCCTTCATTCCACAGAGCCAGGATGTACTTCTTCACCAGGTCTATGATGTTGTCCAGCCACACCCAGAACGAGAAGCCTTTTCCGGCCATGTTTTCCTAAGGGAATACCGGGAAAAGAAAGAGAAACAAACCAGTTCCAACGAGTTCCAGGAGGACAATGGAGAAGAATAAGACGCTAGAAAGCTAGCCAGGGGAGGCGACCTACTTTGCAGAACTTGGCCCAGGTGATCTGGCATCCAGAGTAGTTCACACATGGCCCTGGATCAAGATCAACACAACGAGATGTTAACACCCTACAGGCGGTACCAGCCGGAGGGCGATATTACAGGTCCGAGCAGCGTCGCCCTCCGCTCACCCAAGAGCTTCTCGGCCAGGGTGGTCAGCTGCTCGATGGTCAGGCCTCTCTTGGTGGTGGAGGAGAACTGCCAGCTCAGCACCTCGGCCACCTGGTCCCACGTTCCCACCGGGGGCTTGGTGAAGAAGTTCACGTTCTGAAAGGAGAACGCTCACATGTCAACATCAGGTCATCCCACTCCTGACGTGGACCACAGGTGAAACACACACACCAAAGGCATTCGAAGGTCGAGGGAGGGTTACGTTACATTAGTCATTTAACAGATGTTTTTATCCAAAGCGACTTTCAATAATTGCAATTAACGTAGGTAGTTAGAGTACTACTACTTGCCAGAACTCCCAAGTGAATCTCCTTTCTAAACAAGTGACTATGAGCATAATCTAGTGCTAAAGCCAAAATGCAAGGGTTGTGTGGTTCGTCCACTAGGGGGCGCCCGACCTACCTTGGGGTGGTTGGTGAGCATGTTATACCAAAGGATGGAGGCCCAGGCGTTGGGCATCTGGCAGATGTTGGAGATGACCACCACAGGCAGGGAGTGGGTCTGCAGAGGCCCAGACAGAGACACGTTAGAAGGGGTTGGTCAGGGTTCCAGCAGGTATCCCGAAGTGTCTCCCTTGGAGGACAGTAATTGGACAAGGGCCAGACAAGGGATCCTTCATCTCCCTTTGACAATGATGCCTTAACGCAGCAACACTCTGCTAAAGTGCTATCATCTAGACACACACACACACACACTCACACACACACACACACACACACACACACACAGACACACACACACACACACACACAGGCAAAGACACGCACGCGCACACATCAGACTGATCTCCTCATTTCCCCTGTCAACGCGTTAATGACCCTGACTAATGTGCTCTCGCAGCGGCGCGTGCTTCCATGCAGCAAGTACTGCGTTAGCGCGGCGTTCAGCTCAACACGCGGTTCTACAGCGGACGGTTTCTCCTTCTCCTGCGCTGGGTAGGGGGGCAGGGCAGGGCGGGGCAGCGGTAACTGGGGGGGGGGGTCATCTCTAGAGGTGCTCCGCTGGCCGCCGGGTGGGGGAGCGCGGGGGGGAGCACGGGACCCGGAGTGGCGTGAGGAGGAGCTCGGGTTCACGGCCCGGCAGGACGCTGCAGAGGCGGCGAGGGTGAGTACATCCTAGCTCTGTGGAATAACGGCCCGTCCGGCGGCTCGCTGTGCGAGTTCCGGCTCGTCGTCGTTTAATGACCCGAGCGTGATTTAGCTCTAAACCCACTGAGCGCAGAGCAAGGCCGAACGCTTGAGCCGTTCCGGTCTCCAACAAAGCGCGTGTAGCGACTAGCGCGGCGTTTCCAGGGCTCCTCTACGCAGACAGAGCAGCGGGCGTGGCCTCACCTCCAGGTCGATCTTCAGGCCCTGGTGGTAGACCTCGGTCTCGAAGGTGATGAGGTGGAGCTCCTCGGTGACGATCAGCGAGGCCTGGGGGAGGAGAGCACAGCTCAGACCGGCACACAAACACCCCTCCGACGCTGCTGCTAAACCACATGGTGGACCCGTTATGTTCGAATCCCACCATCCCTCCCCCTGAGCTCTGAGGAGGTACAAGGCTAGCGGGGTGTTTAATGCCCAGCTCACGCTACAGGATTTTTGGGCCGATTTATCCCGATTCACCCCTTCCGACAGTCTGATGTTCGGCCCAGATGATCTTGTAATGTAATCCAATCTTAAACCTCCTGATCGGCTCGCAGACCCATCGGGTCGGTCCCGAGAATATCAAACATGTTTGATATTTAAGATTATTACATCACAACTTTACAAGTGAGAGGGCGACAATGGTTCGTTGCTCCCTCGGCAACAATAATATCCTGTAGTGTGTGATGAGCCGTTATTTTCAAATATTGTCGTGTGCGCATGTTTGAGATACGCGAGAATCTCTGTTAAAATTCTCCTTATGTGCGTGATGCAACCCGATTCGGAAATCGGTTGGGATTTTAAACATCCTGAAGTGTGAGAGCGGCGTGCGTGAGAGGTGGTTCTTACATCACTGTTGGTCCGCCCCCCGTTGCCACACCTCTGCTCCCTCAGGGTCTGGAAGAGACAGGAAGTTATTGGTCATTCACGCGCTCACATCCTGTATGGACATACGGTCAGTCCACAGTCTCTCCCTCACCAGGTGTTTGAACTCAGCCGACAGGCTGCCGTTGTTGGACTCCTCCATGTTCATGACCTTGGTGTTGGTGCCCAGGATGTTGAATTTTCTTGACCTGGAGTGAGAAATCTGGTTATTCAGAACCTCCGCGATGAACGATTCCAAATCAGAGCATCAATATGTTCTTTTTAGAGGATAATTTACCCTCGAATAGCAGCGACATCACCAGACTCCCTGTAAGACAAAAAATATCAGTCAATTAACTTCTACAGAAAAAGTTGAATCCGTCTTTAGTTATTTGAGGCTATTTGAGCCTGACTAGAAGAATGACGAGACTGGGCAGCGGGTTCTGTCTGTAGAACTCACTTGTCAATACACACTTTGATCTTTAGCTGGTAATTCAACTCTGGGAACTTCACCAGTAATCTGAAAGAGAAGAGAACTGTTTGTACATCTGTGGATAACAGTAACAAAATGAGAGTGTGTAATATGATGTTGAGGAACCCTTCGTGTCAGCATGGGTCACGGGTGTTCTCTCACCTGACTTTGTTGGTGAACTGGACGCCTGTCTTGATGACCAGTGGTCTGTCTGGATGCATGGGCATGCAAGGCTGCCTCTCCACCACAAACGCACTGTGATTCCCAAATCAGAATCCACAATCACATTCATGAAAGCTAATTTAACAATTAACGTCTTGGAATTCTAGGTGACGACCCCCACGTCTAAAAACCCATGTGCGAACCATCGGGTTCTGTGTGTGTGGCGGACTAAGAGGGAACCGGGGAACCCACCTCTTCATGAGGTTCCTGAACAGGTCAACGATCTTCTCCTCCAGGGCGGGCCGGTGCTGGATGATGGGGTCTCCCTTGTAGGACACCTTCTGCTGCAGCTCCTCCAGCTTCTTGATCTGCTGGCGTATCTGGAGCTGGGACTCGGCCAGGGACGTGATCCTGAACGCGGGGAGAAACGGCGAGCGCTCTGCATCATGGGTTCCCAAACTCCATCAATGTGGGCCTCCCCTCTGAAGACAGTGACACACCCGCGCCCCCCCCCCCCCCAAACCCCCAAATTTGTCCATTTTGCAAGGCAGTGTTAGCTAGCCCATAACGTTACACAGCTAAGTTAGCTCGGTGGCACCTGCTGCTAGTTAACGTTAGGACGTTAGGACGCTTTTGTTTTCACGAAAAACCATAGAAAATTCGAAAAAATAATCTGCGCCTCCCCTGAATTTCTTTGGATCCCCCCGGGGGAAGCCCGCCTCACAGTTTGGGAATGCCTGCTCTACGTCAATCGATCTTTGGTAAGCGCAGCACGTTAGCCTGAGGTAGAACCTGTTCTCTCTAGGGTCTCACTGAAGACACAAACACGGTGACTATTGAGGGAAGGGTTGCGAGCTGAAGAGGGTGGACCAGAGGGGGGTGTGTCCGGTGCGAGGTGTGTGTGTGTGTGGGGTTACCATGTCTCCAGGCGGTCGAGGCAGATGTTGGGCGGCCCCCCGATGCAGGCGATCTGCTGCCTCCTCTTCCAGTCCGCCAGCTCCTCGTCCGTCAGGTTCTTCTGCACGAAGTCCATGGCCGACAGCAGCCCTCCCATCTCGGTCACGATTTGCTGAAACGAGGCGTAGAAAACGGGTCAGTCCGCCCTGCTACGGTACCTCCCACCCAGGCTGTCCCACAGAGGAAGACACTGAGGAGACTGCTACTAGGGATGTTAATAGTTAATCAACTATAACTGCCGATAAGAATTTACTCAAAGATTTGGTTACTCGATTAATTGCTTGTTAATGGAACAGAACCTTTTTGGGGGGAACGAACGTTATCAACAGGAGTTGCGTGAAATGTAATCATGATTTACGGTCTGACTGCACATGAGGGCGCCACGCCATGTAGCGAAGGCTAATTGGGATGGCGGGAAATCTCAACGACACAGCGGAAGAAGACACAAAAATGAAGTGAGCAAAGCGCAGTCCGGCGTGGGACGTTCTTATCAATTAATCGACTGGTTTGTGTAATCGATTAATGAAATTCCTTGAAATTTGCAAATTAACTCCTACCCTCCGGAGCTGGTCCAAGGCGCTCAGCATCTGCTCCAGCTGGGCCATCTTCTGCCTGGTGGCGGCCGCCTGGCTGTTCCCATTCAGGTCCTGTGATAACTCTGGGCAGACGAACAGTAAGACGGGTTAGCGTTTTCTTTAACGCAGGGGACAGACAGGAGAGGAGCGTCTGACGGTTGAAACTTACCCCCTTGGCTTTTCAGGGTCTTGTAGTTGAAGTCGAAGTCGTCCTGGAGGTTCTCAAGCATTTTCATCTTCTGCTCCATATCCTGAGTAAGACAATATCAGACAGAACTAATCAAGAGTTGCTGAGTCAATACTATGAGAATTTGTTACTCTTGCACTTTGGCTTCAACACTAGATTATGCTCTTAGTCGCATGTTTAGGAAGGAGATGCACTTTTGAGTTTGGGCGAGTAGTAGTACACTGACTACCTTGTAAGTAGCTTTAGATAAAGGCGTATGCTAAATGACTGTAATGTAATGTGATTGGGTAGAGAACATGCTAAATGACTGTGATGTAATGTGATTGGGTAGAGAACAGCGTTAGCGTCGTATGGTGGGCGTGACCTACGCTCACCTGAACCCTCTTTCTGATGTCCTGAAGGTTGTGTTCCAGGATCTGCTGCTTCTCAGTTGTCACCGTTCCAGACGGGTGGGCTGCCTGGCCATCCTGGAGGACACACACACACACACACACACACACACACACATGCACACACACACACGCACACACACACGCACACACACACACACACACACACGCACACACACAGTATGTCACCCAACACACCAAACCAAAAACAACTTCAAGAGTAGATCCTACCAAATACTAAAAAAACAAGCAAGCACAGCGCATCATTTTAAACGTAGAAACGTCCGAAGCTCTCGATATCTCGGTCGTCTACGCGCGGCCCCGTGCCGGTGTGTGTGTGTGTAGGCGGGGTAGGGGGGGCGAGGCGGCGCACCTGCGCGGCCGTGGTGGCGGTCTGCAGCAGACGCTGCTCCTCCCAGAGGCACCGCGCCACGATGCGAGCGATCTCCATGGGCTTCTCCAGGTACTTGCTCTGCAGGTGCTGCTTGATCCGGCGCAGGTTGTGCTGGTAGAGAACGTTGTTCTCCTGGAGGAACCGGCTGTACTGCTGGTCGATCTCCCCCAGGAGGTTGTGGAAGACCAGCGTGGCGTGCGACTCCTTGTTGGCGGCGTACGCCCTGCGTGGCGAGAAACGGAACGGATGTGAAATTTTCGTTCGCCGTTCAGAAACACCGCTTTGATTCTGGTATCGGAATACAGAAAGACTAGAAAGCGCGGGTGTTGTCTTTGAACGGGATGTTGACATGAACAGTATCACCATTGACCTGGAGGGAAAACTATGAGGAAGTTGGCCCAACTGAAACACCTTTTTACTGGCACCAGTTTGTCATCATAGGTGACTCCCTGCCAACACCTGTTTATACTGGCTGATCCGCTATCCTAACAAGGGGACAGCAGAAATACGGTCTCCAACCCCCGATGCTGGTTCCTTTGTAGCAATGATGTAAATGTGTTTTTTTAGCCTCTCTTACTCTGAAATGTTATTTAATGTAATGTATTGCTTTATAAATGTTCTTAGCCGGTAGACAAACATACTCCAGGAGCTTGCTCGATCGCCTTGTTGAGAGGGGTCAGGGAAGAATTTTTTACAGCTCACTTATCTGGCCCCCGGGTGATTACTGTTTTTTTGCTTCCCTCTAGAATATGTAGGGGTGGGTCGTCTGCCCACCTCCCTTGTTCTCTGTAAAGCGCATTGTGTTGCCTCTGGGTATGAAATGCGCTATACAAATAAAGCTTTGATTGATTGATTGATTTTGAACGGGGGACTATAAGCCAAAGTAAGACCCAAATGGTATACGGTACATGATGAAATTCAAAGCCAAAGATGCTTCATCCCTCTGCCCCTGCTAGCAGTCAGGCTATAATTCAGTTGCTGATGTAGAACTATTTTAGGGCAAATTTAATCTGGCCTGGAGGAGTTAAAACGATGCTTCTGACATCACTGAACAAAGCAGGAACTCTTCTGTGATTCAGCGAAAAAAACACAAACAAGCAGACAGGGAGAACATCTGGGCCAAAACACCAGTGAGTTTGAATGCAGTGATCTCCGCTGGTACTGATCCTGGTACTGATCCCCCCTGGTACTGATCCTGGTACTGATCCCCCCTGGTACTGATCCTGGTACTGATCCTGGTACTGATCCCCCCTGGTACTGATCCTGGTACTGATCCTGGTACTGATCCTGGTACTGATCCTGGTACTGATCCCCCCTGGTACTGATCCCCCCTGGTACTGATCCCCCTGGTACTGATCCTGGTACTGATCCTGGTACTGATCCCCCCTGGTACTGATCCCCCTGGTACTGATCCTGGTACTGATCCTGGTACTGATCCCCCTGGTACTGATCCTGGTACTGATCCTGGTACTGATCCTGGTACTGATCCCCCTGGTACTGATCCCCCCTGGTACTGATCCTGGTACTGATCCTGGTACTGATCCCCCTGGTACTGATCCCCCTGGTACTGATCCTGGTACTGATCCTGGTACTGATCCTGGTACTGATCCCCCTGGTACTGATCCTGGTACTGATCCTGGTACTGATCCTGGTACTGATCCCTGCTGGTACTGATCCCCCTGGTACTGATCCTGGTACTGATCCTGGTACTGATCCTGGTACTGATCCCCCCTGGTACTGATCCCCCTGGTACTGATCCTGGTACTGATCCTGGTACTGATCCCTGCTGGTACTGATCCCCCTGGTACCCACCAGTCCTGGCTCTCGATCCAGGGGGCGAGGAACTGGCGGAGCTCCATGGGGAAGCTGTCGCTGTAGAGATGGTACAGCTGCTCCAGATACCTGGTCTCCAGCTGCTGTAACTGGTTCCACTGCGCCATCCTGAGGGTCCTCCTTAAAACTGAACACACACACACACACACACACACACGCACGCACACACACACACACACACACACACACACGCACGCGCACACACACACACACACACGCATACACACACACACACACACACACACACACACAAACATACACACACACACACACACACACACACACACACACACACACACACACACAAACACACGCACGCACACACACACACAAACATACCCACACACACACACACACACACACACAAAGCTGAGTAAGACAGTACGAGTCAGACGACGGATGGGAGAGACACCAATGGTGAAGCACTGACAATTTAAGGTACTTGTAACCTAATCTTTTTTTTATTTTGTTCTTCATATATTAACACATTACAGAGAGGAAAGACCTAAGAGTTTGTCGGTGTGCAGAGGGTAGTCTAAACTAGAAAAAGAAGTTTGCAAACTCGACAGCTACCCCGATGAAGGTATTGAGTGCCGAAACATTGGTTTCATTATAATGAAATAGACTGGATCAAGTAAGAGCGAGCCGCCATCTTTTTCTTTTGAAATGAGCAAATCAGGAAACAGAAAACATATGCAGCGTTTCGGTCTCACGTCCTTCAAGAATATGCAGGTGTTCCTTTGTCCTTACAATACGTACTCCGCCTGCGCCCTGAGACCCCATTCAGGTGTGCAAGAGACTCTCCATTATCCAAATTAGCAAATAAACCAGATGCCATCTGCGCGGTTGGTAAAAGCGAATACATATCATCCACCCTTGTCCCTTCTGATAATGTTGCGTACGGCAATGCTATTGCATGTTGAGTTTTCCCAACATACAGATAGATAATAATAGATATTAAAAGAATATTATGGGATAGAAAGCAACCAGGCCGGTGCTGCTGCATATCTCAGTATTTACATAAGCTGACTAGTCGAAGGCGTTTGATATAGTGACGCTGTAACTTTTCTTTCTTAAAGCAAAGACATCCGCCCTCACAGGAAACCTCAGGAACCGAGGCGATTCCGTCTGTTGGCGCCTCCGGAAGGTTCTTCACCAGCAGGGTAGCAATAGCATCCTCTTCACATAAACACACAGCCTCTACTGAGAAACACAGACCATGAAAGAAACAGAAAGATAAAGCAGAGAGCAGACAGGGCCTGGTGCCCTACTGTACTCATGCCCCTGCCTACAGTCTTCTGCTAACTTTATGCGTAGCCTGGGCCATAGGCTATGTTACCGCACGATTATGACAAAAGATAATAATTGCGATTATTTGCTTCAAAATGGTAATTGTGATTAATAATTGCGATTAATATTTCAAAGTAATAGCTTTAGCTCTGCACAGTTTGCATATGACCTGCTGGGCTTGAGCGACATCATCTTTTTCGTAACCACTCAGTGGGAACGCATATGATTGGTCAGACAGCATAAGCACCTGTGATTCGTCCGTGTAGTCCTAGCACACTCAATTCAAAGCAAAATTATTAATCACATTAATTGCGGCCTGTTGCAATTAGTTAATTGCGGAGGTCATAATCGCGATTTCGATTAATTCACGATTAATTGTGCAGCCCTAGTTACCGGTAGAACGTCTCACTCATATTCATAATGTCTAGGCCAGATAGCTATCTGCAGTAGGCTTGACCAGATGGTAGATCAGACAACAATAGAGAACTCCGTCACCCTATCCCTTTACCCCGGGGATAAAAAGTCCACTGGGAGCATCTGGCATCCCTTCTCAGCTAACAGAACCATCTATACTCTGATGAGCTACACCACCAACAATGACTAACTGACAAGGACCATCAGTCACTTAACATTCGCTCAACATAAAACAGCCTCCACAATCCTTGATATGGATCAAAAAGCCATCCGAGGCAGTTTCGGGAAGCTTGCCAACTCAGTCGAGATGGAGGCGAGGGGCTGTCCATGTCACTCGACCAACAAACTTTACTTCCTGCTCTACACTAGGTCATGACTTCATTTACAAGCGAGGAGGAAGCCGGTCCAATTCCCTGGAAAAGAAAATACTAAAATGTAACTTCCTGTTCTCCTTAGCAGATGACACGGAGACCTCCTGTGTTTGTCTAGTTCTATTGGCTCGTTCTTTGCCCCTCCTTTAGTAACTCAGGCTGACCTACTTGTGCTACTGTTTCCACACTACTGTGTAGATAGGTGGGGTCTACACCATCTACTCAAGTCAACTCAAACTTTATTTATAAAGCACATTTAAAATGACAAAAATCGACCAAAGTGCTGTACAACCATGCCTCTACAATGCACCCAGAGTCTGAAAAGTGAAAACCCTCATAATAGTACCACCCGGTGAACACGAACACACACACACACACACACACACACACACACACACATACACACACACACACACACGCACACCCCAGGTATTTAACATGTGTACCATTTCTGTCCTAGTTCCCCTTCACCAGCACGGTATATATGTGAATATCTGTGTATCGAGACTAGAAAACCACAGTACTGCTGAGTCATTATCTTCATGAGGTGCACATCAGCCAGTCAGTCTGTCATCTTTTCACTTCAATGCCGGCTGGTTTTGTTTCTGTGTAGTCTGTCTCGGTGTGGGTTATCAACAGTGATATTAATATTTTGCAATAATTTGCCTTCATTGTTCAGGTGCTTCCCATACTTCTGATAACAGAACGTAGAGGGGGATTACGACACTGACCGACAGAGCGCTGTTTTTTAGTATTCCACAGATGGCGTAGCAGAAGTGAACAGAGCAAGGCTTTGTTTCAGCAGAGATGATGTAGTTCTGGGGTCTCCCTTCACAGAGTGGGTTGGAATGCACAGCTGACTGACGGAACCGGAGTGCGTAACGCCTCGGGCTTATTAGCACAGCTGTGAGAACAGTGGCAACACAGAAAGGCTCCGTTTTTAAGTCTGGCTTATTGGGAGGCTGTACAAGCAGGGATGGATTTCCACCGGGTCTGTTTCAGGACCTGGGATACCACTGTCAGACTTGCCCATCATTTTTAATCACCTCTACTGAAGTCAAGAGTCTGTGAGGACAATGGCAGCTAAAGTGGTCTGGCAGGTTCCGTTTGGTTTTCTCACGAAAGTGCTTCAAACATACTCGAAATGATGATGAACAACTGATACCAAGGTTCCAGGAAGAATTGATGCCAGTAATATTCCTACAAGCATTTCCCTCAAATCAGATAAGGAAGAATATATCACTGACACACTCTGTGTACAGTCAGAAACAGGTACACAGTGAACCTGTCGTCCCCCACCTATGATACAATTGGTCGCCTTCTCGTCGATCTAATGGTTAGTCTAATTTACCAAATGTGAAGAGGTGGACATCGTTGGATTCCTCTCGGCCTACATAATCTAGCTAGCCTTGATCTGATGCATTCTTCAGGGTCTGAGAACAAGGGCCAAAAGAGAAACTAATTTACAATTGTGTGACGGATGCATTCACTAACGCGCGAACACATAAGCACGGAGTCTGCGGTGATGCAGCAGTCTAATGCATCATCCTGTTGTGTTGGTACAGTTGTCCGCTGGGCTCGCCAGATCTGAGTATGGCCGGATCCCAGATCTGAGTATGGCCGGATCCCAGATCTGAGTATGGCCGGATCCCAGATCTGAGTATGGACGGATCCCAGATCTGAGTATGGCCGGATCCCAGAGGAAGTAGCACGTTAGGCCGCCGCTCCCTGAGGGTGGTTAGTGTATCTCGGCTCGAGGATTCATCATGCTAAATCGACCCTGTTTGGTGTCGGAATCACGTTCACAGGCTTAAGAGAGTCAAGTAGTTCTCTTTCTCCTTCGTATTCGGGGTTGTGGGAAAAATCTTCAACAGTAAGAATGAGGCAACTGGATACAATTCCACAGCAACAAATAATGAGCCATAGTAATCATGTCAGCTGGGTAAGTTGACTTTGCTACCTAACCTAGCTGACCATGAATGATATTTAATTAATGGTATTTCATTGGTACAGCTTGTTTGCCGGGCAATATATTATTACCAGTTAGTTACTGTATAAAAACAAATTGTACACAAACTTAAGGTGGCCTTGAGGGTCAAAATACAAAATTTCACAAAACATAACATTTCAGATCACGGAAAGGGTGGGACAACACTTGTTGTTTGTGATTGGACAGAGCTAAGGCTGACCCTTAAAGTCAACGAGTCCAATCAGCAGTTGGAGGCTGAGATTCTTTAAGTCGAGCAGTCATTTTTGCTCCACTGTCAAGATGCGCTGGTGGGTTAAGACCACTCACCTGCCTTGTGATTTATATGGGACAGGCCAATCATTTGTTTTAGATTTAGGCTATTACTATTTGTTGTACAGTAAAATGAGACTACAGACTGATAGAGCAGAGGAAAGAAGGCAGGGCCTCTCCCCTCTGCTGTGCGCCGGCAATCATGTGAATTTCCCAAACAGAATATCACAACACAAAAACTGCTTTCCTAGATCAATCTTATTGCATTAACTAAGATATACAAATATTTTCCCCATAGACAGAGCACTAAGGTCCATGGAAATAATGAGAAAAAAAAGACTAGAAAAAAAAGAAAAAGAAACGAATATTTGGTTTGAACAGGCAAAACTGATTGACTCACAAAATTCAGAGTCGGGTACAGTCCTAGAAACAACCCAAGTCCCTGGCAACAGTTCAGTGTCATTTCCTGTTTCTATTGTGTACTACTCTCAGCAGTGTTGTTTCTATTGTGTACTACTTTCATCACTGTCCTGTTTCTATTGTGTACTACTCTCAGCAGTGCCCTGTTTCTATTGTGTACTACTCTCAGCAGTGCCCTGTTTCTATTGTGTACTACTCTCAGCAGTGTGCTGTTTCTATTGTGTACTAGCAGGGTCCTGTTTCTATTGTGTACTACTCTCAGCAGGGTCCTGTTTCTATTGTGTACTACTCTCAGCAGTGCCCTGTTTCTATTGTGTACTACTCTCAGCAGTGCCCTGTTTCTATTGTGTACTACTCTCAGTAGTGTCCTGTTTCTATTGTGTATTACTCTCAGCAGTGTGCCGTTTCTATTGTGTACTACTCTCAGCAGGGTCCTGTTTCTATTGTGTACTACTCTCAGCAGTGTGCTGTTTCTATTGTGTACTAGCAGGGTCCTGTTTCTATTGTGTACTACTCTCAGCAGGGTCCTGTTTCTATTGTGTACTACTCTCAGCAGTGTGCTGTTTCTATTGTGTACTAGCAGGGTCCTGTTTCTATTGTGTACTATTCTCAGCAGTGTGCTGTTTCTATTGTGTACTACTCTCAGCAGTGTGCTGTTTCTATTGTGTACTAGCAGGGTCCTGTTTCTATTGTGTACTAGCAGGGTCCTGTTTCTATTGTGTACTACTCTCAGCAGGGTCCTGTTTCTATTGTGTACTACTCTCAGCAGTGTGCTGTTTCTATTGTGTACTAGCAGGGTCCTGTTTCTATTGTGTACTATTCTCAGCAGTGTGCTGTTTCTATTGTGTACTAGCAGGGTCCTGTTTCTATTGTGTACTAGCAGGGTCCTGTTTCTATTGTGTACTACTCTCAGCAGGGTCCTGTTTCTATTGTGTACTACTCTCAGCAGTGTGCTGTTTCTATTGTGTACTAGCAGGGTCCTGTTTCTATTGTGTACTACTCTCAGCAGGGTCCTGTTTCTATTGTGTACTACTCTCAGCAGTGTGCTGTTTCTATTGTGTACTAGCAGGGTCCTGTTTCTATTGTGTACTATTCTCAGCAGTGTGCTGTTTCTATTGTGTACTAGCAGGGTCCTGTTTCTATTGTGTACTAGCAGGGTCCTGTTTCTATTGTGTACTACTCTCAGCAGGGTCCTGTTTCTATTGTGTACTACTCTCAGCAGTGTGCTGTTTCTATTGTGTACTAGCAGGGTCCTGTTTCTATTGTGTACTATTCTCAGCAGGGTCCTGTTTCTATTGTGTACTACTCTCAGCAGTGTGCTGTTTCTATTGTGTACTAGCAGGGTCCTGTTTCTATTGTGTACTATTCTCAGCAGGGTCCTGTTTCTATTGTGTACTACTCTCAGCAGGGTCCTGTTTCTATTGTGTACTATTCTCAGCAGGGTCCTGTTTCTATTGTGTACTACTCTCAGCAGGGTCCTGTTTCTATTGTGTACTATTCTCAGCAGGGTCCTGTTTCTATTGTGTACTACTCTCAGCAGTGTGCTGTTTCTATTGTGTACTAGCAGGGTCCTGTTTCTATTGTGTACTATTCTCAGCAGGGTCCTGTTTCTATTGTGTACTACTCTCAGCAGTGTGCTGTTTCTATTGTGTACTAGCAGGGTCCTGTTTCTATTGTGTACTATTCTCAGCAGGGTCCTGTTTCTATTGTGTACTACTCTCACCAGTGTCCTTGCATGAATTTTAAATGAGGCTTGAAAGGATGGAAGAGGAGCAGGACATGTATATGATGTAGCCTTATCCTCCATTATGCTTTCCACATATCATGACATTAAAATGTCCTGTGGAGCCTTGGAAGCACGCTTGAAATAATTTGGACTGAGGAGACTGGGTGGCTTCAACAAGTGACATCATACCGGCCATCTTATCACAGCTGCTCAGACCTTGACAGCTGTTTGGGTACAGAACGATGCAGTTGACTTCAAAGCAGAAACATGGCTTGTGTTAAAAGGGAGACAGTCATTATGCTTTGTGATCTGAGCCCATGCAGAACCATGTTGCAAACAAGTCGCAGGTTTATTAGATGCATACTAATGTCGACATTGTGAACATTACCATACATTTTCCATATCTTCTTGAACAAAAGTGACGGTACAAGAAAGGCCTGTTTGTATCTCAAAGGAAGTGACATGCTTTGTTCAGGATTCTACTGAAGCATGGCCTCAGAAGGCTCACCGGGTCTCAGGATGGGGGTCTGTAATTGGACCCTTATCGGAAATGTGCTTCTTATTATTATTCTTTAGTGTTTATTGGTGACTTCACTGTTTGGGCTCAGATGCTCTTTTTGTTACATTTTTGGGGGGTAATTCTCATTACATCCCGACAGCAATCAATATATAACGCGCTCTGACACTAAATGAAACGAGTCTGTAATCTGTGGAAGCCGCAGGACTGTAGGACTGTAACAAGTGCATCCAATCATTTGCACGTCCAATCATTAACAACCAAACAGTAGCGTCGACTTTTGAGCATCCCTCCGATGTAGCACCAACCCACCATTGAATCCATTGAATAAACTCTGAAATGACTTTGGTTCTGTCCAATCACCAACAAGAAGTATTCTCCCACCCTTTCCGTGACCCGAAATGTCATTGTGTTTTGTAAAAGATTGGTGTGTTTTGTTAAATGTGAAGTGTGAATTTGTGTGTTTTGACACTCAGGGCCACCGTATAAACTGGCTATAGCAATCCAAAATAAATGTTAGCTAAACTTGTTTTGGCTGCCTGGCACAATACATCACATGTGACAGTCCCAGTCAGATTAAGTTAGCTAGCTAGCATAGCTTTATATAAACAAACAAATTGCTTGCTGTGAATACAGAATGTTGGTTGACCGACACCTGTCAACTGAACAGAAAGGTTATAGCCTTGTAATAACGTTAGTCCCCCAAACCAGTTACAGCTTGTTTTAAGTGCATTCACACAAAATGATTGGAAATATGCAGAGAGTGCAAACTTGGGTCACATCATTGTGTAGAGATGCTGCAGCCAAACCATTAGGTTACACATGGTGAGAGAGCTAAGTTAGTTGGCCTGTGGTCTGTTATAGCCTACTGATTTAGAAAAATAAAATAAAAATAGCTAATCTTGCTTGCAGAAAGTCGGAAATCGGAAAAATCAGAAAATCGACTAATAATCAGATCAGCCCATGTCTAATACCCATGTTAAATTCAATCAGATCAACCCATGCTAATACGTCCCATTCAATAATAACCAATTAATAGTAGCCTATCTACTACACATAAGCCATTGTCTGTTTTATCTGACTTCCACTTTAACATATCAGATAGGCACAGCATGTTGCCAGAAAGTAATTAATAAGACAATTATGTAATAGAATGACGTATGTCTGGTGGGATTCTCTGAAGCCCTCGATGCTGGGCCTGCCGTCTCTATAGACTACCGCAGCGCAGCAATATCTTCCTGATCGAATAACTGTATCAACAATACAAAATGCGACATACATGCTGTACGCCTGTAGCCTAGCTGTACTTACCCGTTCTCTCTTGGGAAAAGTCTGGGTGAAGATCAAGATCTCAAAATCATACACTCCCGAAACCTCTTCAGAACTATGACCTTCTGAATCGTTAGATTGAAACGCGATTATGCTAGTTAAAATGAGAAAGATAGTGGATCTCGATGTCTTTCAAAAAGCTAATAAGATACTTCTTTAGCACCAGACCCATACACCACCGAGAAGCCAGTCAGACAAACCCTTCTAAAGAATTGATTGACATGAATGCCATGCAGTAGAAAATTGGAACAAGCCTGTATCCAATCATTGTGTAGTATTTGGCATAGAGGCGGGACTACCAATGGAAGGTTGCGCACGGTCGTGTTTACTGCCCTAGCAATCCGGGCTGTTCCCTTTAAAACACACTCCCTCTGCATGCACGGGCATTTGCCTTCACAATTATGAATTTCCACGGGGAGGACGTGTGGTCGCTGCAACAGCCGCGCTGGAAGTCATCTGAATTACTGGCAGTGTGTACGTCATCGAAAGTTTAATGCGACTAAACGTGAACAGCATTGATATACTTGCGGTTTTCTAACCAATTATTAAGAGTCTAAAGATCACTCAGATTTGGTAGCCAAACTTAAATAAAATAACTTAGATTATAAATTTTTCTTGGATAAAGTATTGCAGTGAGTTTATTAAGTAAACGGAAATGTAAAAGGACGTTGAGCTGCAATGTTTGCATGGAAAGTGCTATACAAATAAATCCCGTGTGTGTGTTTGACCTTTGCCCTCCACGATTCTAGTTGGCCAGATTAAAAGCATGTGTTAGGCTACTGGAGGGAAATGAGACTATAGATAGATGCTACTAGGCCTACTCAAGCAAGGCTGAAGCGATGGCTTGATCAATGACTTAATATTGCTACCAAGAAAATATTATGAAATCAGTGTACAGACTGGGACTAGGATGGGGGACCTAATCATGTAGACTGCACTTTCTCACTGACTCCCAGCAGTTTGGTTAGAAACTGAAATAGATTTGAGTCAAAGAGACACTTGACATACTGACCCGATTACTTCTATGAAGAACTTCCTTCCTGATCTGTATCCACTGGGCCTAAATGATAGGCTATCTGTGTCATGTAAATGAATCACTTAGCCTTCATGACATGATCTTGGACTTCACGATGGCCTTATCTTATCTTCTATCGACTTGTGATTTCATAGCAGTAATTTTCTCTGTGTACATTTGTAAGAAAAATAATTGGTTTGAAATAAGGGTTTGAAGACCAACAGAAGTATGCGGTTATAACACCGACGTGCAACATTTTGATTAGTGGTTAAACCACAGCTCTAAAAATGAAATCAGGGTAGAGACATCAGGTGTAAGTCGTGTAGCTTTTATTGATATAAGTGGTTAGGCAAAAAGAGTGTGGATTCGACAGAGAAAGCAAGCCTCGTTGTATGATTCATGAAACACAAACAGGAAAAATATTGCCATTGCTGTTCAGGCAGTGTGAATGTGAACATTGATCAGTCTCATGTCCTCGGTTCCTGGACATAAGTAACATTTCACCCAGATAGCAAGCGGATCTGGGCCATATACAGGCCAGATCTGGCCCTTGTGGTTTAGTTCCGGCCCATATATGGCCCAGATCCGTTTGCTATCTGGGCATACAGTTGTGTGGCTGATCTTTTACATAGACTGACGATCCCACAACCGTGTAAGGCTACATGGTCGGCTCACAGCTGAGCGATCCTCATTGCAAATACCAAATACAAAAGGTGTGAGTGAGCACTTCCTTTTTCAAGGCGTTTTGTTAGCTGTCTTTATGACTAACGTTGACATTTGCAAAAGCCCTTCAACGTTTTGCTTCACTCCACACCACGCACCTCCTACACACATTCACATCTTCACAGACCCAAACACACGCACGCGCGCACACACACACACGCACGCACGCACGCACGCACACACACACACACACACACACACACACACACACACACACACACACACACACAAACATGATGTCCTCTCTTTGGGCTCTGGTCTACACCAAGAAAGTACTCTCCCTAATCAGATTGGCTGCCCTATTGATTATACTAATGACGTTCCGCAAAGACGCCCCCCCCCCCCCCCCCCCACACACAGGCACGCACACACACACACACACACACACACACAGGCACGCACACACATACACAAACACACACTTCAAGGTCTCACAACATGGTGTCTGGGGAAGTAAAGGACAGCCCAGTGTGTAGGCCTCTATCCTAACCCAGATAGCAAGTGGATCTGTAATGATTCTGGGCCATATATGGGCCGGAACTAAGCCACAAGGGCCAGATCTGGCCTGTATATGGCCCAGATCCGCTTGCTATCTGGGTAGGTATTTTGTGTATGATATGAACAGAGGTAACAAGCTATGGTGCAAGCCAGAAGGCAGCACTGTCTTTTCCTCCTCTAGCATGTAAAACAGGACACAGGCACACAGGGCCTTTCACAGATAGCAAGCGGATCTGGGCCATATACAGGCCAGATCTGGCCCTTGTGGCTTAGTTCCGGCCCATATATGGCCCAGAATTATTACACATCCGCTTGCTATCTGGGCACTGCTGTGTGTGGTACTATAGTCCACCCCAGAGTCTAAACGAATTAATCATGTAGCACGGCGAGAAAAACGACACAATGGTTAAATTCGTAATGGCAACACTTATATTGGCATTGTATCTCACTCAGAGATGGCTGAAAAATGATAACTTTGACTAAAACACCTGTGACAAGCCTCTTGATTGCAATGGCAGCAACGACACACGTTTAAGTCGGCGAGAGCTTCTTTCTCAATTAATATCACAATATAATACAACTTAGAACATTGGTGAAATGTCCTTAATAGCTATGACCCCCCCCCCCCCCCCCCCCATTTAAATTCATTCAAGTCATCGCTGACCTCCGACCCTCCCATATTCCTGTCTAAAAGATATAAACAAAACAAAAAAATTGTCAGCTATAAGGAGACAAAATAATATGTGAAATTCATTTAAAATCAGTAGTTTTCAATAATCTCACAATGTAATGATTAATTTGTGTAACACTTCTTGTTGGGGACGGGTGGGTTACACCTTCAGCCACCATAGTTCTGAAAACTATAACCTTTATCTTAATCTTTATGATGCTCCATCTCTCATCTGTGACAAACTTAAACACAAAGCTTTGACACGTACAGTAAGGCCACAGTTGCAGAGTTGTTGTTTTTACAGTATGCTCTCTGGTGAAACTTCTCAAATTGTTGTGTGTATATCTGTTAAACAGATGTAAACTCCTAGTCAAGGAAAAGACATTCATTCAGTCCGCTTTCTGTCGTTCATTGTGCACCTGGAGACCATCGGCACGTACATTCCTCTCAGCTCATCAAAACACAAATTGCATATCACATAACAAGAGACCATCAAATTAGCTCGCCTACAAACCTCCCATCATCATAAACATTGCTATGCATATTCTATATAGCACTTATTCAGCATTTAATCAGAACTGCAAAGACTATTTATAGTCTTAGACTTGTGGTCATTCAATTTAAAACCAACAATATATCAACAAGCAGTATCCTATTTTCCTTTTCAATTTTATTATGAATTACTGAGCTGAACAAAAGACAAGACGTCTTCAAAAATAAGCAAGGGCCATGTTGCCTTTCGTTTTTCTAAATTGAATTTTATATGAGCAGATAGTGATAGTCATCCAGGCTGGGTAAGAAAACAATAAAATAAAAAAATTGTGTACATATTGATTGTGAACATATTGATTGAGAACATGACAGTCCAGACAGTCTCTATAATGCATGCCATGTCATTGCTATCGAAACCTCTCTCCTTCCCTCTGCTCTTCCCCTGGAGACTCGTCTACTTGCTGCTCCTCTTCCTGGGGAGGTCTCGTTCCACCATGACCAGCTGGGAGTCCTCGGCTGCATCCAGGAGCGCCACCATCGCCGGGCCGTCCACGTCCACCAGATCCCCCTCCGCCACCTCCACACGCAGACGCAGCCCGTCTTCCTCCAGGACCTCCTCCTCCTCCTCCTCCTCTTCCTCCAGGGCCTCGTTCTCGGCCACCTCCACCATCTCCGTGCCCTCCTGCTGGACCGCCTCCTCCTCGCCGTCGCGGATCTTCTTCACGTGGAACGTGAAGGGCGGCACGCGGTACACGGTGGTCTTGGAGCGCGCGTAGACGGTGTGGTCGGGCGTCAGCGACTTCTTCACCTTCTCCTTGGAGGTCTTGATCTTCTCCTTGCGCTCCAGGTTGGGCGTCATGCGGCTGCCCAGCTTGCCCATCTTCTTCTCCAGGCTGTGCTTGGTCTTCTCCAGGTTCTCGCGCGTCTTCTGACGAGTCTTCTCCAGGTTCTCCCGGGTGCGCTGTCTTGTTTTCTCCAGGTTCTCCTTGGTCTTTAGCTTGGTCTTCTCCATCTTCTCCTTGGAGAAGGCCTTCTTGATGGTGTCCACGCGCTGCTTGCTGGTGCGCTTGATGCGTTCGGCCCGAGACTCCTCGATGATCTCCTCGATCTCCACCTCCTCGTCCGAGGCGAGGCCGGCGGGGGCGCCCTCGCCCTCCTCCTCCGCAGCCTGCAGCTCCTCGACCCCCTCCTCGGGAACACCCTCCAGCATCTTGTCAGATACCTTGGTCGGCTTGGGGGCTTTGGGGGCCTTCGTCTCATCCTGTCGACACACAGAGGAGAAAGAGTAGAAGTTAGCACAAACAGGAAATATAGAAGAGTCGTTTCAGAAATGTCATGTATTCATACTGATGTTCACCAAATTGGACATTTTTGTCAGAAATATTTTAAAATTGACGGAATGGTGACTATTCTGTTCTCCTGGTGATTGAAGGCATAGCATACAAAATCACGTCATATGCATGTGGACATTGAGATGGGATTGAAACTGGAAATGTGAATGTGTGAGTAATGCTTGATCTTCATCGTAGTACATAACTTCACGTATCATAACAGACATTGGGCATCACTGCTGGGGATGGAGCACCATCTAGTGGTCAACTGAGATACTGTCGTTCAAAAAATGAAGAAAGGTCCAGGCACTCGTCTGGCATAAGAGCTATTTCATCATATTGAAGAAAAAAAAAGAAAAAAAAAGCATGGATAGTGTTAATGCATATAAAATAGAGCTACACCTTTATGTCAGAAGAGACACACCAATTTGAACTACCTGGGAAACATTTCTTTCAAAATATACTACAGTGTTTGTTGGCTACTGACTGACTGACTGATTGATTGATTGATTGATTGATTGATTGATTGATTGATTGATTGATTGATTGATTGATTGATTGATTGATTGATTGATTGATTGATTGATTGATTGATTGATTGATTGATTGATTGATTGATTGACTGACCGACTAATGTATGATATTGCAAGGGTTCAAGATTAGCATGTTTCTATACACTGTTAACAGTCATAATAATACCTACATGTAAGAGTGTGACGTATAACTGACATGGGAACTAGTATATTGCCTAAACACAATGCAAAATGCAACCTACTACCTCTGCAAAAGCAATGTGACTAGATATCTGTAGCTTCCTTCTTCCTGCCATTTACAATAATCGTGTATCTACTCATCTCACCACAATGACTACTCCTCACTACTCCACAGTCTATGGGGACAAAGTGTGAGTTTCAATATGAGTGCAGCATATTCTGACTTGCAAAAGCATGACTGTGAAACACATCCGAGGGAAACCACCCTGAAAAGTGATATTTCTTCAATCAATCAATCAATCAAAGCTTTATTTGTATAGCGCATTTCATACCCAGAGGCAACACAATGCGCTTTACAGAGAACAAGGGAGGTGGGCATACGACCCACCCATACATATTCCATAGGGAAGCAAAAAAACAGTAATCACCCGGGGGCCAGATAAGTGAGCTGTAAAAATTCTTCCCTGACCCCTCTCAACAAGGCGATTGAGCAAGCTCCAGGAGTATGTTTGTCTACCGGCTAAGAACATTTATGAAGCAATACATTGCATTGAATTACATTTCAGAGTGAGAGAGGCTAAAAGCATCATAGGAGAAAGATTATTATTTCTTGATAATTTAATCTGTTTCCTTTTTCAGAAAGCGGTGTTTTGCTGGATTATTGAGTAGGCTACCAATTATTTACAGTATTTCGCTCCCCCCGTGGCTTAAAAGCGTTATAGCAGCGTACATAAAAGATAATATCCCCTTTGGGATTAGGCTATTTCCAAGACTACAGAGGGGATATTTGTTTATACTATGTACATACTGTGTCCTCTGCTTCAAAATAACTGAGGACCTTTGAACACACACATCTCAATCAGCCTATGATCACCCTCTGACTGCTGTCATCCACCAGCTGCTGTGGCTCACTCACACACAGCTGATGTTTCCACAGTGTTGGAACACGTGTTGCTGGTGTTTAATCAGGTACCCCCAGGCGCAGCGACTGAGGGAGAAAGTAGTCCTGGCCCCAGGGTTCATCTCTGGGACCGTTGGAGGACTTTGTAAGCCTGGGTCTTTGTTGTCAACGCACCAAAAACCTCACCACCGGACCGGACTGTTCTGTTCGTCTGGCCTCCTGTGCATAGACGGATTATGACATGATAGGTCCCTGGGCACAGACACGTAAAGGCCCCCACCCATTTAATTTATCCCTTTTTTGATATTTGCCCAATGAGACGACATCCAAATCCAATTTGAAGATAATTAGAGAAATCTCACAATAAAAGCAGCTTTACTCAGCTCGGTTTTGACTTGAGGGACCTAGTGGGGAGGACTTGCTTTTTGGATTTCTCAAGGGCCCAAAACAGTTGAAGGGCCCATATTGCATGGAGTACTCAGCCCCTCTAAAGTACTACAGATAAACACTCATTTAAAAAGTATCATGATCGTTTCTTTCTTGTGACTTGTTATTGACATGAATGACTAAGCCCTTTAACTATGCCACAAGAAAGGGCCCCCTGAGCTCTTGGGCCCCTGGGCCCGGTAGGCCCGTTCGGTCATATGTCTCTGCTCCTGTAAACCCTCTCACACACTCTTTCCACACACCCCCTGTCTCTGAACAACAATGTTACAGTAGAAAACTGTCTCTCTCTCTCTCCGTCGTCTGGAGCGATTGACTCACCGCCCCCTCCGGCCTCACAGTCCCGACATGTCCCCCCTCCTCCGTAGGACAGTCCCGACATGTCCCCCCTCCTCCGTAGGACAGGTCCGACATGTCCCCCCTCCTCCGTAGGACAGGCCCGACATGTCCCCCCTCCTCCGTAGGACAGGCCCGACATGTCCCCCCTCCTCCGTAGGACAGGTCCGACATGTCCCCCCTCCTCTGTAGGACAGGCCCCACATGTCCCCCCTCCTCCGTAGGACAGGTCCGACATGTCCCCCCTCCTCCGTAGGACAGGTCCGACATGTCCCCCCTCCTCCGTAGGACAGGTCCGACATGTCCCCCCTCCTCCGTAGGACAGGCCCGACATGTCCCCCCTCCTCCGTAGGACAGGCCCGACATGTCCCCCCTCCTCCGTAGGACAGGTCCGACATGTCCCCCCTCCTCCGTAGGACAGGCCCGACATGTCCCCCCTCCTCTGTAGTACAGGCCCGACATGTCCCCCCTCCTCCC
>NC_140247.1:9082504-9117504 GCF_949987555.1 Borostomias antarcticus | reverse complement strand
CAGTATCAATAGAATCTCATTTATTTAAAAATAATTAAAATATTAGGAATATCTCTGTGTGTCAATGGGGGGAAAAAACGTGGTTTTCTCAGACCGAACGACGGTTCCCTGATAATGTCGGCACCAAACTGTCTCTGGTTTCCCATGACAACCACGTAACAGCGATTGATGTGTTTCTACCAGAGGATAACAAAGGCGTTCTGAGGACTTTTGATATCCGAACGGTGTAATTAAGACGAAACAGCGCTGAGAACGTCGACACCTCGAACCGCGCAGCGAGGAAACCCTTCGCCTTGGTGCACCTCTTGGCGCACCTCTTAACAGTGGGGTGTGAGTGTGACTGGGCAGCCATCCAGAACTGTACTCCCGCCCCCCCCAGCCCTAGTCCCTGACCCCCCCGCCCCTCAATTCCTCCTGAGACAGTGTGATGAGAGATCGCTGTGGTGAGTCACACAGGCAGCTGTCCGCTCCTGTCCACTCCATGCAGCTGTGCATTCAGCTATCACACTGAGGGATTATGGGAAGGCATTGAGCTACAGTACCCAGCCTGGAGGTACAGACAGGCAGGCAGGCAGGCAGACAGACAGACAGACAGACAGACAGACAGACAGACAGACAGACAGACAGAGAGTTACAGTAAGGGAAAGTGGAGCTGCATTTTCCATAGCTCATTCAGGGCAGAGGGAAACTTCTAGGCATATGGCAGTAGGTGATGTACAACCCCCCCTGCCTGGACCCCAGGCGTCTTTGGGCCTCCATGATTGAGCTTGAGACGCAGCTAAGAGGCACTTATCATTCCCTAATCCACTGTGCTCGCCTCCCCCTCCTCTCACCAGGCCAGAGAGTCCATCGCTGCCCCAGTATGGCGGCTTCCTTTGAAGTGACTGTTGATGACAGAGAATAAGGATTTCGGGGGCTAAAAAAGAAGAAATTAATTCAGGAGTTCCCCCTGTAGCTGGGAGAAAGTCCCGTGCCTCAGCCGGTGATGTCATAGCGGTAGCGCGCTCCGGTGATATCATAGCGGTGGCGCGCTCCGGTATCCCCCAAGTGTGACACAGGAAGGGAGTTCCTTGGGTTTTCTTCTGGTGGGATCTGTGACCTCACTCTCAGGAATGTGGGATATCCCTTTCTCTGCCCTCCCAGTCCCAGCTCTCTCCCCGACGACGGCCGCAGGAATCCCTTGGTTACCAGAATCCTGCCAGCTTAGCAACACATCCAGGCCATAATGGAACATTTGCTTTTCCACACAGCTACAGTACAATACGGCTCTCTGTAGACTGTTAGCTGGCAGATCCAACATTGGAACAGTACGTCAAATTCTTCCATAAGGCGCTGTTTTTACTGTACTCTAACCTCATCATTTAATGCAACCTTGTGACCGCATCATTTCGATTTGTTGACGGCTGACAGGTTATTTTGATTGTCGGGCGATTTGTTGACGGGGGGGGGGGGGGGGGGCTTTTGTCTTAAATTCTGGACCTTTGGTCGTGAGGGGGGGTTCGTTCGATCCACCTGAACCCCCCCCCCCCCCCTACGGGCCTGAAATGTAGTCTGTTACCTGGCCGATCCAACATTGGACCAGTCAAATTATGAGGTTATGAGTACAGCAAAAACAGTGCCTTATGGAAGAATTTGACATCCTGTTCCAAAGTTGGATCTGCCAGCTAACAGACTAATGCATAACTGACAAACAGCACCTGAGTAGCTAGTTGGTCTCAGGAAGATGAACAGGCCAGGCTGACAGTGTAATGACTGTATTTATCAGATGAGTCTGTATCATCCTGGATCAGATAGCAGCCAGAAGGCTGGGGTTGAGATGAACGAGCCGTCATTCCCGTCTAATAACATCTGAACGAGATAAGAGCCCCATCGAGACATCGATCCTGCCTGCCGTCGTTCTCCAGTTCGTTGAGTTCGTTGAGTAACGCCGGCCCTGCGTTAGGAAAGAGGGATGTTGGATGGAAATCAATTGAGACGAGGATGGAGGAGTTTTGCTGTCTCTGCCCGTAGGGGGCGTCCATTTTGTTTTGCGTATCTCACGCAAGACACCCTCGCGGTATCACCGCCCCGACTCGTAACGGACGGGTTCGGCCACCCGGAGGGAAGAATCACCTCCTAGGCCACCGTCCGTCCCTCGTCTCTACCTCGTCTCTGGTGTGTGTCCCTCGGGCTGGACGGCTCTCGTCCCGGGACGTCCTCCCTGTCAGCGGGCGTCACTAAGTGGTCATGTCTTCTAGTGAGGACAGCCTGTTACTATGGCTGCCCCTCCACTGCTTGGTCAGTGTAAACGTCCCTCTAGATGATGCTGGGCTCATCAGAGGTTCGTCCAGACCAGGTCTCTCTGACCAGGTCTCTCTGACCAGGTCTCTCTGACGGAGGCTATAACTCACAGGCCAGTGCCAGGGACACACAGTCGCCCACCCAATTAACTCCTATACATATGATACGACACATGGATACTGTAGGTTGGCCCCTGGGTGAAACTGTTTTTCTGCTTCCCTCTGGAATATGTAGGGGTGGGACTTATGCCCCCCCCCCCCCCATTATTCTCTGTAAAGCGCATTGTGTTGCCTCTGTGTATGAAATGCGCTGTATAAATAAAGTTTGATTTGATTTGGGTATGTGCATATTCACATACACATTACTGGCAATCATTTCCTACAGAGACTCACTAATTCACACAGGTACAGTAAGTGATATGTGTACGTACACAGACGTGTGAATACACGTGCATGCATGAATGCACACACACACACACACGCATACTCACACACACACACACACACACACACACACACACACACACACACACACTATCAATCTGTGTTGCTGATGGCTAAATTCTGACTCACTCTATGAAATAGGACACGCTGCCGTTCCCTCCCAGTGCTTCAGGGGTATTTATAATCAAAGCACATAGCAGTGGCTTTTTAATAATATCATTTTAGTAATATCATATCATAATCTAATTTTCTCAGGGAGCCATAACCAGTAGTGGTCCCACAGTAGTGAGATAATCTTCATTTAGGAAAGACTGTGTCTCTATTATGTCTAAGACTCCCTGAGCCCTTATCGTAAACGTCTGACCGGCCAAGAATATCAACCGTCTGGTTGGAAAGACCCGATCTCTGGCTCGGCTGAGAGGTCATTTCTACTGTGCTAGGGGAGGGTTCACAGCTCACATCTCATACTGTATAGTAGCTGAATAAAATGTATTTATGAATGCCACCACTCAGAATGGCTTCGTTGAGGCCTATAGTCCTAAAAAAACAAAAAAAAAACAGCCTTGGCTGCTAGAATGTGAAGAAAACACACACACACACACACACACACACACACACACAAATTGCAGTAGTCACAGCAACAGGAAACAAACAAGGTGGCGCCTGAGACAACACAACAAGTGTCCCACTTCCTCCCAGGCCCACAGAAACCCTTTCCTAAAACAAGTCCACCCTTCCGCCCGCTAGTCAGGAACGCTTCAGGTGTTCCAGCTGCACAGCTGGGTATAGTTCCATACAGGAACAGCTGAGTATAGTTCCATACAGGAACAGCTGGGTATAGTTCCATACAGGAACAGCTGGGTATAGTTCCATACAGGCACAGCTGGGTATAGTTCCATACAGGCACAGCTGGGTATAGTTTCATAAAGGCACAGCTGGGTATAGTTCCATACAGGCACAGCTGGGTATAGTTCCATACAGGCACAGCTGGGTATAGTTCCATACAGGCACAGCTGGGTATAGTTCCATACAGGAAGAGCTGGGTATAGTTCCATACTGGAACAGCTGGGTATAGTTCCATACAGGAACAGCTGGGTATAGTTCCATACAGGCACAGCTGGGTATAGTTCCATACAGGCACAGCTGGGTATAGTTTCATAAAGGCACAGCTGGGTATAGTTCCATACAGGACCAGCTGGGTATAGTTCCATACAGGCACAGCTGGGTATAGTTCCATACAGGCACAGCTGGGTATAGTTCCATACAGGCACAGCTGGGTATAGTTCCATACAGGAACAGCTGGGTATAGTTCCATACAGGCACAGCTGGGTATAGTTCCATACTGGAACAGCTGGGTATAGTTCCATACAGGCACAGCTGGGTATAGTTCCATACAGGCACAGCTTGGTATAGTTCCATACAGGAACAGCTGGGTATAGTTTCATACAGGAACAGCTGGGTATAGTTCCATACAGGCACAGCTGGGTATAGTTCCATACAGGCACAGCTGTCCTGGCATCGGGACAAGACGCACGTACAGTGCATCCGTAAGTCTCATCGATAGCAGGGATCATCTTTCTACAGCACATTTCCTGGCAGTGGATAGAGTAATACTATCACCTGTCTCAGAACAACCTTCGGTCTAGCCTCCCCCCCCCAGCACACACACTTCTAAATACACCCTCATAGACCCCTCTAGTAAATGCATAGTAAGTAAGTAAGTAAGTAGCCTTGAGAACCAATGGTCTAGATAAGTGCCTATCTCCTGATTCCTAAGGCAGCTTTATGTACAAGTAGGCCTACACTTCCTGGACATGATGCTAGTAAGTCCAACCCTTGATGCTCTTGATGCTGAGTACCAAGCAGGATACCATGTTTGGGATACCGTTTTATTTGTAGTTTATGGTATGACTCGGCCGGGGATCGAACCGCAAACCTGCCAATCTCAGGGTGGACAGTCTAACCACAAGGCCACCCCACTGAGCAAAGACACGTCTAAAATACGTCTTTTAGATGTCTTTTTCGGACGTCCAAAGACATCCAATTAGGAGCCAGAATGAAAGTTTTTTTTAACGTTCAGATATTGAACCTGTTCTGCACGTCCACAGACGTCTTAGAGGGGTCCAAGCCAGACGTTTGAATATTGAGGGGTCCAGCAGACGTACAAATGGGGTTCTGGACCGCCGGACGTTATTAAGACATGATCTGAACGTCTCCCTGACGTTGCGTGTTTGCTGGGAGGGAGTTGGTACATGCATGGCAAATGCTGTATATCAAACTAGCCCTACCCGACGGTATATCCAGATATTTTGTGTTCAAAGCAGCTGGACCAAGAATGTGATCAATAACAAGAGGAGCTGTTTGCTCCAGGTTTGACGGCGGGACGCCGCGCTCCAATAACAAACAATCTCTTTTACAAGGTGGATCAAAGCCGGTGGGGAATTCTTTCATCCCGGGTTCAAGCCGGGTATTGTGATACATATCCAAGCGACCGTGGCTGTTTTGATCTTTTCCATATACAAGTAAAACAAGATGAAAGGAAAGCGTTAACGACGGCTCGGCTGCTCTTGGCTTCGCTCCGGTCCTTAAGCCAGGGGGGAGATAGGAATGAGAGAAGAAAAACCGATCA
Source organism: Borostomias antarcticus (assembly GCF_949987555.1). Taxonomy (NCBI): domain Eukaryota; kingdom Metazoa; phylum Chordata; class Actinopteri; order Stomiiformes; family Stomiidae; genus Borostomias; species Borostomias antarcticus. The sequence continues at coordinate 9,112,152 of NC_140247.1, read as the reverse complement.
AACACGAACAGAAGAAGCGGCAGATCCGGGCTCCGCTCGGGCTAATCCGTCATGATTCGGAGACAGAGACAGGACAGGACCCGCGGTTTGAGGTCAGCTAGGCTGAGAGCCAAACCCGGCAGAGAGAGAGTAGGGAATTCCTCTGAACAAACTGACAAGATCTCTAAAAACAGAGGGGATTGGAACTAGAAGGTGTACTGACATCTACGTTTGAAATATGTCAGTTTACAGTCACCGATATAATGTGGCTTCTATGCACTCGACGTAACACCACGCCGGTGAGTAATTCACAAAATGTGAGCGGTGAGTGAGAGGGGCAGTTAGCTGACGTTTCACACACACAAACACACACGGAACCCCCGGTATTGGGTCTTCCGGGGCAGGTTTCTACAGACGGCCTGACACGCAACAGTGAAATGTAGAGCCTGACGGACATCTCTCAAGCTACAGAAGTGGGGGGGTATATGTAGAGAGATGAAGAAAGACGATGATGAGAGAGAGAGAGAGAAGGCGAGTGAGGAGGAGGGGGGGGGGGGAGGAGGAGAGAGGCAGAGGGATATGGAGAGAGAGAGAGAGAGGGGGGAGAGAGAGGGAAAGGTAGAAAGAGAGAGGGCGCGAGAGAGAGCAGTGAGTGACAGACATAACGAGGGAGAGAGATGCCATTGGGGTGAATCAGAGGGCTAAGTTGGAACCGCTCCCTCCCTCCCTCCCTCCCTCCGCGTCCTGTAATGTCAAGGCCTGAGGCCTGGCTGGCCCTCTGAGTGCGGGCTAGTCACGCAGCGGAAGATGGATGGAGCGTTCCATCTCAGGCCCGGGGGGAAAGTGGGTCAGAAGCCTGGGGCTGGAGTGGGTGTATGTGTGTGTGTGTGTGTTTGAGAGAGACGTCCACGCGTCTGTCACCGGCCCTGGCTCCGCCACATGGCAGACGTCAGCGACGAGCCTCGTCCCAGGCTGGCGGCGCGTCTTCAGGGAGGAGTTACAGGCTGCGGACGCCGTCTCGTCACCGGGGGGGGGGGGGGGGGTCTAGCCCGCCCCCCCACACGGATCAGATCCTCAGTTGGGATCTGGAGATAGTCATAACAGCCAAGTGAAAGGACATCCTAGCTCCGCAGTGGTCAGATCGGAGGTGGACCCTGGAGCCGCACGAGACCACGGGCCCAGGGGGCCTCTGTCCAGGGAGGGAGGGAGGGGAGGATAAGAGGTGTGCCCCTGGGGTCAACAGGCATTTTGCAGAGTGCAGAGGGGTGATGAAAGGCAAACTGCGCCCTGTGCTGCGGTCCCCAACACCCGCAGCTGTCGTGGGGACACTCAGAGGGGTGAGGGCGGTGTTGAGGGGGGAGGTTAGGATGACTAACACGTCATCTTCACAGGGGGACCACCCAGCCAGGGGGGAGGAGAAACGAGCCCCTATAGGAGGAGCATTCTGGATGATGATGAGACTTCCAGTTAAGGAACGGAAGGACACTAAATGCGCTTCCTTAGCGTAGCCACATTGGCCAAATCAAATCAAACTTTATTTATATAATCAAAGCTTTATTTGTATAGCGCATTTCATACACAGAGGCAACACAATGCGCTTTACAGAGAGCAATGGGAGGGCATAGGACCCACCCCTACATATTCCAGAGGAAAGCAAAAAAACAAATATTTCATAAGAGAGACGTGACTTTGGGAGAAATGGCGACCACGCCCGTCAGGGAGACCGTCTGCTCACTGTCCATCCAGGTTTGAATTACAAAGCATTGCCATCTAAGTTAAAGAATAGAATAGAATATAATGTCTTTATTTGTCATTGTGCCAAGGTACAACAAAATTAAATTAGCCTCAACTTGAGTGTGCTGGACAACATACAATAATGGCTGAGTCTAGCGATCTGGGAGAATATAGCTGTTCTCAGACTGAGGAGACACAGTTACACCAGAGCAAAACACCTGTGCTTGATGGAAACATGCACACACACACACACACACACACGCACACAAACTCACACACACGCATGCAAACTCACATGCACACAGACCTACACTCATGCCCACTGACCACCATGCAGCTACATACAGTAAACACACACTCACACAAAACACGCACACAGACGCACATACAGTACTGCACACACACACACACACACACACACACACACACACACACACACACACACACGCTAATACTTCACTGTAACTGGCCCTACAACGCTAACTTGGCATGTCACTTGACACTCAGCAGTTGAAAACCAACATACAGTAGGCCTACAGTATGCCCAGCACCCCACTAACACACACACACACACACACACACACACACACACACACACACACACAGTACCACACTCACTCACACACACACACACACACACACACACACACACACACACACACACACTCTCACACACACACACACACACACACACTCTCACACACACACACACACACACACACACAGTAAAGTACACTACCACACACTCTCTCACACACACACACTCTCTCTCTCTCTCACACACACACACACACACACACACAGTAAGGTACACTACCACGCTCCCACAGGGAGCCTCAGACAGCGGAGTGGGCCGTGGTGTAACCGGACTCAGACCAGTGTTGATACGGCACGCTGTGACTCCCTGGCTCTGCTCCTTCAGTGTCATTTAACCCGACACCCTCCAGCCACCAGCAATAAATATAGAGCCACCGCCCGGGACCAGAACAACATGGAAGTCACAGTTCATACGACTCACAGGAAGACACAGTTCATACGACTCACAGGAAGACACAGTTCATACGACTCACAGGACGACAGTTCATACGACTCACAGGAAGACACAGTTCATACGACTCACAGGACGACACAGTTCATACGACTCACAGGAAGACACAGTTCATACGACTCACAGGAAGACACAGTTCATACGACTCACAGGAAGACACAGTTCATACGACTCACAGGAAGTCACAGTTCATACGACTCACAGGAAGACACAGTTCATACGACTCAAAGGAAGACACAGTTCATACGACTCACAGGAAGACACAGTTCATACGACTCACAGGAAGACACAGTTCATACGACTCACAGGAAGACACAGTTCATACGACTCACAGGAAGACAGAAACGAGGCAGCCAGAGTGCACTTACAGTATGCGCTTACATTTATTGATATGACATGTGTGGACAGAATAAGTAACCGAAGCTGATTCGTCTATAGCAGAAGTGGAATTCAGGCTGGATCTGTTGGAACTTGATTAAGACGAAGTTCTGAGAAAAGACAAATGTAAAGGTGTGCTTGAATAGCTGTAGCTTCGGATATGCTTGCACGACTGCAAATTGTGCACAAACACACCGATACACACGCACACACACACGCACACAAACACACTAATGTCTGAATAAAAGCAGAGAGATGGAGGCCAGGGTAGAGTCAGGGTTCTGTAACAGCAGCGGTTCCTGTTCTACTGGGGTTAATTTATTAAGCCCTCCTGTCCCTGATTGGATTTCTGCTAAATGCCGATCGTGTAACCTGCTGCCACAGTGGACATTCCTGGAGGACGATCTGAAAATAAGACCGCGGCAGCCGACGCAGACGCCCCAGAACACGCCGGTCAACACCGGCTCCGACAACCTGCTAGTCCCGACTACTGTAATCAAACCTGCTAGTCCCGACTACTGTAATCAAACCTGCTAGTCCTGACTACTGTACTACCTGCTAGTCCTGACTACTGTACTACCTGCTAGTCCTGACTACTGTACTACCTTCTAGTCCCGACTACTGTAATCTAATTTGCTAGTCCTGACTACTGTACTACCTGCTAGTCCTGACTACTGTAATCAAACCTGCTAGTCCTGACTACTGTACTACCTGCTAGTCCCGACTACTGTACTACCTGCTAGTCCCGACTACTGTAATCAAACCTGCTAGTCCGGACTACTGTAATCAAACCTGCTAGTCCTGACTACTGTAATCAAACCTGCTAGTCCTGACTACTGTACTACCTGCTAGTCCTGACTACTGTACTACCTGCTAGTCCCCACTACTGTAATCTAATTTGCTAGTCCCGACTACTGTAATTGATCCTACTAGTCCCGACTACTGTAATCAAACCTGCTAGTCCCGACTACTGTAATCTACAGTAGCTGTAAAAAACAAAGCAACCCCAAGAAGTGTGACAGAGGTCCTCTACATGACTGGTCTCTTGTAAAGGCATTTCTAAAAATAGCCAAATAAGAAAGTGGGCATTTGTGAAACAAAATAGATTGATCTGGGTCATTCTGAGACTCTCTGTTAATGGGAAGCAGGACTTGACAGATTCTTCATAGATCCTTTACAGACCCGCCACTAGTCAGAGTGCAAACTACCGCATGCCTCTCCTGCTATTAGACAGACATTACAGCACGGCATGCTAAAAAAAGACCCAGCTACACTGGGCCAGTTCAGACTGCACTCTCTCACTCACTCACTCACTCACTCACTCACTCACTCACTCACTCACTCACTCACTCACTCACTCACTCACTCACTCACTCACTCACTCACTCACTCTCTCACTCACTCATGGCTCACACTATCACTCACTCACTCTCTCACTCACTCATGGCTCACTCACTCACTCACTCACTCACTCTCTCACTCATGGCTCACACTATCACTCACACTATCACTCACTCACTCACTCACGGCTCACACTATCACTCACTCACTCACACTCACTCACTCACGGCTCACACTATCACTCACTCACTCACTCACTCACTCACTCACTCACTCATGGCTCACACTATCACTCACTCACTCACTCACTCACTCATGGCTCACTCACTCACTCACTCACTCACTCACTCACTCACTCACTCACTCACTCACTCACTCACACTCTCACTCACACTCTCACTCACTTTCTCTCTTTCCTCTCCTCCTCATGACGTCATCGTTGTGTGTGAATGCCCCTGCAATCCTTGGCCAAGTCTCCGCCCTGCTTTAAACACTCGCCCTTGCTGACCACCACATACCAATCACTGACCACCACATACCAATCACCGACAATCTCATTCATCTCCCACGATCAATCCAAAACTCTACATCCAAAACATGTAAAGTGAGGATTTGATGATAGCATATCTGGAGCTTGCTCGATCGCCTTGTTGAGAGGGGTCAGGGAAGGATTTTTACAGCTCACTTATCTGGCCCCTGGGTGATACTGTTTTTTTGCTTCCCTCTGGAATATGTAGAGGTGGGACGTATGCCCACCTCCCTTGTTCTCTGTAAAGCGCATTGTGTTGCCTCTGGGTATGAAATGCGCTATACAAATAAAGCTTTGATTGATTGATTGATTGAGCATATGTAGAGTACAGGTATGTACTACTGATTATTGGTATTAGTGAGTTCTGTAGCATAGTTCTTACTCCTTCCATGCGATCAGAAAAGCAGCATCAGCTATTTTGTATTCACCCTGGGCTATTATTGTGAGTTTTACAGCCAAGATAGGACTTGATGAATTGGCAGTGTGGCGCACGCTCAGATATAGGAAGGCGCGTCTTCATCTCGCACAGCATGGGACCTGCCAACTTCCTGTCACCTCAGCTGTCCTTCTGTATGTGGTCGCTGGGTCACCGTCAGTGGACAGACGCACGGACACTAGCGTTGATGAGCCTCATCTGCTTATGTCCACCTCATGTCTTATCTCTTTATTTAGCGTACAAGATAATAATGATATACTGCTGTTTGGGAGCGGCCAATGTTACTCTCTGTTATTCATCATCTGTTCAGTTCAGTTCAGGTTCGTTTGTCATACCGTACTGTACAGGGAATAATTTTTTACAGCTCACTTATCTGGCCCCCGGGTGATTACTGTTTTTTTTGCTTCCCTCTGGAATATGTAGAGGTGGGACGTCTGCCCACCTCCCTTGTTCTCTGTAAAGCGCATTGTGTTGCCTCTGGGTATGAAATGCGCTATACAAATAAAGCTTTGATTGACTGATTGATATAAGATATTGGTACCAACCGTATAGCTGTGATCCTGGTAACTGTGCTTGGAGATGTGTGGCACTAAGTGTTGTTATTGGCAAACTCAACTCACAGGAAGTGTCCGGTCTTGCCAAGTTTACTGCACTTAATTTCTTAGCCCAAGTTACTTTCCGTGTGTTGAAGTTGAGTTTGTTGTTCAGTGAATGAGATGAGTGACTAATGTTTTTTTTGTTTTTTTTAAGACATAAATAAATACGACATTCACAGACATTTTCTCCACTTCAAGATTTGTTCGTTGTGATAAAAACAAAACATTACATTACAGTCATTAAGAAGATGCTTTTATCCAAAGCGACTAACAATAATTGCGTTTAACGTAGGAAAAGCCAATGTACTACTACTCGCCAGAACTCACAAGTGCATCTTCTTTCTAAAACAAGTGACTAAGAGCATAATCTAGTGCTGAAGGCAAAGTGCAAGAAAAGCAACCTAAAATACAATAGGGTTCTTATTGTATAACCCTATCCTGGTCAGGGAAAACATAAAAGGGTGGGTTCACTTTTGTCCAAACACTTTATCGGCGCAGGCCCTAACAGCTACACCACTACTACACAGTGTAGTACAAACAGATTAGGGTCAACTCATGCCCGAATGTGAGAAGCAACTCCTCTCTAGTGAGAGGATGTCAAAAGGTTGCCGTGACGTTATGATAACGTTTCGGGTGCATTTCACACTACCTCACCACTTTCCGTGTACCATGAGGAATGCGCCAAGCCCTAATGAGGCACCTGGATGTATGCTCAGGTATTTTTCACATCTCATGCTAAGAGGCCTTCTTAAGTATGTACAGTATGTTATTACCCTGTACGTAAACCAGTCAGTAGGCTACTGTAGGTGAGTGACCATATCCATCCTTTCAGAAAGACTGAAAGCTCATTGTCCCACATAAACAAAGACAGAAATGGACACATGAAGACACGCCCTCGTCCAGGTGTCCCCGTCCTTACCTGGTAGATGAGGACTTTGAAGTTGCGTCTTTTGAGTAGCTCGTTCTCGTTGCTCTCCAGTTTCTTGATCTGGCCCGCCTGCTTCTCCAGGTTGGCGCGGACCGTCTTCACGTTGACGCTGACCTTGCGCACCTTGTCCAGCATCTTGTTGACCGTGATGGCCGTGCCGGTGTGGCTCTTGGTCAGCTTGGCCAGTTCGCCCTGGATGCAGGACACCGACTTCTCCATGTCCTGCTGCCGGGCCTCCAGCCCGTTCTGGGTCTGCTGGATCTGGTCCACCACCCCGATGATCTTGTCCAACAGGGTCAGGACCATGACCCCGTTCATCTGAGCCTCGCTCTTGGCGCCGGGCCCCGTGGAGAGCACCAGGTCCACCTCCTCGGCAGGGTCGTCGTCCGCCGCCGCCGCCATCAGCGCCACCTCGTCGTCGTCATCGGACACCTCCGCCAAGGCCGTTCGCTCCAGCTGCAAGCCTGAATCCGCCATGGCTGTCGAGATCGCTGCACACTGCTCAAGCACTAACTCAGGATAAGAATACGCTACTGCAAGACAACCTGCTCGGCCCCCCCTGTCCAAAAGTCAACTCCTCGGTCCTCTTTCCTTTCTAAGAATAGACAACGTTCTCCTCCACCTTTGTGTCCCTTTTCTCTTACCACTTTCTAGTCTGCTTTCTGTGTTTCTCTCCCCCTCGTCCTCTCACTCTAACCCTCTCTCTCTCTCTCTCGGTCTCTCTCCCTCTCTCTGAGCGTGTGCCCTGGGATGCTGGCCAGCCAACAGGAGCGGTGCGTCTCACAGCTGAAGCATGCGTGCCCTGACTCAAATGCCTCGTCTCCCTGTGAAACCACCCAGTCAAACTTTTCCTTTCCAACGCCCTGGAACCGCCCCTCTGCCACCCCCCCCCCACCCCTCCCCAGAGCTCCACCCCTTCCCCTCCCCACCCCTAGGGGACAGGGGATACCCCACCCTAGCAGGGTGTAGTGGTGAGGCTTGGAAGGGGGGGGGGGGGGGCGGTAGGTAGAGAGAGCCACACATGCACACACTGGCACGCAGGCAACGAGGTCGGTTGCACTGTCAAGCTCAAAGTTTCAGTCATTCTTATCCCTCATTCAGTTTGAAGTTCATGGAAGCAGTTTTTGCAAATAGAAAGGAAAAGTCCAAAGTAAAAGAAAGAAGCAAAGAGGGAGAAAACGAGACAGGAAGCAGAGGATCAGAGCGATCGCAACACATATCAACACACACATATCAACACACATGCAGACATGCCTACACACACACACGTGTGAAATGTGGTCATTCTTGTGTTCTTTAGACCTCCAGCAGATGGCGTAAGTGAGCAGAACTGAGAACTCCATGCACAACAGATACAGTAGTCACGGTAACACTCTTACAAGTTCTAGTCGTCTAATCAATAGTCAATTTTGCCTTCATGGTCATTCTTGTTTCCAAAAGGTACATTTTTGTTTCTCAACTAGGGTGCCTATGACAGATTCAGAAGTATGCTGGCAGGCAAAGCATCACCTTAACCCTCCTGATGTCCTCAAATGTACAACCCCCACCCCCAACCCATCAGGTAGTACTTTATGTTTTGTTGACCACCTAAATAGCTTTAAATACCTTTACATGAAGCCCCCTCCCCCCTTATACACCCAGAATACCTAAAGTGACTATGTGGAAACATGCTAATCATCTAACTGGTTGACATAAAATATTGGAAAAGTTGGAAAAGTGGTAGAGCGGGTCGTCCAATGATCGTAGGGTCAGCGGTTCGAATCCCACCACCTCCTGTTCACATGCCGAAGTGTCCTTGGGCAAGACACTGAACCCCAAATTGCTCCCAATGAGCAGGCAGCTGTGTGGGAATGGGTGAATGAGAGGCCATTGTAAAGTGCTTTGGATAAAAGTGCTATATAAGTGAAGTCCATTTACCAAATGTATATTTTTGGTGTTTAATGACTTTATATTTTTGGGGGGCAACTGGGTAAACAAATTAACATGATGTTTTCAATGTACACAAGGTCTTTGGAGTCATTTTAACCCCAGGCTTTCAGCTGTATAAAAAATAATAGTTTTGTTTTGTAAACAAAGAACTTATTATGTGTTCTATTATGTGTTCTTTGATGTTATTTAATGATTCTAATGATAGTGATGGTGATACATACTTACTTCTTACTTACTTACTTAATCCTCTTCGTTCGCTGCGTCTATCTGCGTCCATCTGGTCCTGTCCTGGTCAGCACGCGGTCCCTCGCCCTAGGTTAGGAGCTGTTTTCAGGTCAGAGGTCACAGTTCTTCCCCAGGTTGTTTTCTGGCCTCCCTTGTTTCCTCGTTCCAGGTGGAGGTCATCTCAAGGCTACTTTGGGAAAACAGTCCTGGTCCACTTTGAGGACATAACAGTCCTGGTCCACTCTGAGATGTCCTAGCTGTTTCATTTCCAGCATCACATTGCAACAGTTTGTGTTTTTATACAGGTCTTCATTGGAAATCCGTTCTGGTCAGAAGATGAGACATATCCTCCAGAAACATCCATTGTGGGACACATTGATCTTTTACATGTCAGTCTCAACAACTCGCCATCTTTCTGAGCCTTACAGCAGAACTGACTTAGCATTACTGTTATAGTCTGATCTTGGTTTTTAGGCTGTACTGCTTTGACTTCCAGATATTATATGATAGGTGATACTGATGTTCTTCAATGATGATGTTCTGTTTTACAAATAAAATCCTTCTAAATGTTTCAAATTGTGTTGTGTGCTGACCCCAAAGAACACTGATGCGTAAATGTGTACAGGACATTGAAAACATGTAAATTGTAGATTTACCTAGCTGTCAAGTTGACAATAACAATGACCTATTAATACAATAATAGACAAAAACAACTGACTGTACAACTGTATACATTTCATTACTTGCACCGACTAGGCTATATTAGGGACATATATATAGTCACGCTCACCCATGATTGGATGGAATAAATAGATGATCTATTTGATAAACTGCTAGACCACGGATAGTAAATTGCCAGATTGTGAACCGTATAATGCCTAGCAGCCAATACATCCATGCTAGAAGCGTATCTAGGACTGGCACGAGGAATTGTTTCGTGCTACGGATAGGCGATAACAATAATTCCAATGTAGCCTACTAGGCCTACAAAATAAACTTTCTACCTATTCTATTCTTGTCCCCATTAAATTAGGAAACGTCATTAAAAATGAAGACCCAAAGTGCTATCAATAATTTATTTAGAGGATGCTATCAACAATTTATTTAGAGGATTTAGAGGAGGATAACCTGATAGCTGCCATCAGACTGTCCATGCATCTCCTGACTGGCTGGACACTACCTGAGTCAGCTACTCTTACTTGGATCTTGCACAGTCAAGGCATGTTTGTACAATCTACAAACAACAATTAACTGAAACAAGGAATAAAAGTAAAGGTCGATTGTTCAAACATGAATCCACTGCTCCCACCCCTGTGTTAGTCAGGAAGTTCACCAGGCCGATCAGCTGATCCCCGAGGTACACAGCTAGCATAGCTAGACGAGCTGTGGATGATAACCTGGGACGAGCTGCTGTTTGACCAGAACTGAAGACCAACTATTACAGTAAGAGTGAACCTTGCATGTTAATGTTATAACGCTATTCGCTGTTTATTAGTAGATATGACCAACTTAAGTCTCTTTAACTCTGATCGCCAACTACAGAAGTTTGTCTGCATTTGTATCAGTAGCCGGCTAGCTGTGCTAGTGCTAGTTATATAAGCTAGCTAGCTAGGTAGACGGCTATGTTAGCTAACCTGACTAGACTAACGACGTTTGTTTGCGTGACTATTTATTTATTTCTATTTTAATAATGACCGTTAGCCTGGTGAGATAGTTAGCTTGCTAGGAGCTCCATATGAGTGTCATTAAGATGGGCTGGTTAAATAGAGCCACCCAACTCACTACGTGTTTCTAGTTTAACTAACGTTAACGTTAGATCATGGTTAACTAGCTAGATAGCATTATGCCATCAGCGAGGTATGGCTAACTATTATGTGTTTGACAGCAGGTAGCTAAACTATCTCAGTCAGTTCACTGAAACAGGTTCAACATCCGCACTAACAGTTCAAGTTAACGTTGGCCAAGAAATATTCGTGTGTGAATGTGATCTTCATACTTTCTGGTAGCTCTCTAGGTATTTAATTTCTAGTAATAGATGAACTCTGGCCAAGATTCAGAACTGACTGAGCCACACTGAGGTCACATGGTCGGGCTTAATCCATAAGCCAGTGCTGTGGCTCTAAGACAGGCATTTTGCACTTCAGAGCTACCTAGGCGAAAGACATCCGATTTTGCATCATCATACCTGGCAAACTTGCTCATGGACTAGCATACAGGTGGAGGAGCTTACATTTGACCAGTATTGTCCCCTCCACTGTTTCAGAGTGCAAATCTTGGAATGATCATGGGATCACCCCAGGGCAATACGTCACATTTTTGGGTTGGTCACATGGCAGCCCCTCACAGTGTAGTGTAAACTATCACACCAGTAACACAGGAGTCTTCATTACTAGCAATTAGGTCTTCCTCTCAGCAGTGCCCGAGAGGGAAGGGGTATGGGGTTTAGCCTATGAGGAATGTGGTAAGACTGCTGTGTTGGACAAGGAAGGTCACAGCCCACACACACCACGAGGGGTTAAAAGACAACAGACAGCCTCCGGCTCTGATAAACTCGAGCCGCTTCTTAAATCGACCTAAAACGGATCCTTTTTCCATCGCTAGACCTCCAGGAGACTGATATTGGCCAGCGCGCTGAGCAGGTCGACCCCACGGCATCATGGGAGAGCTCTTCAGAAGCGAGGAGATGACCCTGGCCCAGCTCTTCCTCCAGTCGGAGGCTGCCTACTGCTGCGTCAGCGAACTCGGGGAGATCGGGATGGTGCAGTTTCGTGACGTGAGTCCTTCTGTGTCCCCGTCACCCCTTCAGCTACTCATCGCTCTTTTCTTGCCTCTTATTCTCTTGTTCGAACCGAGGGTTGACAAACTCCAGCAGACCGTGACCTCTAGGGCTGGGTTTAAAAAATCGATTCATCGATTCTGAATCAAATGATTCGATTCATGAATCCTTGTCCAATCGATCTTTTATTTAATGAATGAATGAATAAATGAAGGTATGAATCGTTCATTAATTCATTCAATGATTCATTCATTCATTCATTTTTGGAAATCAGTATCGATACCCAGCCCTAGTATTGATGTGTTGCATAACTTGGCAGTCATGTAATTAAGGTTACAGCTAAAAAAACAGGTTTTAGTAACACTAACCGAATCGATATTGAATCGAATCGAATCGTGATAATAAATTCTGAACCTTGTGAATTTGGAATCAAATCGATTCTTGAAATTCGACTCGATACCCAGCCCTAGTGACCTCTCCATCTCTCTAACCCGTGAGCTACAGTGGCAGTTTATCTCCCTGAGGGGACAAACCCACAGGATAAGTAAAATGTGCAAAACTTTGGAGAATTTGATACTGTGGGCCGTTGTGTTGTATTTGTGGAAACCAAAGCCATATCATATCAGCCCGCTGGTTGAGAAAGCACATGGCTCCGGCGCTGTCCTCGTCATGTGCTCGCCGCAGTGCTGACCTGTTAGACGAGGCATGGCGAAGCTCTCATGACAGCCGCATGGTCTTCTGGGAAAGCCGGGGTTATAGGACGGTCTCAAACAAAAGCTAGGACTGTACGCGGTTGTACTCTGTTTCGCTGCATGACTTCTGGGCATTGCTTCCTAATAACATAGTATAGTGTAGTTGTTGGTGAGTTATTTTTTTGCCTGTATTAGACATGGTTATTATGAATGATTGTAAAGAATAAAAAAAACAAAAACATTTTAGTTTCAAACTCTGACAGTTATTTTTTCTGTGCCCATATTCCAGTTGAATCCAGATGTAAATGTCTTCCAACGCAAGTTTGTCAATGAAGTGCGTCGATGTGAGGAGATGGACCGCAAGCTAAGTAAGTGGGCTGGGGAATGAAAACTATCCTCTATTCCACTGGTTCCAAACCTTTCTTCCCTAGAGCCCCCCTAACTTACACCTGATGGAATTTGCGCCCCCCCCCCCCCCAGTTGTTGTGAACGTCCAGTCTACATCCTACAGAGGTCTACATTCTACAACGTAGAATTGTAGTGTAGTAGGCTTTTGACCATATCAGACATAATCATGTATTTTGTTATAACTGTGTGACATGTCAATGACATGATTCTTAAACAAATATTTGCATCGCTTAATATGATATTAAGACCTCAATTTATCTGAGGTCTGGCGCCCCCCTGCGATCGTTGGCGCCCAGACCCCAGGTTCTACCCTGCTCTATTCAACCGTCTGAAATCTGCGATGGTCACCTTCTCTGTCCACTGTGCGGTCACCCACACCCAATAAACACTCTCATGTGCAGGGTTTGTGGAGAAGGAGATCAAGAAAGCCAACATTCCCATCATGGACACGGGCGAGAACCCTGAGGTCCCGTTCCCCAGAGACATGATTGACCTGGAGGTACAGTAAAGCTGCTACTGTTTCATATTGGGCTACTGTCTAATATTACCGAATGGCCGCCAGACCACCCACAGCTCAGACCGCAGGGCGCCCCCCCTGACTGTACGTCCACCCCCGTCCTTCAGGCCACGTTCGAGAAGCTGGAGAACGAGTTGAAGGAGATCAACACCAACCAGGAAGCCCTGAAGAAGAACTTCCTGGAGCTGACCGAGCTCAAACACATCCTGAGGCGTACCCAGCAGTTCTTTGATGAGGTGGGTTGAACACTTAACGCGCCTGGGTAAACAGACTCAGTATACACAGGCCCAAGGCCAGCCTTGTGGTGGTGGGGGGTTCGTTTTCCCCCCCCAAAAGTGGACCGTATCGTTTCGATTTGTTGACGGGGGGACGGAGACAGGGGACGGGCAGACGGATTATTTTGATTGTCGGGCGATTTGTTGACGGACGGGGGGAGGATGCGGACCTTTTGTCTGAAATTCTGGTCCTTTGGTCTTAAATTCCGTGAGGTGGGGGGTTAGTTCGATCCACCCGATCCCCCTCTGGCTACTGGCCTGGTACATAAACACGCCCACTCATTCAGGTGTCCTACTGTTCAGTATGTAAATGAACAGGCTTGTGAAGAAACATGTCATTACTTCACCCGGCACTAGACCAGTTAATGCAGCTAGTCTAGTTTCATTATGCAACACCGTTGTGTAGTAATAACGCACACGGACACTCTCTCCCAGACAAGTCTCTCCCACACTGTAGCAGCAGCTACCTTTGACCTGAATCTGTTCCAGTCCACTGCATCCACAAGCAAAAGCTGGGCAAACTTAGACTTTTATGGCCTGTTTTACAATTGATTATGAGGTCAAATGGGGGTAAATCATTCAGCTAAATGTGTAGCTTTTCAACCAATCATTGACCGGTCACATAAACGGCAGCTAGCTGTTTGCTGTGTAATCTTGTGCTGATTCTTTGTTATTCTCTGTCTAATTATAACCTCGTCATGACCTCCGACCCCTTGCAGATGGAGGACCCTAATCTGCTAGAGGAGTCGTCCACTCTGCTGGAGCCCAACGAGGTGGGGAGGGCAGCTCCTCTGAGACTGGGGTGAGTCCCCCCCCCCCCCCCCCCCTCCACTGTGACCACTAGATTAACTAGCTCTTCCTGCTATGACACCGTCTGTGGCAGGCGCTGGAGTATTACAACCAACCAATCCTCGCCTACACACCAGCTTAGGGAGGGGCCGCTAAGGTCAGCTGACAGTGGGCGTGGGGATGGAAGGTGTGTGTGGTATGTGTGTACGTACTCAGTCCATAAGCTGACAGCCTAACCTAGTGGCCAGGCCAATGCTTTCCTAATTAGGCCTACTAGTGCAGTGCCCGTTCCGAACATGTCTGTTTGGAGGCCGATTGCTTGGCCTCCGGTATTGCTTGTGGCTTCCTCTAGAACCATTAATCTGAACAGCTTCACACTCGACGTTGCGCTTTCTTGGGCCCTGAGCAATACACACGCCGAAATTCTATTTCATACAGCGCCCGGTTCTCGAGAGGATCGGAATACAGACAGACGTACAGAGACCCCTGCGTTATAGTACGATGGTGATTACCCTCAAGGCTTGAGAAGGGAAAAGGCCAGGATGTTGGAGAGCCAGAGGTCTCTTTACTTTGTGTGTGTACTGCTGTGTGTACTGTGTGTGTCGTGTGTGTACAGTGCACAATTCTGAATGAAGCCAGAGTAGCTCAATGTTTTGGTTATTGAGTGGCACGCATAGTAATCCGCTGGAAACAGACTCGGGGCTGTGGTTACTGCCGGAGACTTTGGACAGGAACATGTATTTCCCAACAATGCACGCAAGTTGATGTGTGCAAGCTGCTGCGGATGCCCTTCGGGGCAGCATTTCTATTGGTTGGTTTTGGTTTGACAGTGTTTCTATTGGTCGGTTTTGGTTTGATTTGGATGTGTTGGGGAATTTGCCACAAGTTAGAACTTTATAAAACTAAGTCAAGACAACTCCTTATAGGGGCTGGTTTAGTACAAAACAGGCCCTTGTAGGAGAGGTCTAGACTCTGCTACAACACGGAAACACGTTTCCTGTTCGAGTCACACGTATAGCTAAACACTCGGCCTTAAAGGACAATGCTCGTTTTTGACAACCTGGACCTTATTTACGACATATTATAAGACGTTTGACTCACCGAGATCACTTTGGTGTAGTTCGGAGGCCTGTAGAAGAAATTTAAAATCCAGCGCGAGCCAGTATATCCATGTAATGGCGGTGGTGGGGGCACTGAGAATGCAGTTTCTAAAAATCTATTTTCTGCCGCGAAACGGTTGTTTTCATCAATCTGTCTTGATGAATCGCTAGTTGTGCTTACATAGAGCTGGTTACATAGAACTGGTTTTCACATGCCCTGATCTTTAGAAACGTCTTTTGAAACGAAATAGCTTCCTCACTTGCTCCAGCACGCATTCGCACAGCGCGCAATCGTTGCTCCAGCAGGCTGTGCGCATGCGTGCTGGAACAAGTGAGGAAGCTATTTCGTGTCTAAAGACGTTTCTAAAGATCATATTACAGAGGCATGTGAAATACCACAACAGGCCTATGCTCTCTATGTAAGCACAACTAGCGATTCATCAAGACAGATTGATGAAAACAACCGTTTCGCGGCAGAAAATAGATTTTTAGAAACTGCATTCTCAGTGCCCCCACCACCGCCATTACATGGATATACTGGCTCGCGCTGTATTTTAAATTTCTTCTACATGCCTCCGAACTACACCAAAGTGATCTCGGTGAGTCAAACGTCTTATAATATGTCGTAAATAAGGTCCAGGTTGTCAAAAACGAGCATTGTCCTTTAACACGTTGTGTTTAGTTCTTGTGTAATTCTGCGAGACAACTCATCAGTTCTGTTTTCCACCAAGGGCAGAGCTATCTTCCTCCTCACACACATACTGTATCTTGATAGTCAGCAATTTACTAACTTAGTTTGCACGCAACATAGTTCCATGTAACTATGTCAGATTTCAACTCTAGGAATGTCATTCTGGTGACTTCCGGACCGTTTCCACTACTGGGTCCGGTCAGCGTTTCTGGGTAGTGCTCCCATGACCAGACAAGACCTACAGTACGCTCTCAAGCCTCCAAGACATCCTGTCATCCCTTCATTTTGGATCCTACCCTGAACGTTTTGTTAATGATCAATATGACACACTTGGGCGTTGGGGCCCAGCCTTTAGGAACGCTAACTCATTCCCTGCCCCCGAGCTGTATCGGCCTGATGGTCCAGATGTGCCGGATCTTCACGCAGCCTCCTGAGTGGTCGGTCACCTCCGCCCCGTCGTCTCTTCGCAGGTTCGTTGCCGGGGTGATCGGCAGGGAGCGCATCCCCACTTTCGAGAGGATGCTGTGGAGGGTTTGCCGTGGCAACGTGTTCCTGAGGCAGGCGGACATCGAAGACCCTCTGGAGGATCCGACCACCGTCAGTACCTAACGATCTACGATCTAACGACTCATTTAAACCGCCGATTTAAACTAGTGTTGCAAATTTCAAGGAATTTCATTAATCTTTTTCCCAGCATCCCAATTAGCCTTCACTACATGGCGGGAATTATTACATTTCACGCAACTCCTGTTGAAAACGTTCGTTCCCCCCCAAAAAAGTTCTGTTCCATTAACAAGCAATTAATCGAGTAACCAAATCTTACTCGACTAAATTCTTATCGGCAATTAATCGATAGTCGATTAACTATTAACATCCTTCATTTAAACCATTTCCTCTCCTCACTGGACATTTCCTGTCCTGGTTGTATTCGGCCTCCACAGGGTGACCAGGTCCACAAGTCCGTGTTCATCATCTTCTTCCAGGGAGATCAGCTGAAGAACCGAGTGAAGAAAATCTGCGAGGGGTAAGAGACGAATACTTAGTACACACGAAAACAAACAAACACCCAGCACTGCCACGAAGAATACTGTAACGTTACCGGCGTTTGTCCTGTAGACACACAACTCTCAACTCTGTCCTCTCAACTCTGTCCTCTCAACTCTGTCCTCTCAACTCTGTCCTCTCAACTGTGTCTGTGTTGGCGTTCAGGTTCCGCGCGTCCCTGTACCCGTGTCCAGAGACGCCGCAGGAGCGGAAGGAAATGGCTGCCGGGGTCAACACCCGCATCGACGACCTTCAGATGGTAGGGTGTGACCCCTAGCCTAGCACCTCACTATTCACACGCTACCTTTGGAACGGCCCTACGTCCCGCTAGACGATGTCTAAGCTGAACTGAGCCACTCCGGTTTCTCGCTGTTGTAGGCCAGTCTCATCAGGGTTTCCATCGTGTTTTCCCTGAGACCACTTTCTCCTCTCAGCTACCCGGCCCAGACGAAAGCCAGACAGCCAGATATGATGAGCTGGAGCTACAGAGAGAGACATGAAATTAGATCAGCTCTCGGATCAATGTTGGAGTAATGAATAGAGTTTATCTTTCTAATGACGGCTCTGAGGAGCTGCTCCTAGATCAGATTAGCGAGGCCTCCGGATTGAGTTATCTTTTTTTTTTGCTGCTACTGTGCTGCTTCTGTCCGAGAGCGCCAGGGCTACTCTGACCGAGAGGGATGACCGTCCCGGGGGGGGGGGGGGGGCGCGCCTGGGGGGCACGCTGGGGGGGCGTGGCACGAGAGGCGGGGGGGGTCCGTGCCAGGTCCTGACCCGTCTTGTGCCGGTCCCTGGCGGGGCAGCGGTGTGAAGTTGAGGACAGATATCGCCTGACCACAGCCCACACCCCGCAACACCCCTGACCACTCCGGGCCCAGTGACTCACTGCATGACAAGTGAACGGGCCGTGCCCAAAACACACACACACACACACACACACACACCCAACACCAACTGCTGGTCACTCCTGTGGTCCAATCCTGTCTCTTATCACCATGGGCTTGTTTTGCCAGTCTGTTGACCAGGCTGTGAGGGACAAAGGCTTTTAAGCCCGAAACCGGCCTGTGAGCTTGAGCACCGGAGTCATGGATCCATCATCCCTCTAACGAGCGGAACCTAAGCCCCCCCGGTGGGACTATCGAGGGGTGGTACCGTATTTTAGCGATACACTCGCGGGTCCGAGGCATCCTCTCCTTCTTTGGCTCGGAAAACGGGAGCGTTCATTCACGCTGCGTTCGGCCAATCACACCCAGACCGCTGACCACCCACCAACACTTGGGCCCTGCATACTGTAGTGGACACACTCACTACTCTGGAATGGGCTTAGCTACAATCCTCTGAAGTGACTCACTCACATGCTACTTCACCCAAGGTGTGTGTGTGTGTGTGCGTGTGTGTGTGTGTGTGTTCCAGTGGTATGTGTTTGTGCAGCTCCATGTCTCAGGATCAGATATGGTTACAGCCGCCGTCTGGGACTGAGAGAGAGAGAGGGAGAGAGAGAGAGAGAGGGAGAGAGGGAGAGAGAGAGGGAGAGAGAGAGAGGGGAGGGAGAGAGAGAGAGGGGAGAGAGAGAGAGGGGGGAGATGGAAGAGAGGAGAGAGAGAGAGGGGGGAGAGGGAAGAGAGGAGAGAGAGAGAGGGGGGAGAGGGTGAGAGGGAAGAGAGAGAGAGAGGGGGGAGAGAGAGAAGAGAGGAGAGAGAGAGAGGAGAGAGGGAGAGAGAGAGAGAGGGAGAGAGAGAGAGAGAGGGGAGAGGGAGAGAGAGGGGGAGAGATAGAGAGAGAGGGGAGAGAGAGAGAGAGAGACATAGTCTGCCTCACCCTTGGCACAGCCCCTTGTCCCCTCAGCCCTTGTCCCACGCCTCCCAGCGCCTGGGAATGCTGGCCTTGCTGTTTGCGGGGCCACTGTTTAGCCCGTCGCTACGTGGGCAGCAGGGCGCCGTGGCCAGGGGAGAGGGGCGGGGGCGGAGTTGCCAGTTAGGGAGCGAACAGCTATGCGCGTGGGCGTGTGTGTGTGGGTGTGTGTGGGTGGGCAGCATGGCGGGGGGCGCAGGGCGGAGGTATAGTATCCCCATCGCTATCCGCTTTCCATGAGACATGGTCTTCGCTTGAGTCACCCTGGGACATACCTGGGAATGTCCCCTCCGAAGATGACGGGAAACCATCAGGGTCAGACAGGCTAGCGTCCCTCATGATCACATAGCTCGCAGTAAACACCCCTATTAGTGTGAACCCCTCTAAATAACAAGGACTATATAGTATGATTGATGGTGACCGCTGCGTTCGGCCATCTTGGGCGCGTGTATAGTCGAATGTAGGGCTCACGACTCGTAATGGTGTTGAGCGGAAATGACCGGACACTTCGGGGGGGATTGCCCTGAGTTTGGGGGCTGTGACCCTGACCCGCATGTTCCCTTAGCGCTAGCCGCGTATAGCCGCGTATAGCCAGACCTATTTCCATACTTCCTTTACACTGTGCTAGCTCTGGACAACAGTCTGACTGGACTGTATTTCTTTAAACCAATCACAGTCGTGTTGGCCGGAGCAGTTGCTAGGCTGTCGTTGTTTCACGTAGCCTGGATTGAATCTGATTGGGCGGGGAATCGGATCGGTCACTGCTGATTGGGCGGTCGTAAACCAATGACGAGGCTTATCCCCCGAAACCTACACCCGCCGAGTTGGACCCCCCCGGCTCTAACGCCCCGCCCCCCCCCCCAGGTGCTGAACCAGACGGAGGATCACCGGCAGAGGGTCCTGCAGGCGGCCGCCAAGACGGTGCGCGTGTGGTTCATCAAGGTGCGGAAGATGAAGGCCATCTACCACACGCTCAACCTCTGCAACATCGACGTCACCCAGAAGTGCCTGATCGCCGAGGTGTGGTGCCCCGTCTCCGACCTGGAGTCCATCCAGTTCGCCCTGCGCAGGGGCACGGTGAGTGGAGGTCACGCAGAGGTCACGCAGAGGTCACACGCTCCTTATGTTGTCGGAATAAGACGCTCATATGTTATCAAAGACGCTGTATCACGAGTTCCGCTTTGAATAAGAACAGAACTGTTAGCAGTTAAAGCTGCACTCGTTGATTTTATTTGACCACTAGATTGCGTTAAGGGACACACGCAAACTTATGGTTATTACGAATGGCCAGAACCATATAAGGCATGGAGGGGCGGAGCAAAGGCATGGGCGAGCTATTGACAACACGGGCAGAAATGCTGGAATAACAACAGACAGGCCACCAGTAGGGAGGAGTCATTGAAGTAGGACGCCATTAGGACATTAGAACTACGTCCTAACAGGCTATTAGAACCTATCTTTAGATCATCAAGTCCCAGAACTTCCAGACATGCTAGTCCCAGCCCCAGTGACCCGTGGTCCACACCGCGCGAAGCGTGGATATGGGGGGATTTTACACCTGTAAGGAGGCCAAATACCAGTCTCAGATGTTCCTGGTCACACTCAGGAGGACGTCGGGGGTCGGGGGTCGGGAAAATAGTTTAAACGTAGCAAAAGCCCAACCATAACAGGGGCCTGGGGATACATTCCTCAATCTGGCTTCCTATCAGCGTGGCCTACAAATCCCAGCCTCTGCTCCTATCTCCATGCCTGCCATGGAGTCTGCCTGTAGGCAGTTGACACCCAATCTGGATGTCGATCTATAGTCCCGTTCTATTCATGCCAGCAGCGGCTTAGTCCTGTCACGCACGCCACTCCCTCTCCGCGCCCAATTTATCCCCGGGGCTATTTTTACCCCTAATGTCCTGTTGGGGAAACACAAGGCCATGGCAGTCCGTCCAGATCCAGCCAGATCATACCTGCTTCTCCGCCCTCTCGTCTCCCGTGAGAGACCGCTGACCCGGAGCGGGTCGGTGTTGGGGGAGGGGTCAGCCCGGAGGTATGACGGATTCCCCTCCAGACCACCTGATGCTCGCTTTGTCTGACTTATAGACGCCAACGTTGCCAGCGCTAAAGAGCGAAGGCAGAGAAAAGGTCACGGCGCCCAAAAGGCCGACAGCCTGATGTTGAAAGCGGCGGGATTCCTCTCATTCCTGGAGGCTAGTAGAGGAGGGGAGGAGGAGAGGAGGAGAGGAGAGGAGGGGAGGGGAGGAAGAGAGGAGAGGAGGGGAACTCTGGCTCACCGGCTGGGCCCGCTACCAGGAACACACCGTCCTATTGTTTGACAGATTCACGTCAGATTGAGCAACTCCTTTCCTGTAGACTTTAGATGGTTCCGGTTGCTAATACCTTCTGTTCTTGCCAACTACTACGGGAGTGTAAGACTATACAGCTGGATTGTGGCGGCAGGGTTTCCGCCGGTGTAGCGCAAACCCAGCGGCCTGCCGGGCCTAAGTTAACCCCACGCCTGGCGTTAGCTTCGGGGGATCATTTGTTTTTAAATGTATTTAACTCGCTATCGGGCCTAGCATCTCTTCGGGGTGAGACCCTGGGTAGGGTTGTGTGGTGCGGCCAGTGTGTGTTCTGGTCAGAGTGTGTTCTGGTCAGTGTGTGTTCTGGTCAGAGTGTGTTCTGGTCAGTGTGTGTTCTGGTCAGAGTGTGTTCTGGTCAGAGCGTGTTCTGGTCAGAGTGTGTTCTGGTCAGAGCGTGTTCTGGTCAGAGCGTGTTCTGGTCAGAGCGTGTTCTGGTCAGAGTGTGTTCTGGTCAGGGTGTGTTCTGGTCAGTGTGTGTTCTGGTGAGAGTGTGTTCTGGTCAGAGCGTGTTCTGGTCAGTGTGTGTTCTGGTCAGAGCGTGTTCTGGTCAGTGTGTGTTCTTTTCAGAGCGTGTTCTGTTCAGAGCGTGTTCTGGTCAGAGCGTGTTCTGGTCAGTGTGTGTTCTGGTCAGAGCGTGTTCTGGTCAGTGTGTGTTCTGGTCAGAGTGTGTTCTGGTCAGTGTGTGTTCTGGTCAGAGTGTGTGTTCTGGTCAGAGTGCTGAGTTCTGACCCGCCTTACTGTGGTCCGCAGGAGAAGAGCGGCTCCACCGTGCCCTCCATCCTCAACAGGATGCAGACCAAGCAGACTCCGCCCACCTACAACAAGACCAACAAGTTCACCTCCGGCTTCCAGAACATCGTGGACGCCTACGGCATCGGCAACTACCGGGAGATCAACCCAGGTTCGACCTCCTCTCCGTCTACTTCCAGGTCCTCAATAGGCTATATGCACAACTCCCAATACTTCCCGAAATTAGACATGCATCTCTATTTCCTGTGAACACTATTGGATGAGGTGATTAATCAGGTGTGCCTGACTGCAGCATAATGATCAGGCACACCTGAATAATAATTTCATCCAATAGTGTAGGACAGGAAATAGAGAAGCATGTCTAATTTCAGGAAGTACTGGAGTTGTGCATATAGCCTATTCATGTTGTTGTGTCCCGTGTGTGTTTAGTGACCGACCGTCTTATATAGGGTGTTCAGAACACGTGTTCAGGGCCGGTTTACCCGGCTGTGTATGTGTGTATAACAGAACCGCAGCAGGTGCCAAGTGCAGCGATCCAATTAGCCCCACCCGTCATTATCACTGTTCATCACTCAACGCCATGCGTCTTTCTTCTTCGCTATCGTGTTCCGCGGTCTGTTGGGTGTCGTCCGTGCGTGGGCGTGAGCTCGCCATCTCCTCATGTTCTCCCCCCCCCCCACCAGCTCCATACACCATCATCACCTTCCCCTTCCTGTTCGCCGTCATGTTCGGGGACCTGGGTCACGGCGTGCTCATGACCTGCGCCGCCCTCTACCTGGTCCTGAGGGAGAGCCGGCTGATGGCGCAGAAGAACGACAACGAGGTACCCGACGCCATGCTCGCACCCGCCGTCACAACCAGCCCCCCCCAAACCCCGCTCACCCATCACACCCACCCCCCTAGCTCCGTGACCGGGTGGGCTCAGCCCCCTGCCTGGTTATGTAGAATAGGGATGGGAATTTCGACTAATTTTAAAACCGAGTAACCTAACCTGATCCTACTCGAGTAACCGATTACTCAAAAAAAAGATTACTCAAAAAAAGATACCGTCCAGACCAGGGGTGTCAAACATACGGCCCGCGGGCCAAAACCGGCCCGCCAGATGGTTCAAACCGGCCCACGAGACGACGTCCAAAATTAATAAAAAGGAACAGATATTCCAAATTTGTCCAGCAGAGGTCGCACTGACATAACGAGAGATCCGGAAATAAACAGCACGTGACAGCAACGCGCCCAGAATCATCTGGCAATCTTGCCTTATCGTTATTAAGCTCTTGTTGTCAAAATTACCCACGGTTGCACCGTCATTACCAAAATGTCTGTCAAAACGGAGAAAAGTTGACACAGAGTGCAGAGTTTTCCAAGAAAAATGGACTGATTCTTATTTATTCACAGAAGTGAAAGGGAAACCTGTGTGCTTGGTGTGTAATCAGCAAGTTTCAGTGCTCAAAGAATATAATATTCGACGCCACTATGAGACTCATCATGGTGAAAAATACAACCATTTGCGAGGACAACTGAGAATAGAGAAGATAAATGAATTGTTAGTGGGTCTGAAGAAACAGCAGTCTGTTTTTACCCGTAGCCGAGAGGTCAGTGATGCAGCGGTGAAAGCTAGCTACCTTATTGCTAACGAGTTAATGTTAGGATCCAAGCCATTTTCTGAGGGCGAGTTCGTGAAAACATGCTGAAGGCTGCAGAAACCGTGTGCCCTGAAAAGCGACAGGCCTTTGCCAACATTAGCCTAACGAGGAACACTGTCGCAGATAGAATTTCAGATCTCTCGGCAGACTTGGACAGCCAAATGAATCACAAAGTCAAGTCATTTGTTGCATTTTCGGTTGCAATTGATGAGAGCACTCTGAAGAATACAGTTCTGTTAAAAATAACATTTACTGTGGTAATGTAATATTTAAAGACCATGAACATTGTGCAGTATAATATCAGTCAGCAGCTTCAGCACAAAATAGTTTGGTCTGGTGTAACTCTATTGCTCATACACTGCTATCACTTTTATGGGTTTTTGAAATGTACAAATTTAATACATTTACAAGGCAGGGTGATAACGTTCTTCATAGCTCCCACTTTAGTTTGTGCATAGTGTGGTGAGTCAGTTCAGGTGGTCAGATGTGAAAATGTATCTACTGTACATTAAAATAAACAAGTTGTTTTAATCAAAGTGAAATGCCATTTTTTCAGTTCCATAGGCCTATCTGTGAATAAATGTTTTGTGCCTTTGTAGATCCACTGTGATCTGTGAGTTATAATGCACATATATAGGCTAAATGATAAATTAAGGCATAATATTGAAATATTGAAAAACAAAGGTAAAGATTTGGAGTTGACGTTATTTCTAGGTTATTTTGCTATTATTTTACTGGCCCGGCCCACTTGAGATCAGATTGGGCTCTATGTGGCCCCTGAAGCAAAATGAGTTTGACACCCCTGGTCCAGACAGAGCGCATTTAACCCCGGCCCCCTCGGAGGGGAAAACGTTTTTTTCCGCCGTTATTACCGTGGCGGTGCTTTCATGTCTCGTCCATGCCCTTGCAAATAAACATATTTAAAAGCTGATGTGTGGTTGGATGCATTACTTATCAGATTGAATAACCCACAGGTTTTCATGAAGCTATCGGAATCGAAAAACGCAGCCTTTTAATTTGGATGCACTGCCCAGCTCAAATAGCCTATTAAGCCTATCGTTAGGCTACTCTGAAAACTCTAAGCCTACAATATGCAACCAGACCTCTAATTTACTAATATAAATTAAGTATTAAACCAAGCCTTTACTGCCGATGCCGGATAACAAGTGAATTAATTTTTAGCGTTATCTAAAAAGCACCGCGGCACTCACTGCCTATTTCCAATTTATTGGACAATAATGGATGTTTCGGCGTCAAGCCTTCATTAGAGAAATGTCCATGCAAAACTAAATAGATTTATTGAACAACAGGCCTATTCATTCAATATTTCTTTATAGGCTGGAAAACGAGTAGGCTATACGCGCATGGACCTGTGCCGGAGCGCTCTTAAAAAGACTCCATATACAGTACAGCGCTTTTCTCCAGGCAGCCGCCAACGCTCTATCCTCTTTGGTAACAATTGAAGAAGGGCACAGGCGCTCAGAAATGCGCGCTTTCACGGCCAAACATGCCATATTGTATAGCCTTTAGATTAACCGAGTAGTATTTATTTTCCGACTAGCAGATTGCCTACTCGGGTACTCGAGAAATCGGTTAACCGTGCACATCCCTAATGTAGAACATCATCACCTACCGTACCTATCGGTCATCTGCATACTGTTCACATGAGGGTTGAGAGACCGACTCGTTGGTAGAAGCGCGTCGTCGTGCGATGAGTCCGCTGGCCTGTGGCTGAGGCCCGTTCCCCTCTCTCCCTCCCCCCAGATGTTCAGCATGGTGTTACCCTCTCTCCCTCCCCCCAGATGTTCAGCATGGTGTTACCCTCTCTCCCTCCCCTCAGATGTTCAGCATGGTGTTCCCCTCTCTCCCTCCCCCCAGATGTTCAGCATGGTGTTCCCCTCTCTCCCTCCCCCCAGATGTTCAGCATGGTGTTCCCCTCTCTCCCTCCCCCCAGATGTTCAGCATGGTGTTCCCCTCTCTCCCTCCCCCCAGATGTTCAGCATGGTGTTACCCTCTCTCCCTCCCCCCAGATGTTCAGCATGGTGTTTGCCGGCCGCTACATCATCCTGCTGATGGGGATCTTCTCCGTCTACACGGGCCTCATCTACAACGACTGCTTCTCCAAGTCTCTCAACGTGTTCGGGTCGGGCTGGAGCGTGAGGCCCATGTTCGACGTCCGCGTCGGAGGCAACTGGACGTGAGTATCTCTGCTTGTGGGACCGGAGATGTGCGCTTGCTTTGTAGCGTGACCTGTAAACTGACGAGGGACGCACCGATATGAGAATTTTGGCCGATACCGATAACCGATATTTACATTACCGTTATGGCCGATAACCAATATTTACATTACCGTTATGGCCGATAACCGATATTTACATTACGGTTATGGCCGATAACCGATATTTACATTACCGTTATGGCCGATAACCGATATTTACATTACCGTTATGGCCGATAACCGATATTTACATTACGGTTATGGCCAATAACCGATATTTACATTACCGTTATGGCCGATAACCGATATTTTTACCGTTATGGCTGATAACCGATATTTACATTACCGTTATGGCCAATAACCGATATTTACCGATGTCGATATGGTCTGTATAAAAACACGTTTCCATGATAATCAAATGTTATACATACTGAAAACCACATGTAAACATCGTCTTCTCTTTTATGAAACATTTGGAAAAGCCGATAAATCATAGATTTACCACATTGTTTCTCTCAAAAACAACACACACAACAGCAGCTAGACAGAAATAATTATCTGCTGTTCACATCGGCCCTGTTTTGCACATCAGACCGATACCGATATATTAAAAAATGACTAACATCGTCCGATACCGATATGATCGCCGATATATCGTGCTTCCCTAAAACTGACTGTTTGATGCTCTGCCCAGGTTTTCATTGCTTGAGGAAACCAACGTTTTGCAGTTGGACCCGGCCGTAAGTGGAGTATTCAAAGGACCTTACCCGATCGGTATTGACCCGGTGAGTACTCAGAAGCCGCTTTGAGACCCGTACTTGTGACTCCATACTTATCGGCGACGTCTGACTCTTGATCTTTCACCGTGACGCCGTTCAGATCTGGAGCCTCTCCAGCAACAAGCTGACCTTCCTCAACTCCTTCAAGATGAAGATGTCCGTCATCCTGGGCGTCATCCACATGCTGTTCGGGGTGACGCTCAGCCTCTTCAACCACCTGTGGGTCTCTCTCTCTCTCTCTCTCTGTCTCTCTCTCCCTCCCTCTCTCTCTCCCTCTCTCACCCTCTCTCTCTCTCTCCCTCCCTCTCTCTCTCTCTCTCTCTCTCTCTCCCTCTCTCCCTCCCTCTCTCTCTCTCCCTCTCTCTTGCTCTCTCTCTCCCTCTCTCCCTCTCTCTCTCCCTCTCTCTCCCTCTCTCCCTCCCTCTCTCTCTCTCTCTCCCTCTCTCTCTCTCTCTCTCTCCCTCTCTCCCTCCTTCTCTCTCTCTCCCTCCCTCTCTCTCTCTCTCCCTCTCTCTCTCACTTCTGCCTCTGTCTCCCTCTTTGATCATCTTTAGGATTGAAGGATATTTATTGGTCATATGTACAGGATATGGGTGCCATGTACAGTGAAACGGTTAAATACTGTAGTTGTGTTGGTGTGTGTGTGGATTCCTGGTGTTGAGCTCAACCCTGTCTGGTGTTTCCCCTTTAGCTACTTCAAGAAGACCCTGAACATCTACCTGGGCTTCATCCCGGAGATCGTCTTCATGTCCAGCCTGTTCGGCTACCTGGTCCTGCTGGTGTTCTACAAGTGGATAGCGTACGACGCGCAAACGTCCCGGGACGCCCCCAGCCTGCTCATCGCCTTCATCAACATGTTCCTGTTCAACTACAGCGACCCCACCAACAAGCCCCTCTACCGGGGGCAGGTGAGACGCGCTCGTCCGCCCGCTTTTTAGTTATACTTGTGGTGCGTTCAAGACAACTCAGGACTCGGGAATTCCTGACCTCCGACGCTCGGCCAACTCGGGATAACAAGTCGGGAACTCGGGTATCATTTTGAGCCCCGAGTTGACGTCACAACATGGCGGCATATAACGTTGACTATAATAATTTAATTATTATAAAGTGTTTGTTGACGTTTTAACATGTAATTTGATGTGTAATTGTGCAATACATGTTTGTATTCTATATATGTCTCTGATTATCGCAGTGTGTGGACTTTAACAGCTATTTTACAGGCGAAATTAGCTAGCCAGCTGTTTTGCTAGCAAATGTTAACAAACATAGCTAACATTAGCTAGCTAGCTCACGTTACTTACTTTTTTCTCCCGAGTTAAAATCGTCATGAATGCAATGATGTCGGGGGTCGGGATTCCCAACTTAGGAATTCCAGAGTCCCGAGTTGTTTTAAACGCACCATTAGTTTATTTAAGCAGGGACTCCCCTTTGATCTGGTGATTGATTCAGTGAGGGAGCCCAGCCATATGAAACTTACACAAGGCTAAGCCCGTTCGTTCAAATGTACAAATCCTCATCGTCTCTCGCCCTCCTCCTCCTCCCTCCTCTCTCTGCAGATGGCCGTCCAGACGTTGCTGGTGGTGATCGCGCTGGCGTGCGTTCCCTGCATGCTGATAGTGAAGACCCTGGTTCTACGGCGACAGTACCTCTGGAAGAAGAACCTGGTATGTTCCACGCGCGCCACAGAACCATACAATATACACAGTACTTTATTTTATTTATTGAACCTTTATTTAACCAGATAAAACTGGTTGAGATGAAAGGAAATCTCTTTTTCAAGACTGACCTGTCCAAGATGGCCGCACACAATAAAAACACAACCATCCAGGTTTCATATATGCAGAACAACAATAAAACATGAATAGAAATAGAGCACAGCCTCTCATAAAACACTCTTTTAGCTCTGCGCATGAGTTATTTACACTCCGAACCCCGAACTATGTGGAGCTAAGCAGAGTGTCGGGTTACGGGTGGAGAGGCCCCGCCCCCTAACCGCCCCTGTCCCCCCTGTCCCCCTCCTCGCTCCCCCAGGGCACGCAGAACTTCGGGGGGATCCGGGTGGGCAACGGGCCCACGGAGGACGAGGCGGAGATCATCCAGCACGACCAGCTCTCCCAGCACTCGGAGGAGGAGCCTGAGGTGAGGGTCCCCCCCTCCCCCGTCCTCCCCCCCCCCCCCTGCTCTCTGGCTAGCCCGGGCTAGCTCTCCTGTCTGGCCACAGCCTACACAGCGTCGTCGATGGCGGCGGAGGAGCAGAACAGCTCCGGAACGAGCCGGGATGGAATAACCTTGAATAATTGAAGCCGTCGGCCGCGCTTGTAAAGCCAGACCGAGCTGAGAGATCGTGTTTCCTGTCCCCTCACAAGCATAGATTAGTAGTTCTGAAGCCTTGCTATAACACCAGAGGCTAACGAGGCCTCAAATGATTGACCTCAGACCGTCGTACTCCCGAGTGACCTTTGAAGTCAAAAGACATTTTATTTGATCGAATGTTTATAGAGGCGTTAATGACCGAACACAGATATAAACGCCTCTGTCCTTTAGACCGCTGTTCTACTGGGCTGCCTCATGTCCGGCTGTCTGTGTGTGTGTGTGTGTGTGTGTGTGTGTGTGTGTGTGTGTGTGTGTGTGTGT
This sequence comes from Borostomias antarcticus, assembly GCF_949987555.1. Taxonomy (NCBI): domain Eukaryota; kingdom Metazoa; phylum Chordata; class Actinopteri; order Stomiiformes; family Stomiidae; genus Borostomias; species Borostomias antarcticus. The sequence continues at coordinate 9,082,511 of NC_140247.1, read as the reverse complement.
GTGTGTG
>NC_140247.1:9035004-9077504 GCF_949987555.1 Borostomias antarcticus | reverse complement strand
CGGAGCTCCCCCTGCTGGTGGCAATGCGGTCAGCAGCATATCTCCTGATCTCCTAGCGGTCTCGGCTGACCCCTCACCCCCGGGGCAGGGCGTGGCCCCGGCTACGGCGGGTTTATACCCCTGGGGAGCCGTGATTCTCCGCCTCTTTGTCCCTGGCCGGGAGCCTGGGGTCTGCCCGGCGACAGGCTGGGCCGCGTGGGGGCCGGACAGCGGGTTGACCGCCGCCCCGGTCCAGCCGAGAGGACCCTCTGGCGTCCCTTCATCAGGGTTTTTATCTGGCGCCCGCCACAGCCCCGTCGGGATCGGCCTCGGTAATCCTTGGCACGGACGGGTGACGGAGGGGACCGTCCCTCCGTGGCCCCGCCACTCGGGATCCCCCATGAGCCTCTGCTCCCTCCGCTCTCGCTCGGCGGGAGGCAATTCACACTCTCGATTTGACGTCAGCCGACTGAAGAACTCCACTGCAGTTGTCGTTTTAGCAGGTTTCCTAACTGCTTCCTCGGTTGAAAGGTCGGGGGTGGGGGTTATTAATAGGGCCAGGGGCCGGGGGAAGGGGGTTGGGTTTCTGGCCCAGTTTTAGAGGCGCAGGTGGGCTCGTCCACTGGCTGGTTTACGGAGAGCGGCACTGTGGAATGGTGACCAGGGGTCAGCTCTCTCTCTCAGCCCAGCCCAAGATAGCCTAACCTAGCCCAACCCAGCCTAACCTAGCCTATCTTAGACCAACCTAACCCAACCCAACCCAACCTAACCCAGCCTAACCCAACCCAACCTAACCCAGTCTAACCTAACCCAAACTAACCTAGCCTAACCTAACCTAACCCAACCTAACCCAGCCTATCTTAGACCAACCCAACCTAACCCAGCCTAGCCTTGCCCAACCCAGCCCAACCTAACCCAGCCTAGCTTAGACCAACCCAACCTAACCCAGTCTAGCCTTGCCCAACCCAGCCTTATTTGAAGTGATGGGATAATAAAGTTTTGGCTGAGCTGATGCGGGGTCAACAGCTCCCCTAACACCCGCTGTCTGTGTTCGTTCCCAGGGTGGAATTCCAGAACAAGTTCTACACAGGACAGGGCTTCATGTTCCTGCCGTTCTCCTTCGACGGCATTCTGGACGGGAAGCTTGAAGACTGAAGGACTCTTCCTGACGCATTCTGCCCACAGCGACTTCTGTCTGTGATTGAATGACACTTCCCTCCCCACGGTTCCTCAAACTGCCACCCTTTTTTAAACTTGTCACCGCATTGTTCTGTTCACTGCTCCGTTCAGAAGCAGGTCGATCTGTCATCGTCACTCGCTGTCCTATCCCAGTGCACCTGAACTATGTAGTAACTCTAAGCTGTAGTTCATCTCAGAGAACATCTTCTCTGAAGATCAGAAGGCACCAGTCTGTTAAATCCCCTTGTGGGTTCTGTTATGAAATAAATTATTTATGCGAAGTTCTTTCTGATACCCGTCTGTACATTTGAGCCTCACTGTGAAGATTGCACTACTGATCATTGTAAATGCTGATGATGAATTGTTTAGACCCACATATTTGTGTTGATTCAAATTGACAGATGCCCACGAACCATAACAGCAAATGAAGGATGACTGATATCAAACGCACCCTGAGTGAACCCCAAAGCTCCACCCCCCGGACCCACCTACTGTAGAAACATTATACAGCTTGAGTGTTTTTGTTATAGAAACTTTGTGTGTGTGTGTGTGTTCCTATAGAAACGTACACCTGAGGTGTGTGTATTCCTATAGAAACCTTGTATAGCTGGAGTGTGTGTGTGTGTGTGTGTGTGTGTGTGTGTTCCCATCGAAACCTTGGTATAGCTGGAGTGTGTTTCTATAGAAACCTTGGTATAGCTGGAGTGTGTTCCTATAGAAACATCATACAGCTGAGTGTGTGTGTGTGTGTGTTCCTTAATGAGTCGTCCCGCTCAATACCACCATTTCCCATAGCTGCTCAATTAGATTACACTACACACATACATACAACGAACTACACACACACACACACACACACACACACACACACACACACACAGTATATATATCTCCCCTGTAAAGGGTTAAAGGGAAAAACATACACTCTGCATCATCTTAACCATTTCCTTTATGCAGATGGGTTTATTGACTTGTCATTGGCTGGATATTCTGCAGTTGGGGATGGTGTGTGTGTGTGTGTGTGTGTGTGTGTGTGTGTGTGTGTGTGTGTGTGTGTGTGTGTGTGTGTTGACTGCTCTGTTTTCGACATCTGAATGCAGTGGACTGAGGGGACCTAGTCTTGTGTGTCGTCCTGTTATTCAGAGATTAGTGTGGATTCATTAACAGGTGTATAATAGAGACAGATTTTATGTGACGGTCCATAACAATGAGATCATCGTTCATTTTGTGTTGTTTGCTTTCGTTGTTGTGTTTGACATGTTGATTCATTTTCTGTAAATGTTTACGATGTGACTGTTAGCCTGTAGTGAGGGGAGAGGGGCTTATGATACATTTGTGGGACCTGGGATGAACAGGACTATAGTTGCATTGAGCACCTCTGTGTTTGTCAATAAAGAGGAAGTAAGTGGTTTATGTATGTTATAATAAACACTATACATGTTCCTTTGTATATTTCTTCTGTGTAGGATTTGCACCTCATGATCACATTCCTTACACGCACACACATGAGTTGGGTAGGTCATCCATCCTATTAATGTACAGCTGAGACCATGGATCAAGAGCTCCAGCTAGTGGCTGTGGAGGGTAGTGCAGTTATGGCTCTGCTTCGACATATGCAGTTCCTCAAGACTCCACATGAGGGAGCTGTTGGACTGTTAACAGTTTAGCCGATAATAATCCATACTGGGCACTAGCCTACCTCAGTATGTCTTCTCATGAACTCTGGTGTGGGTAGGACCAGACGAGAGGAAGTTGCTTGAGACTGTTGAGAAGTTTATTGGATGTCTCTGCTAACTGCTCTCTTAGATGAATGTTTCCTTCATTGGAAGATGTGATTTATAAGTATGAACAGTGTGCTATGAAATTGGCTGTCAACAAAGGAAACTTTTGTACGTGGACGGGAACGTTTTCCTGGTTGTCGTTTAAGAAATATCCCCAAAAGTCCCAGATCCATAACCTAAATGTCATATGACAGATAAATTATCTTAATTACCTGGTGAACTTGAGAATGAAATGTGATATTTGAGAGCTGTGCCAAGAACAATGACACTACCCACGAAATAGCTGCGCACTTAGCATGCTGACTTACAGTTATGGGTTCTACATAATGGGGCTTTTCTGCGGTAAACCACTTATCGTTGCATAATGGTCTGACATTACCGTGACTTATTGCTAGGAATTATGCTACGATATTATTACTCTAAACATCTATTAAGTAGCCAGTTATTTCTCCTCCTGCACAGTGAGGACCCTTTTTTGAGCTTGTCAAAGTCTGCATGAAAAAAAGGGCTTTCCCTAGCTCTCCCTTCCGTAATTAAACTTGACCTGGTTTTCTGATGGAACAAGGACTGTGCAGAGACGCTGGGGGGCTTTGCACCACAGTCCAGGGGCCGGGGACATCTCTGTCGTCTCCGTCTAAAGAGTTCAGCCTGTAGGCCGAGGGCTGGTGTTATAGTCCTGGGGCCATCTTTAGGTCACCTCTACGAAAGTCATCTGGGAGAAGGAACTCTGGGTTCTCACTAGAAGAATGTGTGCTGTCTCTAGGGCCCTTAACACCAATCCTCAACGGCCATAACAGACCACAGGAACAGAACTCTTTATTTATCTTACAGTTTTTTTGTAGAGTCGTTTAATTTGATATTTCCCAGCCTATCATGGATAAACTGCATTAAGCGCAAGCCTGAAAAATCTCCTATTTGCAAACACAACGCCCATTTCCTGGGAGTTTTCCTCATGTTTCAAAGCAAGAAAGGCCTGCTAGGTTAGTTTATGATTTATCTCATTTACCTAATTCAAATATACAGTGTATTCAAACTCAACAGAAATCATCTATTTTGGAATATTGTGTTCCTCAAACTGTTAGATTTTTCTGAGAATAGTGGGACAAGAGATGCTGTTTGTCTAATCACAGCAGCTCTGGGACTCCAAGGCCTTCAGATCCAGTTACAAACATGAGGATTTATTGACTCTAGGGGAGATCTGTCAATTAGGCAGAAACCGGCTGTTCACTATCCAAGCTCTGTGGTACACTGGAGAAAGGATTTCACACTCAAACCCACATTTCATAACACAGGCGACTCAAATCCATGTACTGTAATACGTTGAATAACAACGTTTTCATCGCTGAGTGTGCTGTGTGCTGTGTGCTGTGTACTGTGTACTGTGTGCTGTGTGCTGCCAAGTGTACGGTAAACATCTCTACAAGGACATGCCGCCTGACTGGGAAAATAGACCCTGGTAAGACACTGGTAAGACACTGGTAAGACACTGGTAAGACATTGGTAAGACATTGGTAAGACACTGTAAGACACTGGTAAGACTGTAAGACACTGGTAAGACACTGGTAAGACACTGGTAAGACACTGGTAAGACACTGGTAAGACTGTAAGACACTGGTAAGACACTGGTAAGACACTGGTAAGACTGTAAGACACTGGTAAGACTGTAAGACACTGGTAAGACACTAAGACACTGGTAAGACTGTAAGACAGTGGTAAGACACTGGTAAGACACTGTAAGACACTGGTAAGACACTGGTAAGACTGTAAGACACTGGTAAGACACTGGTAAGACACTGGTAAGACTGTAAGACACTGGTAAGACACTGGTAAGACTGTAAGACACCGGTAAGACACCGGTAAGACACTGTAAGACACTGGTAAGACACTGTAAGACACTGGTAAGACACTGGTAAGACACAGACACTGTAAGACACTGTTACACTGGTAAGACAGAAATAAGACATGGTCTGTATTATAAAGCGTTCCCACATCTCCTCTACAGGGACGTGCCGTCTGAACAGGGGGTTTCTGCCTTGCTTGACTCATTAGCCTGATTGAAACAGTCAAGCAATGTCCGTTTGGCAACGCCACAGGAAGGGAGGTCGACGGTTCTATTGCCAAATTGTGTGCCTCGGAATCCCATTGATTCCCAGCTTCCTCCCAGAGCCAACGGCAATGGACATGGACTTCATCCCGTTCTGACGAGACAAGCTGGTGGCACGTGTTAGATTACCCTCTACATGAACAGTTAGCACAGTGATGGATGGAGAGAGGAAATCCTATTGTCTCCATAATGAAAGACCTAATCGGTAAGCATGGCCGTTTCTCTGAATCAAGGACCTCACAATGATTAATAGTGTGGGAACATACTGTAGCATTAAGCTCCTAAGTCTGTATGGCCTATTTTGGCTAGGATGATGACCCAGTTAATAAAAGGCTACCATTCAGCTTAGGTTTGACACAGATACAGAAATAAACTCGAACTCAAGGGGCTGTAAAAACCCAATGCGTGTTTGACTTGAGAAGGGAGACTTTAAAGAAGTGAGGACAAAGACGGTTTGTCCTTGCGGAGAGTGACTAGACTTGTTTCTTCTCTACATTCTTCTCTCCTCATTCCTCTCAGAAATATCTACAGCCTGTTTGTTCTTTTATGCAAAAAAGTGTCCATCTTGTCTTGCCTGCTAAGAAGAGAAGGGGGATGAGGAGGGAGAGTTTTGGCACTCTTGATAGACAGGTCAGAATCCATCACTGCTTTTAAATCCAGTCTAAAAACACACCTGTCCCATGTCCCCTTCCACTGGGCTCGTCCTGTAGAAATGCTTTTATAGGTTTTAAATCCTACATCCTAGACAGGATACTATAGTTTGCTCTAGTCATTAAACACTAGTTTTATTTATTTCCATATGTAATATTTGTCATTAATCCTAGTTTTAATTATGTTAAATTATTCTAGCCAGTTATTGCCCTTTGTGTTTTATGTTGTTTTTACTGCACTCTGTGAAGCACCTTGAGATTTGTCCTCATTTTAAAGTGTGCTATATAAATAAAATGTATTATTATTATTATTAGACAGGACATTAGACAGGTCATAAGACAGGACATTAGACAGGACATTAGACAGGTCATAAGACAGGACATTAGACAGGACATTAGACAGGTCATTAGACAGGACATTAGACAGGTCATTAGGACATTAGACAGGACAGAGGACATTAGACAGGACAGGGCACATTAGACAGGACATAAGACAGGTCATTAGACAGGTCATTAGACAAGACATTAGACAGGACAGAGGACATTGGACAGGACATTATGACATTAGACAGGACATTAGGACATTAGACTGGACATTAGGACATTAGACTGGACATTAGGACATTAGACAGGACAGAGGACATTAGACTGGACATTAGGACATTAGACAGGACATAAGACAGGTCATTAGACAGGTCATTAGACAGGACATTAGGACATTAGACAGGACAGAGGACATTAGACTGGACATTAGGACATTAGACAGGACATAAGACAGGTCATTAGACAGGACATTAGGACATTAGACAGGACAGAGGACATTAGACTGGACATTAGGACATTAGACAGGTCATTAGACAGGTCATTAGACAGGTCATTAGGACATTAGACTGGACATTAGGACATAAGACAGGACATTAGGACATAAGACAGGACATTAGACAGGTCATAAGACATTAGACAGGTCATTACACTGGACATTTGGTGTGTAGGATGCCCAGGTGAGTGAGGGGCAGTGGAAGCCTTTCTGAAGGAACTTTTCCTCACCAGCATATTAGAACTAGCAGAACCTCAGATAACATTGTTAATGAAACTTTTTTCCACGACCTGTCTGGCCTCGACATGGTATGTTTTCAACATGGCCGATTACATCAGGAAGCTTCACAGAATACGAATAACTGACACTAATGGTGAATGGTAAATAGACTGCACTGATATAGCGCTTATATCCAAAATGCTTTACAATGGCCTCTCATTCACCCATTCACACACATTCACACACCAATGGAGGCAGCTGCCATGCAAGGCGCTAGCCTGCTCATTGGGAGCAATTTGGGGTTCAGTGTCTCGCCCAAGGACACGTTGACATGTGGACAGGAGGAGGCGGGATTCCACAGCCTTCCCAATGACTTTTCAGACATAGCCTCTCGTCCGTCCACATACATACACACGCACGCACACACACACACACACACACACACACACACACACACACACACACACACACACACACACACACACACACACACACACACACACACACCTCTGTGGGAGACAGTTACATAACAAAAAGAGGGGGAAGGCAGCAGAAGGAGTGAGGAGGAGGAGTGAGGGACCATGAGTGGCAAACACATAAAAGGAGGGATAACTAATTAAAGTGTCCTGAGCTCATGGCAACCTGGAAGGTATTCCGGGAGCCTGGGGGCCTTCAGAACGCTCATCTCTGGCCTCCTGATAAATCACCAGGTGTCAGAGAAGAATGAGTTTATTACCAACGCTCTGCACCCACAGCACTGATGATACCGGCCGATCAGACCATGGAAGAGTAGCTCTCTGTCACACAAACTAAATGACTGGGATGTCACCAAACAAGATGATGATGCCAGAGAAAACCATTATGGCAAAACTACAAGCATCTCTTGAATCTACAGTTCACCTACGCACACCAAGAGGCAGTTTTGTCTAACCAAGAGTTTTAAGAGATTCATTTAAACTGTTTTTTAATTAATTATGTATTTCTTTATAATAATAACAATAACAATAATAATAATTAAATAATAATAATAATATTTTTTTTATTATTAATGTTGTTGTTATTTTTTATATTATTATTATTATTACTATGTATTGTCTGTTTCTTTTAATTATGTACTGTTTTAATGTTTTAAACAGCCGTGTGTGTGTGTGTGTGTGTGTGTGTGTGTGTGTGTGTGTGTGTGTTCTGTGTGTATGTTGTGTTCATACATGTGTGTTTGACTGCTCTGCAACCCCAGAGCTGGATTAACAGGGTAGGCTGTGTTCACGTTGTGATTGGTTGGAACCGAAGGGCTGGGAGTGATCCAGAGACCACCAGAATCTGCTGTTCCCCCTCACCCTGACAAACTGGACCTCCTCCCAAACCGGTAGAGTCACAATCTGAATCAGTTTGCTCTGTGTGTGTGTGTGTGTGGTTGGTAAGAGGCATGCATGTGTGTGTACATAGTACTGTAGTCCAAACAGCTGAATTGGCAGTATTTTGCTTTCTGTCCGTGAGCTTGCCCACACAGAAAATGAACCCCCATAAGGACCGACTTAGCAGCGTCTGCTATTTTGGTTGGGGTCCATTCAAAGATATTCAGTTGAGAAGTTTCTCCCCTGCGTTGAGTGTTCCAGGGTTCAGCGTCTTCTCTGCCAGCAGTGCCCCGTGTTGAGGCAGGATATGAACACCGCAGACCCAACTGGTGGTCAACACCATCCGACCCGGCCCAAATCTCTTTGTTTAGAAGCCCTGTGTTGTTCTCAAGCTGGTTTTAGGGACAGAATAAATAGCTCTTCTTAACCAAAGGCATTTGCGCCTCAGCTAAGAATGCACCACAATGAGCAACATTTTACCCATGGTTACGGCTGCTTTGCCCCCTCTTTGAAATTCCCGTCGCTGTTTTTGCTTGTCAAAGCGTAATTGTGACAAGCAAGTAATGTTCTCGATATTTCATCTCCGGTAATATAGCCATCAAGGGGGAATATGGGAAATTTCACTCAGCACTTGAGGAGCAATATGTCTTGCGTCATGGTTGGTTATGTTATGGGCATGCAATAGCATGGAATTCTGGGATGCGGCCCCAAGTTAAGTACTGTATAGAGGGTTTTCACGGCCGGCCATGTTGGAGGTTTAAGCTTAGGTTTAGCAGGTGTAAGCTAAGGTTTAGGCTAACGACTAGATAGATTTGTAGATAGATAGGTCTATCTACCTGTCTATTGATCTATCTATCTAGCTAGCTATCTACATTCAGTAGCTTCAACCTCCAACATGGCCGACTGATGACGGACTGTGAAAACCCTCTATAGTGGGTCCAGGGCTCGGCGCCCTCGCCTCTCTATTAATACATTCATAACTCTCCCTTACCTCGATCTCCCTGGCGTCCAGGAGACAGTCTTTGCAAGAGTCTTCTAGGGACAAGAGTCTTCTAGGGACAAAACATCCCAGGGTCTCTCTCCCCTTTCTTTCCTTAAAAGCCCAACTAGGGACTAGAGTTGGAAACTAGCGAAAGCTATAATCTCTGTATGCAGAACATCAGTTGCATTTTGCGATGAAACTATGTAAATTTGCATTGTCCCTACTAGGCTACCATCCTTCTGCATCCACTTTGAAAGTAACATGTGAAAGTCTGCTCTGTCCCTCGTGACGCTAGAGGCCAAAGCTGGAATGTAACACTAGTTGACTATAATTTGTCAGAGACAATGAGAGAAGGAGGCGCAGACTAGATTCAGAGGGCAGACTGTTGAAAGACTAATTGGTTTGTCAGCGGACTGTCACGGGAGTATGCTGCTTAGGTATCGGATTCAATTTTGTTGTGATCTGAACACACTGCATAGTCAGCTCACACACACACACGCACACACACGCACACACACACACACACACACACACACACACACACACACACACACACACACACACACACACACACACGACATATGAAATGACGGAAAAGGCTCTGAAGGGCCCTGAAGGGGGGTTCATCGGGGGGGGGGCGGGGGGTCACTGGTGGCCGCGAGGCCTGCTTCTCCCCGGGGGGGGGCTTGTTCTCTGATCCCCCCTCTTAACTGCTCCGACATCGACGCGGTCGCGGCACGATGAAACATCTAATCAGGAACATAAGCGGAAAGGAATTTCTCCATTATGTAAGGTGTGAGGGAGCAGCTTGTAGCAACGCTGACAGACGTGGAGATCTTAGAGATATAGCGAGATTGAAGAAGACGGGAGAGAAAGTTAGAGATCGGCGGACAGACGTGACGGAGGAAGACAAGCAGAGGGAAGCGATGCAGAGAGAGAGAGGGAGAGGGGAGAGAGAGAAGCAGGCCTGTGGAACATTCTGTTCCTCATGTCAGTTACGGTGTCGGTTTCCTGAAGCCCACTGTGGCGTGATGCACGGCCAGGTGAGTGTGTGTTGAACGGCAGGTTTACACACACACTACACTATTTTGTATTTTATTTAACCTTTATTTAACCAGATAAAAAGCATTGAGATAAAATCTCTTTTACAATACTGACCTGGCCAAGAAGGCAGCAAAGTTTCACATAGAAAGACACAAGGACATATAAAATACAGAGAACAACACAACTAAATATACAAAAGGCGTAGACCACGTGGGAACTACTGAAGATGAAACAGCCTCCAGTGATGTCATGTCCGCGATATCTCTGTGCTTCATTTGCATTTAGCTCACATGTCACATTCAAACCTATCAAAATGACCCAGTACACCTTTGCTATAATTTGCGCAATGTTTGCCCTATTCAAACGAGGTCGCCGCATCCAAAATTACACTCAGACGTCAAACATAATCTAGCCTAGCCTACCTTTGGTTACATAATGGATGGTTTGGAGCTTCATCCAGAGACTTCTCTGCCTGAGTTTGTTTGTATGTTCTGAGTTTCTTCTCCTGGGTCCAGGATGCTGCAGAGGTGAGGGATCAAGGTGGGGAGGCTCTAGGTGCTGACAAGTCTGTTCTCTACGGAAGAGCATTAGGGCCAACAGCAGAGGTTTTTTTTTTTTTAAGCTTCTGAGTTTAAAGTCAGAAATTCTGACTTTTTTCTCAGAAGTCATTTCTGACTTTTTTCTCAGAAATTCCGAGTTTTTTTCTCAGAAATTCTGACTTTAATCTCAGAAATTCTGACTTTAATCTCAGAAATTCTGACTTTAATCTCAGAAGTTATTTCTGACTTTTTTCTCAGAAGTTATTTCTGACTTTAATCTCAGAAATTCTGACTTTAATCTCAGAAGTTATTTCTGACTTTAATCTCAGAAATTCTGATTTTTTTTCTCAGAAATTCTGACTTTAATGTCAGAAATTCTGACTTTAATCTCAGAAGTTATTTCAGACTTTTTTCTCAGAAATTCTGACTTTAAACTCAGAAGCTTAAAAAAATAAACTCAGTTGGCCCTAATGCTCTTCCGTAGTTCTCTGAGGCCTGATTGCGTTGGATAAAAACGCTCAACGGCTGGTTTTCAGCAGTAACAATTTTCACGCCTGGGTTTAGTGGACCACGTGGTGAGGGAGGGGAGGGGTGAGATGGACCGGTGTTCTGAGCTACAGTAGGCTATAGCTACACAGGCCCTGTATAGGACTCAGCCCAGAGATAACAGAACCTGTCCTTGGCTTGTTTTACATCCTTAACAGCTGTCTTTACATCAAAGTCACATGATGTAGTCCTGACACATAGTACACAATATGTGTGTGTGTTTGTTTGTGCGTTTATGGAGATTTTTGAGGTGAAAACAGCAATGGTGTGAAACCACTTCCCCTCCCACTTTAACAATCATGAGGTCGAAGAAGAAAAGGAATGAAGAACGGAAGTCGTAAAGTTTAAAAGTTTCTTAGCATTCCTCAGCTGAGCAGCAGGATGTTCCTGGGGGAGAGGGCCCCGTGCGCCGGGGGCCTCTGGAGCAGCCAGGCCCTGCAGGGGGTCCCCCTCTCCTCCCCGGTCCGAGAGGGGCTGGACCAGGCCCAAGCCCCCGCCACAGAGGAAGAGCACGTTAGCGCAAGAATTTAGACCAAGCTGCGCCATTGTTCAGCCGGACTCAAGTGTGTGAGACTCAGAGAGGAAGTTGAGTGTGTTTACTAAGAAGGAAAGCATTGCTGTAGACACTGGCATTTCCTGTGATGGGTGTCTGGATATTTCTGGAAGGTTGGTCAAAGTATTTTGTTTTCCTTAACCTACTGCTCAAACCCGTTTCCCCAAACGACCTACACTGAGATGAAAGACAGATTAACAGCACGGTACTTATAAACCGTAGGCTACTCTCATATATTAGGATGCTTGTTGCTCCAATTCTAAGGAATCACAGGTGAGGTCATTCATGAGTTTGATACAAAATTTACTTTTATTCTTTCTTTATTACATTTTGTGAGGCATTCCATCAACATTTATTAATTTTGAAGTAAAAGTCCAAATGGACAGAAGTGCAAACCTTCCTGAAATTCATTAGCAGAAAACATGAATGGAAGTCTTAAGTACAAAGTCCATGTAAAAGAAAAAGAGACAAACGATAATCTTTCAACATTCATACATTATGCATCACGAAACAATAGAAAAAATATCTTAGAGATTCATCTTTCACTAACACAAACATTTCAGTACTTTTTGAGAAGTATCTCTTACTTTATTAGCAATTTATCTATTCTTCTTCCCCTTATTATCTCAAGGCAAATATCACACATCCTATATGGCTTTGAGCAAAACCTCTCCCTTCGCTGGTCAGTTATTGAAGCTACTGTCAAACATCACAAAACTGAAATCACAAAACTGAAATCGTCATCAAATCCTAGACTCTCCCTCTTCTGAAAACACACGGTTTGTTACGTTGAAAGAGAGAAATCTATTGTGACACTGTGAATGACAAATTAATGACAATATTCAAATATGACTATGGGCAATTTGTGCAACTATAGCAAAAATATAAACAAGAAAAACATCAACAAAAGAGGTGTAGCCTAAAATGTAGCACGTTGAAGTGTGTGATGAATCGATGACAATAAAAGTGGATTGTGGCGATCTACATTTAAAATCATTCAACTCAACTGTGCTTAACATCTTAAAAAGACTTTGGTTTCTGACCGTTCATTTTGTGAAGTTATATGACAAAACAGAAAGTGCTCAAGATTGTCCTTAAACTCAAAAATCCTACAATATTCAGTAACATTTTGGGCATTGTGGTGGCTTTCTATATTACAGGAACTGAAGTGGTCGCACACAAACAACGCATAAATAACAAACATTTGACACTTCTAATTCCGGTGAGACATTTCCCCGTGTCCAGTCTTTCCTTAACGTCGGTCAGCAACCTCATCCTCGTCCTCCAAAGAACAATGGTCCTCCTGGGAGGGCTGGAGGGGTCAGGGGTCAGCCTGTCACTAAAGCAAAGTGGTTCTGCTGTGAGCCTCACTCCGACTGAAGTCATATCCTCTCGAGGCCTCCTCCTGAAGTCTCGTCCTCGTTCCGATGTCCGCCCTCGTGGAGCGGGAACCAGAGCTGAGGTGAGGGCCGAGGTGAGGAACCCCCACGCTGGGAGGAAGCAGGAGGTCATTCAACCCTCTCTCCACACATATAGTACAATGCCCTGGTCACACCTGTGTGTCTCCTCAGTCAAATGGACATCACCCGTCACAGGGTCACATTCATCACGCGCACACGTTTACAGACGGTCAGCTCGCAGACAGCACACACCCATCACAGCTGCAGCAGCATCATGCATACAGTCACACAGACAGAGCCATAGCAGGGCCCGGCGTCGAACTGGACCGGGCCACGCTGACGCTCCCGGGCCGCGCTGGCGCCGGCACATCGTTCAGTCACTGGACTGGCGGCGGTCCGGCGGTCAGCAGATGAGCCCCTGCGGGATCTCGGGTCGCGTGGGGAAGGGGGGGTCTTTGAAGGAGAAGGCGTCGCGGCCCGCCTTGAGCTCACCCTGGCCGGGGAACGTGAGGTACGAGTTCCTGGGATCCAGCTCCGGGGAGGGGGCGGGGCTCTCCGGCTCGGACTCCGATTGGCTGGTCTCGTCCAGGGAGGACATGGCACTGGCGTGGAGGTGGGGGTGAGGGTGGGAGGGGCCGTTCAGCCAGGGATGACCAAGACACTCCTCTGCAGCCGCTCTTTTCCTGTTGACACAAACAAACAAACAAACAAACAGAGAGGATTAGCGGAGGTTCAAGATCCCAAAACTCTCTCCAGCCCCTCCACACCCTCCCACCCCTCCCCATGCAGACACCACTACTCTTGCCAACATTCGGAAAACCACGAGGGGACTGCTTCTTCCCGAGTTTTCCAGATTACTCACTCACACAGGAATCTTTCCACTTTTTCCTTTTTATTTCACTTTTTATTTCTTTTACACTGCCAATAATCTTTTTGCAATGAAACTATATCGTCCGGAGATTATTGAGCTGGATCACAGTGGGAGGGTTTTGCTGGTTTTCATTGAGACGTTCTGGTGACCAACCAAGGCGTCTTGTGCTGGAGCATTTGATCAGATCATGACAGGGATGATTTAAAATCGCCAAGAAGACTGCTGTGTTAAAAGATGGTTGAAAGCCATCAGGAAGAGAGTGGGTCAGGTTCAACATGTAGTTTGTACTCCTACAGTATATCCAAAGAATTTCCCCATTCATGAACATGATGTGTAAAGGGATCCTTTTACAAGGGTCTGTGTTTTATAAATGTTGCCATATGTTACCACACATATTGGGGAACTTCTATGCAAGATATGCTGCAAGCTTTGGTCTGATTCACTTCCTGTATCACATCCGTTGCGTATGAACGCCGTACCGGAGAACAGTCGTGTGTCAAGCTAGCGGCGTTTCTCCAGGTGGAACCTCACCTGGGGTTCTTGATGAGGAGGGACTTGATGAAGTCGACGGCGAGGGACGACACGTCCCCGAACGCGTCCTGGGAGTAGTCAACGTTGACCTGGGAGATGTTGAGGAACGTCTCCTGCTTGCCGTCTCCCAGGAAGGGCGACTCTCCGGTCAGCATGACGTACGTCAGCACCCCGATACTCCTGAGAAGAGGAGGAGGAGGAGGAGGAGGAAGGAGGCGCACTTTCAGCATGACTGGACGATTTCATTTTCTGGAAGTTTTCCTCAACACAACCACCCTTAACACTCTCTTGCCGTTCAGTCAGGCTTTATTTAGTTGGTTCTTTCTGTCTTTCTATCTTTACTCAACTGTCTACAACTTTACGCCACAGAGTACGAAAGAGAAGCCTCTCCAGATGTTTATCAAACAGACTCATGTCAAACACGTCGGCTACTTGTGACCAAGTCTTTAAGAATGAATCAGAAGATGCATTTACACGCACACTTTTTTACAGTCTGATTGAATTCAATCCGGTTGAAGATTTCAGGGCGACTGTTTACATGGGAGGTGATCTAATACGCTGTTTACATGGGAGGTGATCTAATACACTGTTTACATGGGAGGTGATCTAATACACTGTTTACATGGGAGGTGATCTAATACGCTGTTTACATGGGAGGTGATCTAATACGCTGTTTACATGGGAGGTGATCTAATACACTGTTTACATGGGAGGTGATCTAATACACTGTTTACATGGGAAGTGATCTAATACACTGTTTACATTGGAGGTGATCTAATACGCTGTTTACATGGGAGGTGATCTAATACGCTGTTTACATGGGAGGTGATCTAATACACTGTTTACATGGGAGGTGATCTAATACGCTGTTTACATGGGAGGTGATCTAATACGCTGTTTACATGGGAGGTGATCTAATACGCTGTTTACATGGGAGGTGATCTAATACGCTGTTTACATGGGAGGTGATCTAATACACTGTTTACATGGGAGGTGATCTAATACGCTGTTTACATGGGAGGTGATCTAATACACTGTTTACATGGGAGGTGATCTAATACGCTGTTTACATGGGAGGTGATCTAATACGCTGTTTACATGGGAGGTGATCTAATACGCTGTTTACATGGGAGGTGATCTAATACGCTGTTTACATGGGAGGTGATCTAATACGCTGTTTACATGGGAGGTGATCTAATAGGCTGTTTACATGGGAGGTGATCTAATACGCTGTTTACATGGGAGGTGATCTAATAGGCTGTGGGGTTTATCTGAGCCAACACATGTAATCAGAAAAGCTGTGTGCATGCAGGCAGGAGTGAGTGAGTTACCATGGTTACGGAAACTCAAGTCAAAGCTTGGCTAACGGATATCCATCGTCGGTCTGTGATCGCGGTGCTCTTAACGAAGCAACGGCTTGATAACTGATTCTCCTACTGGACGCTTTGTGGTCGTTATTCCTTATTTTCCTGCCGTCTAGGTGTCCAATAATGTTCAGTTCTGTGTTTGGATTAAAAACAAACTCTCAGCTGTGGTCCAGTTTTGCTTGGAAGCAATTAGCCCACCATAGACGTACGCCCCCTTTGACAGAGAGCATGCGCAGAAAGAACCCAGCCAGAGAGGAATCCGTTTCATCGTTTACATACTTGATCGGTTTATGAAAAGGTTTAACTAACCGTCCTCAACCGATTTACATTTCAATAGTTTTGGGCCTGTTTATTCAGATTGAGGTGTTTATATGGAGCATTTTTATTTGGTTTGGGTTTTTAAACCTGTTTTAATCGGATTATTAAACTCCATATAAACCCCATAGACGCATCCTCACTTAGACACAGACCCAGTAAACAGGTTGTCCCGTTAGCGGACACTCACCACATGTCTGTAGCTGTGCTGATGGGTTCATAGTTCAGGATCTCTGGAGCTGGAACAGACAGACACAGCCCTAGTTAGTCCAGCTCAACACCTCGCAGCAACGCCATTAGGACAGGGGTGATCGTCCGCTGATAGACGGAGACAGGAAGCAGGTACGGACGCTACTCACCCACGTACTCCGGCGTGCCCAGGATCTCCCGGACCTCCGTGGCGCTGTCCATGTTCCTGGACAGGCCAAAGTCCACGATGCGGATGTCCCCCAGCGGCCTGGCGCTGGTCAGTAGGACGTTCTGGGGCTGGGGGACGGAGACACACGACAGACATGAGACTGAATCACACACACACAGCGGGTAAACACCGTTAATATGACCAGTATTGACCACTCATCAAGACAAGGCGCCCACCCAAGGTCCTGAATGAGCCAAGCTCATAGACTCAGGCACTGATGGATTTGTTTTGGTTGGATAAATCTCACTTCTGGCTATCCTCCTGAGAATCTAATCCGATTGGATACTTCTGATGGCCCAACCCCCGGTGTGACTTCCTGTAGCCCCTCACATTGTTGCCCGGAGGCTTGCGGCTTTAACTCCCGGAAGAGATTTAATTCTATCAAACGACAGGGAGGAAGAGAGACTAGTCACATCCAATCTGTGGCCCCTCCTCCTCAAACACCATCTCAGGAGAAACTTCCTTCATATCGTGTCAAAACACGCGTTCCAAGAGCCGACACTCCAAAAGAGCTTTCTTCATCATTACCACCAATAAAAGCTGAGGGGTTTGATGTTCTTGATGTTGCCGGGCAGACGGACGGACGGGGGACCAATAAGAACACTTTGCTTTTGTTCTGGGCCGTCGTGTTACGCAACGCGCCTTAGTGAAATCCTGTAAATTGCTCGGAGGGAAACCAGACACTGACAGGATTCATTTGCTAGAGTGGGGGGGGACTCGCACTGGGACGAAACCCAGCCTCTTAAGAAAAACACTTGTCACTCCGAGACTCACAAAAGCACAGTAACTCTCATGGCCTTTATTGGCCAGAAACGTCCCTTAAACCCGTCTGGATCTGGATGGTTATTATTAGTCCACGACGTTATTGGGGCCCTGTTTGCGTAAGCGATGTCTCTCCAGACGTATTAGGTAACAGTCTGGCGCTCCCGGGGGGTCCTACAGGGAGGCGCTACTGACCTTCAGGTCCAAGTGGACCACGTTGTTGCGGTGCAGAAACGCCACGCCCATCAGGATCTGCCTCACAAGCCTGATGACATCATTCTCGGTGAAGGCCTCGTCGTCGTCGGCAACACACTGGTTGAAGATCTCCCCACCGGCAGCGCTGTGGAGAAGACATTTAGAAAAAGAAGAGAGTTTAGAACCCTCACAGAGTTAAGAACCCTCACAGAGTTTAGAACCCTCACAGAGAGTTTAGAACCCTCACAGAGTTAAGAACCCTCACAGAGTTTAGAACCCTCACAGAGTTTAGAACCCTCACAGAGTTAAGAACCCTCACAGAGTTAAGAACCCTCACAGAGAGTTTAGAACCCACAGAGAGTTTATAACCCTCAGAGAGTTTAGAACCCTCACAGGGTTTAGAACCCTCACAGAGAGTTTAGAACCCTCACAGAGAGTTTAGAACCCACAGATAGTTTAGAACCCTCACAGAGAGTTTAGAACCCTCACAGAGAGTTTAGAACCCTCACAGAGAGTTTAGAACCTCCACAGAGAGTTAAGAACCCACACAGAGAGTTTAGAACCCACACAGAGTTAAGAACTCCCACAGAGAGTTTAGAACCCTCACAGAGAGTTTAGAACCCACACAGTTAGAACCAGGACTAGAGCATTCTTATAAAACCCTCACAGCTACTGTAGGAGAGTTTAGAACTCTCACAGAGAGTTTAGAACCCTGACAGAGAGTTTAGAACCCACATAGTTAGAACCAGGACTAGAGCATTCTTATAAGAACCAGGACAAGGACTATACTTTTATACTGTAGGTTCTCTCATGTTATTCTGAAGTCGAATTGTGGGATTCTGGCTCATAATTGTTATAATGACAAAATGTCTCAATAAACATGACAATGATGTTAGCATAATCCAACAAACAAAAGTCAACCCCCTCCTCGTTCCAGCTTCTTTGGAATTATGTAATAATCCTGACAACTGTACCCCTGGGTTTGGGAACAGGGTCTGTGCACACCCACAAGCATGTGACTCCTGTTCCCCCCATAAACCCGGGACAGCACCCGGTACCTCCCCTCTCCTAGTCTCTCCTTGACCTCCACTTTATGGCTGCAGATACGTGGACTCATATCGGTCTGTCCAACCCGGATAAGACACGTTCCAGATCAGATAACTGACTCCAGGTCAGAGTGTCACATCTATCAATCGCACCAGAGATGACGCCACAGAGATATGGCAGAACAGTAAAATTAGACAGAAAACCCCCAACTCGCGTTACTCCACCAAGGTCGGGGATTAAAATTCTTAGGGATTAAAAAGAGATTGTGCTTTTTTTTTTTTTTGGAGGGGGGGGGGGGGGGGGTACACTTTTGAAATAGGAGGGCTGATTATTAAATGAACGGTGACGATTTATTCAACTATCTGACTGCTGGCTGCTGCGTTGTTATTCTTTTCTAACAATGAGAGGAGACGCAGGAACGTGCCTGACTGTGTTGGATACTCCTCCGCCAGATCAAACGCCCGGGGCGGACAGTTGCCCCAAAAACAAGATCCATATGTGGGGGATTTAGTCTGCGTGCACGAGCGTGCGCACGCACACATGCTTTCTATCTACCCTGGAGATCTGTGACCAGGTCCTGGGCATGTTTGTTACATAACTCAGCCCCCTTCTCTCCCCCCCCCCAACCAATCCCCCCTCAACCTTGCACTCTTGCACCCTTTACCGTCCTCAGCTGTGAAAAGAGGAGTTGTGTTTTTCTGGATTTCTCTGGTTAGCCGTCGCTGGGCCGTATAATCTACGCTTGGAGCGCCAACGCTTCGTGCTGACTTGCTACGCACCCGCACTTGTTGCAACAAACAGTTCCACCTGGAGAAGCGTCCTCAGAGACGTGCTGCGAGGCGCTAGAGAAAAGTGGCAGTTGTGGGACGCTGAGCAGGGGGAGGAGACGAGAGACGTGCGGTATGAAGCATGGCTTTCATTACCAATGTTGAAAACTCTACGACAGGACAAACAAAACTAGCCGTGTTTAGGATTTACGCGTGTCGGGGCTTAATTTGATTCAATTACGCTAAAATCAATCAATACGTCCAATGGTCCCACCAACACGTTCCTCCCCGTATGTTGGGACAATTAAATAAACAGAGGGGCAGAAATTAAGACGCTTTAAATACTTTATTGAACCCTCATCAGGAAGCTAGACATGGCGTTTCCTTATAATAAGAGCCATCTTGTGTAAACTCAAGAGTAAAACCATTTGGAAAGCACTTTGGAAAGATGTGATACTTCCCTCTGGTGTTTGCTTAGTCTGCTCTCCTCTCTCATTCCCGGTGAACTGGTGCTCTCAGTAAGCAGAGGTGCTGAGTGAAATGGAATGTTTCCTCTCCACCTCAGACATAAACGATCGGTCCAGTCACATGAAAGACTCTCGCAGCAGCCAACAAAACAGAGAGGCTAAAGAGCTACTCCAAAACGAGAGCTGAAGACAGATGATCCAGCAGGTCTCAGGTGTGTGTGTGTGTGTGTGTGTGTCTCAATGAGTGGACGTTTGCGTGTGTGTGTGTGTGTGTGTGCCTAGCATCATACATTTAAACCTTACTCTAAGAATATCCATTAGATTGGTCTTTGGCCAACAAGAGTTCTATGCCCACAAACTGGGCAGCCATTGACGTCACCTTAAAGCCAACATCTAACCACTCAAAGGGCCTGTTCATGTGGCCTGACAACTCCCATGTTGCTAATATCTACACTGGGCCATGCTGTGATAACACAATGAACTGACTGTGTAAACCATAAAGCATTTGTTAATACCAGCAATAAACATTGATCAAACAACCGCCATTACAGAATAGCTTCTTTCTAAGTGGAATGCAACTTCAGTCAAACCTCATCCTAAAAACATATTATAAAGCTCCTAAAAAAAGTTCCTTTGGGAAAAAACACTTTATTCTTGACTTGAAGAAACTGAAGACTGTACTTTTTTTTTTATTGGTGAATACATTTATGCCAACTTTTGTTGGTTGGATTTTTACTGCCGTTTACGGTACCAACCAAGTAACAGCAGATGCTAAGAGTCACCAGAACAACAAAGTGAGAAAGGTAAAAAATGACGTGGATTGGAGGCGACCGTTTAATGGGTTACATGGGGCGTGTGGTAATCCCCCTACTAAAGAGGTCCGATAACGCTGGACTTCAGAGGATGAAAGCCAAATTTAAAAGGGGATGTGAGAGCAAAACAAGTCTTCAATCTTTTCCACTAGAGAGGGCTGAAAAACAGATCTTACTCCCAGCAGCGTTAGAAGAAAAACAAGCAGAGAAATGGTCCCATCAGCACCGAGAGATCAAACTACAGACTTCAACTGATCCATTTTTATAAACAGACCCTGGCTGCTCTATGGTTTTGATTGGCTTAGAGAGCCCTGTTGGTTTGGCTGCGATTCTCCAGCGGATTTGCGAGCCCCATCGCTGGTTGGGATTTGGAGTTTCTTATCGGAGGTTTGTTGTGAGTTTACACCAAGGGGTCATGGGTTCAACACACTCCGAGGGGGAAAACACTTTGTTGTCAAAATAGTTCGACCTTGCCTGACGGAAAGTACTATACTGGCCAGCAAGAATGTGATGAAAGACGTGTAGAAGAAATGTCGAGCCACAAACGGTGACCTCAGGTTCAACTTGATGTCCATCTCCCTTTTCATACATTGAAAAACAAACGTAAACAGTGGCATTGGTCCACAGGGACAAGTCACTAATATGAGTCTCCGGTTAGTTCAGTGTAAAATAACCTGCAATAGTGCATATGCTGACTGTATCGTTGTAAACGCTTCATCTGACATAGATCAGGCTTCTGGGAAGAGAGGCAGATTGGCGGGGCCCCAGATGGGGCCCCAACCGTGGCAGGGGCATTTCTGATGACGTGGACAGAATGAGTCGAGATGTAGATGATGATGATGATGATGCAGGTTCATTTCCCATTAAATAGGCCGGGCCCTTTCAGACCAGTCATTATGTGGGGGAGTTTACGTGGTCTTGGGCGCGCGCCGGCTGGATATGAGCTTTCGGAGAAGACGAGGACCCAGCTTGTGTTTCTCCTGCGCTAGCGGAGGATGCGGTTGCGGCTCAGCGCGGGCGCATGCTCGCATGTGTGCTGCGCGCCGCTGTGCTACTTTTAGGAGTCTGGCTCTCTGCTCGCATGCAAACCCACAGGAAATGGAAAATGATTTTCTCTGGGTTGCAGCGTATCTAGCTCGCGCTGAGGTCAGAGAGCTAGATGCGGCTCTTTAACTGCCAGAAAGCCTCACACTTACACTCACTACGACGGGGACCTTTAAACGCGTCTACCGCACGGTATAACAGATAAAACATCTCTTCATCCGCTTCCAACACAACGTCGAAAAGCTCCAAGCCGAAAACATAGGGTGCTCTCTCTTTTGCACGATCGACAAATATTCACGGCGAATCCCATTGGACCAGAGCAAGTGCAGAACTGTGGCTCAACCCCCTGCTGGGGTTTCCCCAGTGAGCATGCAGGGGTGGTGAACTGGTGGCTCTGCTTCCTCTTTCACACTTCGGTCAAAGGTCAAATGCAGACCCCCCCCCCCCCCCCTCTTCCGCATAGAGACCCCTTTGTTGTGCGGCGGCATTCCATGTCTGGGCTGGTCTGGGCGTGGAGAGGGGGGGTGTGTGTGGGAGGTTTACGAGCAGGGTCACAGAAGGACATGGTCGTAGAGTAATTGCCTGGTGTTGTGCGTCTGGGTGGGGGCGGTGGGGGTAATTAGGACGCTAGTGATTCTCTTAGCTGCTAATGACAGCCCTCATTATCAGAGTGTCCGTGAGGGACGGCGGTGTCTAGTGTGTGTGTGTGTGTGTGTGGGTGGGGGCAGTCACATCAGGACTCCAGACACAACTCTGCCACCCTGACCACCCAATGACCAGGATGTGGATGCAGCTCAACAGTTAGTGTGCATCTACATTATGTTTAAGCACCGCAGGACTGATGCACAAACCAGCAGTTCTATCAATACCCTCTACGATCCTCTAAACTGATGAATCCACATCATTTCAATGTTCACACAGTGGCTGTGAAGTCATTTACTGACACAGTCCCTGAATTGGGTCACAGCCTGTGACAGCTCATCTAAGGTAGAAGGTTATCTGACTAGAACGAGTGAGGTTGAGGCTAAAATCAGCTTGATCTGCAACAAAGAGAAGAGAGAAGTTCCATATAAGGATGCAAATTTAAGCAGATGTGTGTGTGTGTGTGTGTGTGTGTGTGTGTGTGTGTGTGTGTGTGTGTGAGCGCGGATGCACGTGTTCAGCTGTTATTGAGGTGAGAAAGTCTCTATCTTCCGCAGAGAGCGTGCAACAGGAAGCCAACGTGTGAAGGTTCGACCAGAAAGATGTAATCTGGCTGCCGTTTCTCAAAAATGCCAAAGCTGCCATTTCTCAAACGTTGTTGTCAGTCAGTCCAGTCAGCATCCGGTCTACGCAAGATCATGCGTCACCATCGTGCATTAAACAGAATCCGCTGAGCTAGAGGGTTCTCGGAGAGAACAAGTTAAATCGAAACCTTTGAAAGAACACAGAGGAAAACCTGCAGAGATGGAAAGTTCTCACTAAACGGTGTTTAAAGGTTCCCCCCCTCTCTTATTAAGAACCTTATCATTTCATCCCATTTTCCTGGCAACGCTGCGTTGGAGCATCGAGTAGAAAGGTCTTCTAGATTACCATCACTGACGTTTACTCCCATCACAGGGTTGGGGAATGAGTGTGTGTGTGTGTGTGTGTGTGTGCGTGTGTGTGTGTGAGAGAGAGAGAGAGAGAGAGAGTGTGTGTGTGTGTGTGTTCCCTCCTCTCTCCCTTCTCTACGGGCGATGGCCATCCCATAATGCTTTGTGCACTGAAGAGCTTTCACAGAGTTCTGGCCTGGTCCCGGTGTGTTTGGGTGGACTTACCACTCCAGGACCAGGATGATCTCGGAGCCGGTCTCGTACACCTCGTGCAGCGCCGCCACGTAGGGGCTGGCCATGGCCGACTCCAGGACGGCGATCTCGTTCACGATGTCCTTGCGGCAGTCCTCGCCTTTGCGGCGCTTCCGCAGGAACTTGGCGGCATGCTCCTTCCCCGTCGTCTTCTCAACGCACTTCTTCACCACGGCGAATTTTCCCCTAGGGACAAGATGGAGGGCGGGACAAGAGAACATCAACTCACTGAACAGCATTGAGCATTGTTTAGTCATATTCTCTTAAAAAAAACACTTTGCTTTTAGTGTAAAGGGGCACAATACTGGCCTCTTAAAGCCGTCCGGATCACGGTATCGCTCCACGGATCAGTCTGGCAAACACTAAAGGCGAATTCGTACATGCGAGAGGCGGTGCCGATGGGTGCCGATCAAAATGATTGGCAGGTGATCGGATCAACCCAGTTGCAGCTGGAGTGTGAAGACTCAACCTATTTTAAGCCTTGAATTCAGTTATGTTATTTCAATTAAGATATGCTCACCAGTTCTGAGTTCTGCTTTGCAGCGTTCTACACCAACCTCCTCAGGCATCGCCACATTTATTTTTTCATTTTATTGTATTTTTTATTTATTTATTTTCTTCTAAACTGGACGCTGATTTGACAGGCAAAGTTTTGGTCACATATTTCCCTGAACCATTGCCAGACTGAACCATGGAGAGGAGCAGAATATGAGATGGGAATGGTCTGATGCTAGAACAATACCACAACCGTACCAACAGGGGGCGATGTGCATAGTGAGACATAGATTACAGTGTGTGGGATGGGCAGAGTAGACCACTGGGAGACCACTGAGGAACTGAGGTGTCGAACACTTCCGAGAAACGATAGGGATGAATGTGGCCTGATGGTTTGAATGAGGGAACCACAGCAGCGTCAATGCTTCACTATCAAACTCCCTTTTATATCACTCAGCTGTCTGGAGAATTATCTTTGTCCTAACAAACAGCAGATAAGGCACGGGTGTCATTGCATCACTCGTCAGTATCGCTCCCACACTCGAGAGAGAGAGAGAGAGAGAGAGAGAGAGAGAGAGAGAGAGATAGAATCAGTTCACACATGGCACGGGGGGGGGGGGGGGGGGGGTGACAAGATGAATGTGTCTCTATGGGCCGGGTGTCTACACAGAGGTCTGGCCGCCACATCTTCCACAGGTGATCCACAGGTCCATGGAGCAGACCCTGCCCCCCAAAATAAATTAAAGCGGAAAAAAAAGGAAAAACAACTAGCATTGCGCAGAAGACCATCTGGGAGTTCAGCTGGATTCCACTCGCTGTCGAGCGTTGATGGATTCCGCAGAGGTGTGGCAGGTCAGACACGGGACCGGGCAGGAAATCCGATGTGTAGAGAATCGCTCCTCTGTGTCCTGGTCCTCTCCCAACAGCACCCAGCCTTCCCGGGCCGATAAAGGAGCCTTGTCTGTCTCCCATTCTTCCAGCTGACAGCGGTGGAGGACAAATGGAATTCCCCAACGCCTCCTCCACCCGGACCTCTGGTGAGACCTCGCCTCTCCCCGGACAGCCGCACAAAGGGCCGCACAGGCCGGCCGGCAAACAGGGAAGCCCCCTCTGGCCCCCCCGGGACCACCCACCTTACCGGGGGCTGAACGGGGCTGGCAGGGGGTCGGGTCACGGAGGCTGCAGCCAGAATGGAGCCCTCCCAACCCCCTGACCAACCTCGAAGAAGGACCGTAACACCTCGCTAACAAAACAACCGGGCAACCCCGTTTACAAATCTCAACCTCCCTTCAACTGACAACAGCCGCTGCGACACAATTTGACAATGACACTGACACTGCTTAGGAGGCAGTACCTCAACAGCCATTTGGGGCCAGTGTAAGTCATTCAGGGGGGGTCAGGGGGGTCAGCACAGGTAGATACACCGTAGCTTCCCTTTGGTTCTGCTGTTTGAAAGCAGGGTCCGTGCAGGGGACAGTCTGAATAAAACAGCTTTTTTTCTCAAGTCCCATCAACGAGGGCGCCGGTCATTTTCCCACAAAGCTTTGCTCCAGCCGGGGCAGCTCTGAGGCTCGCAGGTCGGGGGGCCGGTCTTCTCACGTTCTTTACGTGGTTCTCGTGGTTCTTTACTGGTTCTCTCACCAGGTCTCGGCCTCATGTTAAGGCTCTAAATGTGAGGGGAGAACCAGTCAAAGCCGTTCTTCTTCAATGAGCTATTTGCCAAGTTCAGAGCTGTGAATTCTGAGCTGGGATCGGCAGATGGAGCCATGGTGAACACCAGGCCCAGGCCATGGGGACGAGCACCAGGAGGACTTTTAACACGGTGACGACCAGGTCACTAAACGTGTCCAACATTACCTTACCGAGTTTACACCCTGTCTCACCAAGAGTAGCGACACATGAGACAGGAGTGCGGGTGGACATGACATTTGCATTTAACAGGAAGCTAGTTGTGGCAGAGCCGATCACACCAGGTTCGAGAGGGCCATCTGTCATCCTGTGCGAATTCTCTACAACAGAAAAGATGATGATGCAGATCAGACAGGCAGCCTGGTTTACGGGTTGAGATAGAGCGTGTGCGGTCCACGGGCCCAGACGGTGGCGAAGGCGATAATCTAATTAAGAAATTTGGTTTCCTGTGAAGGCTGCGTATTAGTTCCTGTCAGTGACGGAGGAGTGACAGGAATTGAGTCACTTCTCTCTCTGTCACACACACACAAGCGCACACACACGCGCGCGCGCGCACACACACACACACACACACACACACACACACACACACACACACACACACACACACACACACACACACACACACACACACACACACACACACACACACACACACACACACACACACAGGTTTACTTGACCTCTTTGATTGTACCCTGGTCTTTTCTATTCAATGTCATTCCCCTCATCTCACAACTAGTCTAAAGTGTACAGACTGCTCTATCTTATCAAATGTACTGATGGACTGGGTTTTTGCTGGCAGGGTGAGGGCATATTTGGAAGCTATCAGGTCTTATTGAGGAAATGAGCTTGATTGGAGGGATGTGGACTACAGGAGAGTCTGTGTGTGTGTGGGGGGGGGGGGTACATCCTTCTTCCTACTGTATACGGGCTGTCGAATCTTGACAAGCTGCTCTCTTGGCATCAAGCATAACTGACATTCCTGCACTTAATGGGATTTACGAGGCCTGATCTCAGGATGTTGGGGGAGTGAGGTAGGGGGGAGGAGGGGGTGGGGGGGGTCAGAGAAAGCCCCCAGGTCCTGGCTTGAGGCCCAGGATGTCCCATGGTGTCTGACTAGGAAAATAGCTGCTACCAATTGGCTACATGCTCTCTCTCTCTCTCTGTTTCTCTCTGCCCCTTCAATACAGAAAACCAAACTACAGGTCCATGTAGTAAGGCCTGGGGCATGTTGTACCACCACATCACCTCCTAGGGGATGCAAATTCAGTCAGGGGATGCATATTCAGTCAGGGGATGCATATTCAGTCAGGGGATGCATATTCAGTCAGTAGCATGAGTTGACGTTGCAGGACAAGTCCGTCGCTACCTCAATGTGTATTACGTCTGCGGAGGTGGGGAGTGTGCCCAGAAGTTTTAACAACTGTGAAATGACCAGTCAACACCCCGGGAATTCAAATGCATTGTGGGTCACACTCAGGCCTGACCAGGGAGGCAGGGGGGACTGAATTGGGAGACACACCGTAGCCACACTCTGGCCACTGGAACACCAGAGAAAAATAAAAAGCTTTCTTTCCTGTCTTGAGGCCACAGATTTCTTGATGATGGATATACAGTATTAGGGTGGAGAAAGGGGGGGGGGCAGAAGGAAGGAAGGAGAGAAGGGAACTACTGGAATGCAGTGAATGGCACATAAGGTCAGAGCATATTCCATGCTAGTCATGCTAGTCACTAGAAACAAATGAGGACTGGAGGATGAACATGGACAGGAGATGAGGGTTTGTCTGAAAAAGGCTGAGGTCTTTTTTCTTCTTTTTTTTTTTTTACCGCACAGGACACAGAATAAAAATGTAGCCACATTTTAGGGACAACAGAGCGGAGCTGCTATGAGAGACAACGGTTCATGTGAAATTAGTGACATTTCCTGTAGGTTTTTCGGAACAGTAAGGACAACCACAAAATACTGTCAGATACTGCAACTGTGCACTGTTCAATCCCAAACCTGTCCTCAAGGTCGCGCAGGTGTGATCACCTAGTGGGGCCAACATTTGGAGCTAATTTGATTAATCCGACACAATCTATCATAGAGAAGTCAAATTACAGGAGACTAATTTCTTAATCTTTCAGGTAAAAACAAACTCGGCTAGTCTATAAAATTCGCAAAAAGCAGTGGAAGATCTCGCATCCCCCAGTGCGTTTCCATGGCAGTACCAGCCCCGCGCATCTGATAAATGTTCAATTAACCTCAAACTGTAAACTCTCGCACGTGCACAACGTTTCTATTGTCATTAAATAGCCAGCGTGGGAGAAACCATGCATCGCACATTTTCAACGTTCACAACCTTTTGAAAAGTTCATGCTTACCTGCCCAATTCTTTGCCAAGCAGCTCATAATTGCTCGTAAAAGGGTCTGTCCTTATTCTCGTGTGGATTTTTGTCACCATCCCGTTCTTGTTCATTGTTGGTTCTGGCATTGCAATCCTCTTTAAATTAATTAACTTATTATTTGAACTATATATGATGAAAGTTCAAGACGCTCTTCTGTAAGACCCTCAAGTTAATTGCATGATAAAAAATAAAAAAAATAGCCTAATAAAATCTAGGACAAAATAGAAGCACAAATTGCTTGAAGGCAAAATGTATAAAGTGCTCAATTCAGGCGATAATATCACGGATGGTGGCTGACAAGAATGCAAATGCATGTAAGCGGCTACTCGCGCATAGACGTGGAATGTTGGTTTGTGCGCGACTAGAGGTTCCTGACAATAAACTACTCAATAGGCCAGCCCCTTTCTATGATGCCGCGTCCTGAAAGCCAATAGTAAGTATGTGACGCTAAAAGGGGAGGGTTTAAAGCTATGCGGATGTTGACCTAGTTTAATATGATGTTGACATATACAGTACCCTGAATGCTTTGCCTATATGCAAATGCAAATACAATACGGCATCTGCTGCTGTAAGATATATAGCCTCATTTGCACTGTCTAAATGTTCAGGTTTGGCACACTTCTCCTCTCTCTCTCTCTCTCTCTCTCTCTCTCTCTCTCTCTCTCTCTCTCTCTCTCTCTCTCTCTCTCTCCCCCTCTCTCTCTCTCTCTCTCTCTCTCTCTCTGTCTCTCTCTATCCGAGTATCATGTGTATGATGGTGATATGGGTAGCCTATGCTGTAGGGCCGTCTTAGTTGTACCTGGTAAGGCATGCCTGTCTCACACACTCTTCAATCATGGATGTCAGGCTAGACTACCGGTCACGGTAGGAACCTAGCATCTTGTTCAGTGGAGACAGAGGTTCAATTAACATGAAGTTACAGGATCGGTCATGTCCTGAGATATCACTGCCCGCAGAAACACTGAGGATGAAAATAACTTCATAAAATTGGGTCGGTCGTGGTTATGGGTTCCCACTTTGCCTTTGTTGTTTAATCACGATTAAATTGCCGTCTAAATTTAGAGAGAGGCAGCCTCTGCCAGGCGAGCCACAGGCGCAGATGAAAATGACAAATTGGAGAGAAGTAGGCATGGCGGCAATCCAGGCGGCTCGTTAAGTAATTGGTGTTCATGACCTGCAGAGTTGGCCCCCGTGTGCGCCTGCACCCTGGGAAATGTGTCACGTGGGCACCGGGGCCCTGCTGAGGTCACGGCTGCGTCTGGTGGAGGTGGGACCCGGGACCACGGGGCCGGGGAGGCCCCCAGACAAACACAGCTCCTGACTCTGGCTGGCTGGCAGCGGATCTCCTGCACAGCTGAGACATGCCAGAGACTAACGCCTGCTGGCCCGGGGGCGGGGTCATGACCTCGGTTTACCCACCATGCAGAGAGACGGGGTGACATGTGGCAAAAGTGAGACGTTTACCCCGATCAAACACACTCCAGGTTCACTCTACAACGCCCTGTTTTAATCCAATGAAACGGCAGCAAATAAGTGCTGTTGACGTTGAATATCATTCAGTGGTATTATAATGGTAGAAAACATAACTCTCTTAACCTAGGGTGAGGCTTTGTTTTTGGAGCTGATATCTCAGACAGCCTTCGTCACAATGCATTCTGGGAAAGGAGGGGCATCGGAGCCGTCGAGCAGGAAGGGACAGGAATGTGTAAAGAATGCAGAAAAGGAAAGAAAATAAATTCACCCGTAGTGGAAAAGGGTCACATGGCAGTCTCAGAGTATTCACGCTTAGTACATTGACTGCGGGGCACATACTTGGCGAGCGTGATGTGAAGCACAAGCCTATGATTCGTCCAGCGTCACCGTACCACAGCTAATTTGTGTTGCCGCAAACAAAGAGTGATGAAAAAAAGAGGTCTATTGAGAGTGGACATTCCTGAAGCCAGGCGAAGTCATTAGGGTCCGGCGACTAGGTTACATAACCTTGTTATGCCTCCTCAAATTGTTACCTTCAGTCTGGGCGCGTTCCAGAGCCTTGACCTCTGTCTCTGCCCGGCCCAGTAAAAGTGGGGGGGTCAGAGGTCAGATAGGCCACGTTAGCGAGGGATCTCAACTGGGCCCCTGAGGTCTAATTAAAACACATACCAGAGAATTAGCCTCCCAGCCTGCAGTTCAACTCACATAAATACGAGAAGTTCAACTGTGACCTGGGGACTGTGAACACTTCCACGGGGACCGGAGCCTAAATCTGGTCCTCTGTCGGGCCAATAACACAGCCTTTTTGTTTTCAGAACTCGTGTTGGGTGTAAGTTTTGGATCCACGCCCATAGATAAGATGTCCGAGCTACACCCCGACAGTAATTTCTGTGGGAATTGTTATCGATTTAGACGGGGGAAATGTATTTTTTTTGTAACCTTCTACGAAATGTGAACTGCTTATATTGTTCTCATCGGGAAAAGATGTTCATATCGTTTCACCCGGCCATTGCGTCAGAAGGACACAAACAAGCCTGAGCTCTGTGAAGAAGAGCTCATGTCTTAGATGTGTCATTACTATCCAACCAGAACCACCACTGGAACATCGTCTCACACTCTTGATAGAGAAGCCCAAGACAAAGTCATTCCATGGACTCACACTGGTCTGACAGCCAGCTCACAAGGTGACCCATACTTGTGGGAGTAGAGACGGATGACTGTGTGTGTGTGTGTGTGTGTGTGTGTGTGTGTGTGTGTGTAGGGGCGGTGTGTGTGTGTGTGTGTGTGTGTGGGGGGGGGGGGGGTAATGATGATGATGACCATGGGGAATGTTCCCTGCTAGCTCTGTTACGACTTCCTTACATAAATGAGTTTATAAAACAGATAGTCTTTTGTCCATGTATTAAAGAATGTCCTCTCTCCTATGTTGCCCAGGGGAATGTAAATTGGCCTTGTTGTTATATATATATACATAGATATATATATAACATTACCAGAGATCCTGTGACATGCTTGGAGGCATCTGTTGTTTATTCCTTCATAAGGATGCCTGAAGGCCCTGATTGAGTTGAGTGGTGATCTTCTGCTTTGATAACTTCCCTGACTTGTCCTGTCTTTGTGAGGGAACACCATGACCTGTTTTCTCACTGAGTTATTTATCAGGCGGAGGATTCAGTCTGGCGGCGTGTCTTCGGCGGGCACCGGCAGGCAGCCTGTCTGTCTGGGGGGGGCGTGGCGTGGCGTCCCCACGCTCGCCAACTGTGGTATCAGGATGAGTGGACTCGTATTTCAAAGGCCGATTCCTCTCTGACGTTCAGCTCTTCTCAGGAAACTGGCAGTGCGATAGTGGCTTAATGCTAAATGCGAAATGTTTGTGTCTTTCTTCAGATCTTCAAAACGACTGAGTCAGCCGTTGAGTTCCAGCTTTGCTATTGATGTGGTTGGTACCAGTCAGCAGTCGGACTATCTGAAAAGAAGGTTCCTTATAGACTCAATATTTAGTGAGAATAAAAGCATAATCAACTAAGGGAATTTGCCTTCTTAATGAGCGGTGATAGATACTGTCGAGGATGATTGCTAGTTGTCTGTCTGTGTGTTGATGGTTCTCAGATGTAAACGATTGTTTACGCAGTTTGGGATTCTGGGTAATAGCCAGGTTAAACTCAGACAGGTTTCTGCCTAATCTCGATTTAATCCCCCTTGCATGAGAGTAGTCTGCCTGTGTTTGTGTATATCTGTCATATGCTGTGCAATTTTAGTGTCAACCCTGGTCAGAGGGGAATTAACGAAAACACAGGCATACACTGTCCATATTGATAATGCATAACCTAGGATGGTTTATAAATCCTATATGACATGTAAAGGTTAAAGGTTAGGGCCGGTTACCAGTGGGTCATGTTCGATGCTGTCACGTAAGGCCTTGATGCTGAGCCCCCCTGTATGACTCTAGTTGTGTGTGTGTGTGTGTGTGTGTGTGTGTGTGTGTGTGTGTGTGACTTCAGCGGTGATGTCATAATGAAGCGGCCGGGTCACACACTCACGCCACCCCTCGTCCGTTTGCTCTGACCTCGGTGTTAGGAGGACCGTTGGGGAGCAGGGCGACCTCACGCCTCATAAAACCACGTGGACCAATCGCTCCGGCTGATTAAGACGCTCGCCACGTTCCCCTGACTCCTCCCCCCTCCCTTACTGGTGGCATTTGTGGCACAGCCAAACACAGGGGACAAATGTCCTCTCAACAGTCCTGAATGTTGGCTCGGTGTTAATCGCTGGCCGACAACACAATGGCCTCCGGCGTCACCCTCCTCCGTAGCCCTGGATGTGACGTACAGAAGTGACGTTCAGTAGCACAACAAGATGGACCTCTAAACTTTCTGGCAGTTTGTGAACAAAGGGAAAGAGCAATGTTCTCACTGAAAGGTCATGTGACCTCACTCTCTCTGAGGTAATCCGGGGGACAGAGAGCGATTAGGGCGAGAATGGATGGGGCGTCATTATGTGACGCTGTTAGAAGTGTGTCATGAATGCTAATCACGTGCACTGATCATTGAAAAGCCACGCAGCAAAGGATTGAATGTTAGTGATTCTGTGGTTCTACAGTAGGTCAGGGGTCAGCTACATTTAATATCAGAAGAGCCATTTTGGGCAAAAAAATAAATAAAACATCTGACTGGAGCCGCAAAACATTGAGCCTTATAATGAAGGCAGTGTCCTCTAGAGATATTTCTTCAGTCCTGGTGGTACGCGCCCAGTGGGGACACTTTAGAGAGGGGGGAGGGTGGTGGGTCTGGGGGTCCATGTGTCTCCGGAGACCCATGCTGCAGACCCCTGTCCTACTGTAGATGGTTGAATGGAGGTGTAGATAAAGTTGTGAAAGTTCAACCCTGATAGGATTACTTCCCATCATTAAAACACTGAAGATCGCTCTGATGAACAGACAGCTGACTCGATTCCACAACTGCTTTGATGTTTATATTGAGCAGGAACGAAAAGCACAGCTAACAATATTTTGACCAGAGAATGGAGTTAATTCTTAACTTGGACAGTGTATTCTATCCACCCCTCCCAGACTATACATAAATGTTGGTGTTTGATGATCTTTGTGCTGTAAAGTAAATAAAAACACATATTTTTTTGAGTGGGGACCACCTTGTTCTGGGGAGATCCCCATGTTTTGCTGTAAAGGAAAAATCTGTTTCGGTAATTGGATTTTTCATCTACTGCTTAAAGTGGTCTCTTTTTCATGGTTTTCCATTCTAGTTAACTTTTCCAGGGCGAACTGAACACTCCCTCTACTCCCAAAGTGGGCTACTGTTTTCATCAGTATCAGAGTGGACCCCACACCCCCTTGTCTAAACGGGGTGACCATATTTATTTTCCTTAACCGAGCCCAAATAGGCTCTCATTTGTCAAGTCTCTTTCCCTCAGGCATATATACGGACACCCCTAATTGCTCGCGTCTCTCTTGAAACGCTGCCAAAGACAACACCCCTTCTTTGCCAGCCTGGGCGCTGTATCCATAAAAGTGAGTAATGCTTGTAATTTCATGCCTTTACTTGTATTTCCAAAAGACTCATTGGCACTCAAGATGTAAAGCAAATTTGAACTGTTGCTCAGAGTTTAATAAGGAAATGGGTTGATAATGATGATATCTGAGTTCAGTTCAGTCCACTTCAGTTCAGTTTACTTTCATTAGTACGCCCACATAGTTCTGGTTTGCTGTAGAGTCGTCCACACATCCCAGACAAACAGAATTAATAGAAACATAATAGAAAAAAAAGTAGTAAAAGTAGAAGTAAAATTACTAAAACCCCTAAAACAAAAAGATAATACAATAGAAAAAAATAATAATCTGTGCCATGTTGTTATGGCTTCAACTGAGTGATGGCTGCTGGGACAAGTAGTTTTATGACATTTTGTTCTGCACTCTGGGACTATAAACCTTTGTCCAGAAGGAAGAAGCTGGAATTCTCTGTCCAGAGGAACAGATGTGAGGGACGGACGCCTTAGAAAGCCCCAAACAGAGACCAAGGGGAAACTGAGCTACTGCAGGCTACACAGCATGAAGGTCACATGACGTGTTGCTGTTTACACCTCACCACCTCATCCCCTCACCACTTCATCACCTCACCACTTACTCACCTCACCACTTCATCACCTCACCACTTCATCACCTCACCACTTCATCAGCTCCCCACTTCATCACCTCACCACTTCATCAGCTCCCCACTTCATCACCTCACCACTTTATCAGCTCCCCACTTCATCACCTCACCACTTCATCATCTCACCACTTCATCACCTCACCACTTCATCAGCTCACCACTTCATCACCTCACCACTTAATCACCTCACCACTTACTCACCTCACCACTTCATCACCTCACCACTTCATCACCTCACCACTTCATCAGCTCCCCACTTCATCACCTCACCACTTAATCACCTCACCACTTACTCACCTCACCACTTCATCACCTCACCACTTCATCAGCTCACCACTTCATCAGCTCCCCACTTCATCACCTCACCACTTAATCACCTCACCACTTACTCACCTCACCACTTCATCACCTCACCACTTCATCAGCTCACCACTTCATCAGCTCACCACTTCATCACCTCACCACTTCATCAGCTCCCCACTTCATCACCTCACCACTTCATCAGCTCCCCACTTCATCACCTCACCACTTCATCAGCTCACCACTTCATCAGCTCCCCACTTCATCATCTCACCACTTCATCACCTCACCACGTCATCTCCTCACCACTTCATCAGCTCACCACTTCATCACCTCACCACTTCATCATCTCACCACTTCATCACCTCACCACTTCATCAGCTCCCCACTTCATCACCTCACCACTTAATCACCTCACCACTTACTCACCTCACCACTTCATCAGCTCACCACTTCATCAGCTCACCACTTCATCACCTCACCACTTCATCAGCTCCCCACTTCATCACCTCACCACTTCATCAGCTCACCCCTTCATC
Source organism: Borostomias antarcticus (assembly GCF_949987555.1). Lineage (NCBI taxonomy): Eukaryota > Metazoa > Chordata > Actinopteri > Stomiiformes > Stomiidae > Borostomias > Borostomias antarcticus. Next base: position 9,042,383 of record NC_140247.1, on the reverse strand, counting down.
AGCTCCCCACTTCATCACCTCACCACTTCATCAGCTCCCCACTTCATCATCTCACCACTTCATCACCTCACCACGTCATCTCCTCACCACTTCATCAGCTCACCACTTCATCACCTCACCACTTCATCACCTCACCGCCTCACCACCTCAACACTTCATCACCTCACCAAAATTACTAAAACCCCTAAAACCAAAACATAATACAATAGAAAAAAATTATAATCTGTGCCATGTTGTTATGGCTTCAACTGAGTGATGGCTGCTGGGACAAGTAGTTTTATGACATTTTGTTCTGCGCTCTAGGACTATAAACCTTTGTCCAGAAGGAAGAAGCTGGAATTCTCTGTCCAGACGAACAGATGTGAGGGACAGAGCCTTAGAAAGCCCCAAACAGAGACCAAGGGGAAACTGAGCTACTGCAGGCTACACAGCATGAAGGTTACATGACGTGTTGCTGTTTACACCTCACCACTTCATCACCTCACCACTTCATCATCTCACCACTTCATCACCTCACCACTTCATCAGCTCCCCACTTCATCATCTCACCACTTCATCCCCTCACCACTTCATCACCTCACCACTTCATCATCTCACCACTTCATCCCCTCACCACTTCATCACCTCACCACTTCATCATCTCACCACTTCATCAGCTCACCACTTCATCCCCTCACCACTTCATCACCTCACCACTTCATCATCTCACCACTTCATCAGCTCACCACTTCATCACCTCACCACTTCATCCCCTCACCACTTCATCAGCTCCCCACTTCATCACCTCACCACTTAATCACCTCACCACTTACTCACCTCACCACTTCATCATCTCACCACTTCATCACCTCACCACTTCATCCCCTCACCACTTCATCAGCTCACCACTTCATCACCTCACCACTTCATCATCTCACCACTTCATCACCTCACCACTTCATCCCCTCACCACTTCATCACCTCACCACTTCATCACCTCACCGCCTCACCACCTCACCACTTCATCACCTCACCAAAATTACTAAAACCCCTAAAACCAAAACATAATACAATAGAAAAAAATAATAATCTGTGCCATGTTGTTATGGCTTCAACTGAGTGATGGCTGCTGGGACAAGTAGTTTTATGACATTTTGTTCTGCGCTCTGGGACTATAAACCTTTGTCCAGAAGGAAGAAGCTGGAATTCTCTGTCCAGACGAACAGATGTGAGGGACGGACGCCTTAGAAAGCCCCACACAGAGACCAAGGGGAAACTGAGCTACTGCAGGCTACACAGCATGAAGGTTACATGACGTGTTGCTGTTTACACCTCACCACCTCATCCCCTCACCACTTCATCACCTCACCACTTCATCCCCTCACCACTTCATCAGCTCACCACTTCATCATCTCACCACTTCATCAGCTCCCCACTTCATCACCTCACCACTTAATCACCTCACCACTTAATCACCTCACCACTTACTCACCTCACCACTTCATCAGCTCACCACTTCATCAGCTCCCCACTTCATCACCTCACCACCTCATCCCCTCACCACTTCATCACCTCACCACTTCATCAGCTCACCACTTCATCACCTCACCACTTCATCACCTCACCACTTCATCAGCTCACCACCTCATCATCTCACCACTTCATCACCTCACCACTTCATCAGCTCACCACTTCATCATCTCACCACTTCATCAGCTCACCACTTCATCATCTCACCACTTCATCAGCTCCCCACTTCATCACCTCACCACTTCATCAGCTCCCCACTTCATCATCTCACCACTTCATCAGCTCCCCACTTCATCACCTCACCACTTCATCAGCTGGAGCTGTGAGACTCGTGCTGCTAAACCCTTATCTGTTGGTCGTACAAAGCTGTGATTACCGGACGGTTCCGTATCTTTGTAGACTGTAGGATGTGTGGATCAAACAAGAGAAAGCTCTACAGTAAAGACGTGCTCAGATTTGTAACGGTGAGGGGCAGGAAGAGGGTTTCTCCCCAAACTCAAGCTGCATGTGGGTTGATGCAAAGCAGACGCCGTTGCAGCGAGAGAGCGAGAGAACGAGAGAACGAGAGAGCGAGAGGAAGAGAGGATGAGAGTTGTTCGCAGGTGAAGCAGCAGAGGAGCGGAGACCACATCCTGCCATGTTCCCTCGCTCTGCCTGAGAGGAAGTCATAACCACCGCTCTGCTGCTGCTGCTGCTGATGTCTACAGACAGGGCATGTTTACTGTATGCTCTACACTGTCTCATAATGAGGTGTTCATATCACACCATCATCATCATCATCATAACCTTTATTTAGTTTCTCGGGAATACAAGGGGGGGGGGCCCTCATTTTCAATCAATGTAGCCAAGATTACAAAACAAGCAGCAACAATAAAAATGATGTTATACAATAAGATGTCATCACAAATAACAATATAATTTAAAATTAAACACAATAAACCAGTACAGATAAAGAATCTAAAATTGAACAACTTGTGCCATAATCAGTAGTCAGACAGTCATTAAAAACAGCTAACAGAAGCAGGAATGTGCAGAACCAGGGCTTTAAACTGCCCCTACGAGGGCAGAGAACTCATTTAAACTGCCCCTACGAGGGCAGAGAACTAATTTAAACTGCCCCTACGAGGGCAGGGAACTGATTTAAACTGCCCCTACGAGGGCAGGGAACTGATTTAAACTGCCCCTACGAGGGCAGAGAACTCATTTAAACTGCCCCTACGAGGGCAGGGAACTGATTTAAACTGCCCCTACGAGGGCAGGGAACTGATTTAAACTGCCCCTACGAGGGCAGGGAACTGATTTAAACTGCCCCTACGAGGGCAGAGAACTGATTTAAACTGCCCCTACGAGGGCAGGGAACTGATTTAAACTGCCCCTACGAGGGCAGAGAACTCATTTAAACTGCCCCTACGAGGGCAGGGAACTGATTTAAACTGCCCCTACGAGGGCAGGGAACTGATTTAAACTGCCCCTACGAGGGCAGGGAACTGATTTAAACTGCCCCTACGAGGGCAGAGAACTCATTTTCAGCGCTTTTTGAAGCGCATTCCATGAAGTTGGGGCACTAAAACAAAAAGTTGATTTCCCAAGTTCTGTCTGGACATGAGGGGTTTTAAGAAGCAGCAGGTCACGCAGGTAAATACATTGCACTGTAGTCGCATACAACACTGACCAATCTAGACATGGCATGTCAGGAAAGTTGATGTTTTATTATTATTATACCTTTTTTTAACCAGGTTAAAGACTCATTGAGATTAAAATCTCTTTTACAAGAGAATCCTGGACAAGAAAGGCAGCAACACAGTTTCCTGAAAACAAGACATAAAGGTTACGATACACAACTAAACATAAAGGTTACAATACACAATAACAACAAAAAACAACAATAATTAAAGCTGCTTCGCAGCGATGAGGCGGGGCCAGGCAATTTCCGACAAGTTTAGGAGCAATAAGCGAGCGAATAGGAGGACAACAAGAAAGTTGACATTCCAATGTTAATTTTGTACATTCATATCGTATCGTAAAACATTTGTAAAAGATTTTGATGCATTGTAAGCACGATTTTGATAATTCAACAATCTGGTCAATGAGTTTGTGAATTACCGTCTGAACATCCAGTGGAGCAAGTTGTGTGGTGTTAATTGATTGAAAAATGTGGGATGAGATATGTTTATTAATTTTTACAGGTTTTGTCTGCTTTTCTTCATAATTGACCATTAACTTCAGCAGCTGTGTACTCAGTCAGTTGCCAATCAATCGATTTAGTCATTGTAATCCTCGGCGGGGGCTGGGTAGGGTTGCCAACAGCGATGTCTCCGGAGCTTGCGTTGGATTGTGGGTAATGTAGTTTTCTCTGTATGTAGTGTTGGTTTCAGAGGACAGAATTAAACATATTTTTAAAAATTCAATTTTTGAGATAAAATTCTGAAATAAATCACACTACATCTTAGATATGTGGCCAATGTTGTCACTTTTTATGAGGATGATCAGACATTGATTTGGCGAGAATTAATAGGAACTGTATACAGAACTGTTTACAGTAAAACCTTTTGTGGGCTGTGGGCTCAATTGTTCATATTTCAATAATCTGTGAGGATCGTTTGGTACGGACCGTCTGAAGATACAGTATATCAATTTTGGTGTCAATTGAACAAAAGATGTGGGAGGAGATAGGTTTGATAGGTTTTACAGTTTATGAAAAAATCAGAGTGATGGACTTCAAAATTCCTGCAAGGTCAGAGTGTATGAAAGTTTTGTCTCACTTGGTACTACATTCATGTGGTTGTTTTACAGTGATGGCACCTATGGCTGATTTGTTATGATTTTTTAAAGTTTTAAACTTTAGACTGTTGCTGTAGCGCCACCTTCAGCTTTATTGACCTACAATGCAGATTGAGGACTTTGGGTATAGTACTGGAGCTATGTGCAAATGTTGGTGATTTTTTGTCCACAGGAAGTTAGACTTCAGTGGAAGATGGAGAATAATAATAATAAGTAAAACATTTTGATGCATTGTAAGCTCAATTTTGATAATTCAATAATCTGGTCAATGAGTTTGTGAATGACAGTTTGAAGATCCAGTGTAGCAACTTTAGTGTTAATTGATTGAAAAATGTGGGTTACAGGTTTTGTTAGCTTTTTTTTCATAATTGAACATTAACTTCAGCAGCTGTGTACTCAGTCAGTTGCCAATCAATCGATTTAGTCATTGTAATCCTCGGCGGGGGTTGGGTAGGGTTGCCAACAGCGATGTCTCCGATTCGTGGAGCTTGCGTTGGATTGTGGGTAACGTAGTTTTCTCTGTATGAAGTGTTGGTTTCAGAGGACAGAATTAAACATATTTTTAAAAATTCAATTTTTGAGATAAAATTCTGAAAAAAATCATACTACATCTTGGATTTGTGGCCAATGTTGTCACTTTTTATGAGGATGATCAGACATTGATTTGGCGAGAATTAATAGGAACTGTATACAAAACTGTTAACAGTGAAACTCTTTGATGTGCTGTGGGCTCAATTTTTTATATTTCAAAAATCTGTGAGGATCCTTTGGTAAGGACAGTCTGTAGATACAGTATATTCATTTTGGTGTCAATTGAACAAAAAATGTGGGAGGAGATATGTTTGATAGGTTTTACAGTTTATGAAGAAATCAGAGTGATGGACTTCAAAATTCCTGCAAGGTCAAAGCGTATGAAGGTTTTGTCTCACTTGGGACTACATTCACGTGGTGGTTTTACAGTGATAGCACCTATGGCTGATTTGTTATGATTTTTTTAAGTTTTAAACTTTAGACTGTTGCTGTAGCGCCACCTTCAGGTTTATTGACCTACAATGCAGGTTGAGGACTTTGGATATAGTACTGGAGCTATGTGCAAATTTTGGTGATTTTTTGTCCATGGGAAGTTAGACTTCAGTGGAAGATGGAGAATAATAATAATTATAAATATACCTGCAAGCAGGAATGTGGGGGCCAAGCTGTTTAACTGCAAGCAGACAAGGAATCAGCTAGACTGACGTGGTGACATGTTTGACAAGGGTCAAGGATGGGCCCGAGATTTTCGGAAGTCAGACATATGGTTGAACGGGATTCGATCTCTGTACCTGCTGCTTGCAAGGCCGACACGCTAACCACTGTGCTACGCAGGCTGTTGCGAAGGTGAACCACCCTAGTCCACAAGGCATGTGAGCCTTCCCTAACCCCGTGTGTCTGAGTCCTGAGCACTTAATTAATATCACCTGGCAGGGTTGCTTCCTCTCGGTAGAGTGAGAGGGGGGGGTGTCGTTGTTTAAATTGGCACACAGCGAAAAGTATACATAGCATAGCTCAACTATTTACTTCTTCAGAATCCAGACAATCACGCGAACATTTCCATGTATAAAATGTCCTTCGGTCTTCAGACGTGTAGGAGAGGTGAAGAGTTAGAAACAGTTAGAGATTCTAGAGCGAAGAGAGATTTTCTAGAGCGTGGCTCCATTGATTTCAATGGAGGGGGGGGAGTCATTATTCGAACTGTCACAGAGTGAAAAATATACATCGAAGAGCTTAGCTTTTTTGATTTTATTAATCCCAAGAGTCGTGTGAACGTTTTGATATGTAAAATGTGTATGAGCTGTGAGAATTGGAAGAGGGATGGCAGTTTAGAAAATGTGTGACTTTTTCCAAAATGCGCCTTTCACCACTCTGAAACTGGTGAAATTGTGCAGAAGACAAAAAGTGTTCCTTTCATTCTGCAATCAAACAAATGAAGTAATAATGAAACCACGGGGTGTTTTGAACTCAGCATGAGCCAGGGAATCCATTGCTACCATAATTTTGAAGATTGGACATACAGCTCAAAAGTTACTGGCATAAACGCAACTCCAACTTTGACACGCTGGTGGCGCTAGAGTGCACAAGATGTCAACATGAGGCTTGGTGACAGATGTCATGGGTATGTCCCGAATGAGTGTGCCAAATGTGGTTTTGATAGATTAAAACATTACTGAGATATGACCCCAGTTCCTGTTTTGCAGCTTTTCTGCCAATTTTGATTGGCTGTCACGAGCGAACGCAATGGATAATCAAAAATCCCTGTACAACCTTTGTAGACATTGGTGTATAGATGACATCCACCGATTTTTGTGCAAATTGGTGAAAGTTCCTAGGAGGAGATACATTTTAAGGGTTTTGCACATCATTCAAAATGGCGGAGAAGCCAAGATGGCCACAATGACGTCATAGAGTGCGTTGAATCCGGCTTGAGCCAAGGAATTGAAGGACACCTGAAGTTTTAAAATTGGACTTGCTGAAGAAAAGCTGCATGCATAAATGCACCTCCAACTTTGACACGTTGGTGGCGCTAGAGAGGGTGAGGTGTGGACATGAGACTTGGTGAGGAGGGTCAGGGCACTGTCCCGAATGAGTGTGCCAATTTTCATAACTTTCTACCATAAGCTTCTATGGGCTGCCATAGACTACAATGGCAGAGGAATAATAATAATAATAAAGAAAGAAATAAGAAAAGGTAGAAACTTAGTGGTGGCCTACGCAGCTTCGCTGCTTGGCCCCCAATAATAATAATAATAATATAGGCAAATACAATAGGGTTCCGGCAGCTACGCTGCCTGGCCCCTAACAACCGCAACAACAATGAAAACAAATGTTAACAAGACTGATGTAAGGGTGGAGGTGTGACCAGGCTCGGTTTCTTAACTAAGCAACACTGTGGATGATCACAGCAACAGCAGGCCGCTTTAAAGAACGGGACACAAATGGGTAAAACCAAACATAGCTTCAGTTTCACCACGCTACAAAATGGCCACAAGAACACAAGCTCTCCTAAAAGCCTGCCAACGCTTGTCTAAATCAGTCTGAAGCAGTCACACACG
>NC_140247.1:9017504-9032504 GCF_949987555.1 Borostomias antarcticus | reverse complement strand
GAGTAACAGCAGGTATATGGGCCCGGCTTCCATGCGCGCGATGAGTCACGGTAGCTACAGGTCAGAGGTCAGAATTCCACCGATGATCCCGTGCCAGCCTCCTCCTGTGTTCCTCTCAAGTTTGTTTACGTAGCCATGGAGACCATGCAACAGAATAGTCAATTAGCGTACCCCACCTAACTGCCCCCCCCCCCACTCACCCCCCTCTCTCCCTCAGAAACACCCTGGTCTCCTCTGACCACTGTTCACAATAGCAGGGTAGCTCTCAGAAGAGAAGACAGCTGTCATTATCAGCTCTAGGACATCAAACCGCTACCCAGGGGTAAGTAGTCACATGTAGGCAAGTAGCACTTTGCATGAAACACTCTGTCCAGGCCATGTGCGCTACAACAAGACAACAACTGCGTTGAAGGATCACTCCCAAAGCTCCCATGACAGCGTGCTCGGTTTAAAAATGTAACAAGGATTTTTTTTTAACTTCCAAGAGAATAAATGATTGTGGGAGGAAAAAGTCGCTTTAAACGCCCGCCAACGAGATCTTTAAATGGTTGCCATGGATCTTGTATCCATCACACTACAGAGGCTGACAGCGAGAGCTTTGTGGTTCGGGTAGGGGAGGAATGTCTGTACTTCAAATGAGTTAAAAGTAGAGAAACAAATCATGATGGACCTCATAAAACATACAAGGGTGAAAGTTAGTGAGGCGCAGACCACATAGCATGAATCTCACGGGTCTTTCTCAGCAGTGACCTGATTGATAGAGTTCTGCTGAATGTCAAACCACTTGACACCTTAGGTTATGTCCTTCAGGCAAAATATTGCCCATAAACGTGTGTGTGTGTGTGTGTGTGTGTGTCTATGCCTGTGCGTATCTGTGCTCAGTAATTAGACTAACCCTTAGTTAACATGCAATTACAAGGCTGGTGCAGGACAAGCGAGGGGGGGGGGGGGGTACTTGGTCTGCCACCATGTGGCTCTTTGTGACCCGTGGGGGGGTGGAGTGTGAGGGGTCACAGGTCAGCGGAGGTGGACAATCTCCCTCTTTCTCTCTACAACTGTCACTCTAAGCATCCCTTTCTTCCTCTCGGACAGGTGGCGCGACTCCACGTGCCCCTCGTGTCTCGGGGGTGTTGTCTTCGGCTAGAACTAGTGACACACACTTCTGACACCTCCTTCTGCTGCTACACCTTCCTTCCAACCTGCTCTCCGCGCTCTCGTTCTTTGATTTGGTGTGAGTGAGCACGGCCTTGCTCGTCCGGTGGGGTCAGTCGGTCCGTTCTACAGAGTGTCGTGGTACCGGCGCCGACCCAGTGAGCCGCCTGTATTTCCCGTGTTCGGCCCACGGCGACACAAATAACCCCCCTCCCCTGAAAATCTCAGCCTTTAGCATGACACGCTAGCGCGAAGCGTTCTGTTCACCACCATAATCCTACACTCGGGTGTGTTTCAGTGCTCCGGCCTGTCCGAGACCCCCCATGTTATGTTATGTTATGTTATTTTTATTTATAATGCGCCCCCCAACCAACTGTTACATCAGCCCGGGGCGCAGCCCGGGTACAAAAAGAGACAAACAAAAACAAGGGACTGCAGAGACACAAAATGAAACTACATTTAAGACACAAGACAACGACATAAATTATAGATCGTCTGTGACAAAGAGGTGAGTTTTAAGCTGTGCTCTAAAAGAGTCCAGGGTGGTGGCGGACTTGATGTTCAGAGGAAGCTTGTTCCATAGCCCAGGTGCCATCACAGAGAATGCACGGTCTCCCTTTGTGACAAGTTTTGACCGTGGGACCTTCAGGGTCATCTGGTTGTCAGATCTGAGCTGGCGACCAGGCCTGAAGTTGGTAGGTTGGTCCAGGAGAACTTTGATGTAAGCTGGGGCGAGACCATTGAGGGCTTTGAAGACATACGTAAGTATCTTGAACCCCCCATGGAGGCATGTCCTGAGGGTGTGTCTGCGTTCCCTCCCATCTCAACGCCGGAGAAACCCTCCAGAAGAATTATAGCGCGTGTCAGTCGTTTGTTATTCCCGTGTCCCGCAAGACCTCCACGAAAAAACGACTTTCTTTATGGCCTTGCTCGGATTTCCTAAAGGGGTGACCGTCGACCCTCAGCCACCAAATGACCAGACATTCCCCAACACACTGACCCCAACTGTCAGATAATCTTAAGCTTCCACAAGAGGAATTTACAATGGCCGCCTTAAATAGAACTCACGCTTTACAATACTTCTGAGGATTAGATAGAAAATATAACCTACGTTTGGGTAGATGTTGAAAGACGAAGTTGAAGTGGATTATAGTCATCTCCATAATAAGTGTATCAATCAATCAATCAATCAATCAAAGCTTTATTTGCATAGCGCATTTTATACCCAGAGGCAACACAATGCGCTTTACAGAGAACAAGGGAGGTGGGCATACGAGCCACCCCTACATATTCCAGAAGTGTATGAACTGACAGGGTGTCGGGGGTGTCCGTTTTTACTGGTCTGGTCTTTAGCACCTTGCTAATGTCTTTCTGTGTGGGACAATCCCTGGACTGTGAGCCTGAAAGAGGCCATAAAACACCCTGGCGATGATTCAACCACCCCCTCCCTCTCTGTCGCTGTTGTCCCCTCCCTCTCGAGGGGTTTTGGGGTGGAGGGGTGTGTCCCGTCCCTCTATCAGTGGAGGGTTTGTTTTCTTCGGTGGGACCCCTGCCACTAGCCGCCACAGAGGGCCCCGCCCCCTCTCGATGGCCGTAGACGGGACAGGGACACAGAGAGAGGGAGGGGGACAGCGACAGGGGCACTCAGAGAGAGAGAGATGGGGAGACAGAGAGGTTGACAGGGACACAGAGAGTGTGTGTGTGGGGGGGGGGGTTAGAGAGGGTGGGAGTTCACGCACCATCTGTGGTCTTTAACATAATCAGACTCTCCATAATGAATACCCCTGATCAATGTGACAATGAGGGCGTGTCGTGGTGGGTGGCGATCGCCAGATGCAGCTCTCTCCCCGAGTCAGATCAAAGCCTCGCTGTCGCGTTTTGAAGTCGAGCCCGTTAGGCTCGCCTCGCACTCCATCTCTCGACGTACATAACACGGCGTCTATCATCTGGGCTCTTGTGCTGGGAGATGTTGAATCGCACCATTGTCCCACTCCTCTGTCTGAGGAGGGGGGGGGGGGTCTGAAGAGGAAGCGCTCGTCGCCGTGGGCTGAGGTTGTTTGGGCGTGCGCCGCCCCCTCACAGCCGGGCCCCGACCGCGGCGCTCGCGTTTCTCACACCCCTCTCCTCGTCTCCTCGCGGGTCTGCGCGTCGCCGTCCGCAGCTGGCCGGCGGCGGCGTCACGTGAGCGTGGGGACGGGGAGGAATGCGCCGCGTGCGGACCGAAGGCCTGGAGGAAACACCCCCCCCCCCGGCCCCTCCGGCCCCCCCAGGAATCCGCTGCCACGGCCCTGCTAGTCCAAAACACTTCAGCCTCCGGCTGGGAACCAGGGCTAGAGCTACAAGCACATCAAACTGGACTAGGCCGAGTTTGACAGTCTCTCGTTCTACACACAGAGGGGGCGATGGGTCCGGTCTCTCTAGTTTGAAGGGACAGTAGCGTGATTAAAACACAATGAATAACACCTGTCGCCTTTTCAACAATACAGCCGTGTATCTAGAATCAATCTCCCACTCGGACACCTGGGATTATAATCAAACAAATAAGTCTCACTATCGAAGGCGATCTATCACTCCGAACCCCTATCTGATCGCCGACCCCCGAGATGAGTCGAGGCGAAGCGAGCTTTTATCATCCTGAGCCGTCTTCTCCTTTGATGCCGCCCCATTTTTTTTTTGTTTGGAGACGAACCTCGCGAAGAAGCACAACATCTGTCCAGCGTAGCGTTCGATACGAGCCGCTGATCAAAGGCGCGGGAACCGCGCGCTCATATGATCCTCGTCAGTCAGGCATGCGAGCGTGACGGGCCTGGATAGAGCCGGTCTCAGATGAGTCTCGTCCAGACGAGTGGCCCTGCGTTAGCACGATGTTCCTGGCTGCCTGAAGTCGGGAGGCTGGAGAGGAACACGAGAGACACAGTGATTGAACAAGACAGGAAACATGTCGAGGGCTTTAGGCGGCTTTAATCAGTAAGACGTGTAGCGTTTGTGGAGATCTATATTAAAAGTCAGTCATAATAGGTCTATACAGTATGCGAGTGATGCAATGTAGATATGACGTGAGAAAACGTAACAATAATGAGAAAAGTAAGCAGCTAATGAGATTAGGTGACAGTTGAGATCATAGACATATACACTAGACGCCGCAATGACGTTGATTTGATTGCTGCCGGACGAAAAATGCGGCCGCCATCTTGGTCCGGTACGGAGCTCCGCAAGTAAACTAGTGATGGGTCGGTCGCGAACGATACGGCTCTATGTGCCGGCTCTTTTAAGTGAAAGATGATAAATACATATTTGTTAGCTGATAGATACAACTAAAACTGTTGGATGCTGCTGTTTTGCACTTTGTAATTTTTTATTTTATTTATTTATTATTTATGTTATTTGACTATTAGCCTATGGATAGTTCAAAGACATAAATATTTGTTTCTACTTATCTTCTAGAGTTCTCTCTTGATGCAGGGTTACTTTTACTGACTGAAACTGCTGAGGAGAGCGGTTGTCACGTGACAGAGGTACCGGACCAATATGGCGGCCGTATTTTGCGCCACTCAATCCATTACGAGTCATCTCGTGTTCATATCTATGGTTGAGATGGTGATGCTAAGTGATTGCTCTCTGTAAAGCGCATTGTGTTGCCTCTGTGTATGGAATGCGCTATACAAATAAAGTTTGATTTGATTTGAAGGTAACTGAGGAGTCATGATGAGACGGGTGGGAGGGGCCACTCAGCCGTGAAAGCGAACTTGGGTTTCTCGGTAAGCAGGTAAGCATTCCTCTCAGTCTCAGGAGGCCTCTGATCCAGTCCCTCCCTGCTGAGTCAGATGCCAGGGGACCGGCTCATAGGTGAAGCACATAGGTAGGCCCTAGGCCTACCATCGGTTTCTCACATACGCATATCACTTTATATTCACTCAGCCACTGTTTAATTTAGGATCATTTAATTTAATTTCAAGTCTTTATTTCACCTTGGGGATCCACTGAGGGAGACCATCATTTTCGGTGGAGCCGAGTTCACAAGAATAAACATATAGTTCAATATAAAGTCAAATAAATAGGATAAAACAATACACACATGCAGTCCTGCCTCAACACTCTTTAAACCCTGAATCATGGTTGGAAAAGGTCTCTAAGAATTTTTAGAGGATGACAAATCACTGACAAAAAATGACAAATTTGGTTGAGTACAAAAAGAACAGTTGAGTAATGTGCTCTTTACAGAGGAATTCTCAAGCGGTCAGAGGCGAGCGGCCGAACGCGTCCCCCGGCGATCGTTGACCTCCGACCCCTCATCCCACAGACGCACGGGACTGAGCTGACGCAACATCTACAACGTGACACCACAGTTTATACCGTAGACTGATTTATGAAGATATCGCCGCTGTATGACGCCACATACAGTAGTTATGGATATCAGTTTCTGCCTCCAGAAAGAGCTTTACTACCGCACGGGTCCACAGTACACTTCTGACACGAGACAGGAAGTCCGTATCACAATTAATGAGGACTTTGACATCGCAGAACAGGCAGCGATGTGCGATACGCACGTAGGGACTATTAACATGCAGTTGGGAAGTCCCCCCCCACCACCACCACACACACACACACACACACACACACATTTTTCATGCGGAGGAAGTGATACTGGGGAGTGATAAGACACAGATGCGGGGTGGAATGTTCCACAAACTGCATCCTCAGACTCCCAAATGGTAAGAGGGAGGGAGGGAGGGGGAGAGCAAATAAATTGTTCTTAATTCATACCATTTTTTGGAATAGGTGTGCTAGAAGCCAACAATGTGTCTTGAGAAGACTTTGATAGGTTTATTATAGTCTTGAGCCATTTTGTCGTTTTTAAAACGGTTTATGTGTGTTTTATGGGCCCTGGTTCACCTATGCCCTGTAGATTAATGCACACAGATTACCAAGAGGAGGAATGTTTGGTATTTGTGAGCTACTCTCTCTTTACTCCTGAATGCACTTGACTCTGCATAATGTATTCTTTCCATCTTGAAGTGATTATTATCGTCTTTGATTTAAGGTATTAACCCATGCCAAAGTCAGGCGCGCATAATTCCAAACGTGGAAACAAAAACAGCGCACTGAGGCCTGGATACAAGTCAAAATGGCAGGTCTTTCAAATAACTCTCTCATCACTTCACATCTAGTTTCATCACTTCACGTAGTATATTTTGGTTTGGTTGGTTGGTTTAGCACAGACTGAATCTCCCATCAAACACATATTTGCCACAACTAGAGCGAGTAATGAAACGTAAAACATGTCGGAGAACCTCAGGGAGAGGAACCTCAGTGCGAGGAACCTCAGTGAGAACCTGTGTGATCTGGGAGCCTCACAGAACGGGCTGTTCTGGTACACAGATGTTTCACATCCAGGAACACTCTGTTGAAGAATCCTTCATCCTGTCAGAACAACAACGACAGGTATGTTTCAAATGAACACTGGGGACACATCCTTCTATTCAGGCTGGATACCTACTCTATTTAAGAGGAAAGAATTATATAATAACATGGATTAGTTGTCAGTAGTTGGAATGTCAACACAGATGCAGTTCCGGCACTTTTGGTGTCCCTGGCTAAGTACAACCATTTCAATAGCAAGCAGTTTTGTTTGCCAATCATGGTTGATTGATTATCAACTATATTAAACTTAAGGATCATTTTAATATATAATTAACAATCAGCTAGCTTCATTATTATTTTTATAAACCATATATGTCAATAGAGCTACTCACTATCCAGCTTGGTAACAGTAGCCAGGCCTATTGTATAAAGTTAGCTCAGTTAGTCAACTATCATCATCAAATAGCTGTCAGCTGGCGCTAACATCCTGTAGCATGATAAGATTCTATCGAGACATATCTCACTCCTCTTTCCTTTACTCCTTCTTCACTGGGACTTAGATTTAGAAGATTTTCTTCAGTTATCTAGATAATATTTACCATTATAAATATCTATTTTATAATGAAACGTTTCTCAAGGGCACGGCCGTGCCTCGTCATCCCAGCCAGGTTCAGCTCCCAGCCCTGCCCGTCATGGCGCAAGTCCTGACAACTTTCTCTCTTTTTCCTGGCGTCCCTGAGGATGGACCTCGCCCCCGGCGGCAAGCAGGTCCGCCGGTAACAGCGGGCCGGCCCTGGACCAGGAACTTGGTGACAATGGCTTATGACATGTAATACTTTAACGGCGTCAATTAGACGGGGTGGGGCAGAAAATAGTTTCAGGTTGTCATTTCTCCTGCTTGTTTGCATACCTCAGGTGTGAAACCATCATGGTATGGTGTTCTCAGCTTGTGGGAACTGCGAGGTGAGTTGACGATGGAATCTGTGGAATTGGTTGACAGATTCCTCCGTTACGTCGCCTTACGTAACGCGTATATGTGTGCCATTGCTAGGTTTCCCAGGTAGGCTACACCCACTGCCTGCTAAGTAGTGTGTGTAATTTCTCTACAACAACATGTAGCTAAGTGTTAGGCGAGGCTACTGAGCCACGCACTACAAAAACACCTGAGCACGCCAGTCTGTGCCGGTGGCGGGTGAAACCATTGTTCAGGCGCAAAGCTAGACAGCGGGTATTGTATAAGGCGTTGTGAACTGCTGCGCTTTTGTTTTGCGATCTGTGTGCTGCGTGTAGTTGAATGTCTGAGGAAGTGGGCTTGGCAGTCATCATGCAAAAAAACAAAGTGCTTTCACTTACTGAGAACACAAGAAAGAGCCTCAGACATGTGTGTGCGTTTGCGTGTGTGTGTGTGTGTTTCCCACCAAATTAGCGCTTTGTAGCAATGAGAGAGAATTCAGTTCTTCCATCGGGTAAAGGTTACTAAAGAAGTGGCCAAGAGAATCTGAGTCTGAATCTGAAGTTAACGCCAGAGAGCTGGAAAATCACACGAAGAGAGATAGTGTGTGTTTGTGTGAGAGATAGTGTGTTTGTGTGAGAGATAGTATGTTTGTGTGAGAGATAGTGTGTGTTTTTGTGAGAGATAGTGTGTGTTTGTGTGAGAGATAGTGTGTTTGTGTGAGAGATAGTGTGTTTGTGTGTTGTGTGAGAGATAGTGTGTTTGTGTGAGAGATAGTGTGTTTGTGTGAGAGATAGTGTGTGTTTGTGTGAGAGATAGTGTGTTTGTGTGAGAGATAGTGTGTTTGTGTGAGAGATAGTGTGTGTTTGTGTGAGATATAGTGTGTGTTTGTGTGAGATATAGTGTGTGTTTGTGTGAGAGATAGTGTGTGTTTGTGTGAGAGATAGTGTGTGTTTGTGTGAGAGAAAGTGTGTTTGTGTGAGAGATAGTGTGTGTTTGTGTGAGAGATAGTGTGTTTGTGTGAGAGATAGTGTGTTTGTGTGAGATATAGTGTGTGTTTGTGTGAGAGATAGTGTGTGTTTGTGTGAGAGATAGTGTGTGTGTGAGAGATAGTGTGTTTGTGTGAGAGATAGTATGTGCTTGTGTGAGAGATAGTGTGTTTGTGTGAGAGATAGTGTATGTTTGTGTGAGAGATAGTGTGTGTTTGTGTGAGAGATAGTGTGTTTGTGTGAGAGATAGTGTTTGTGTGAGAGATAGTGTGTGTTTGTGTGAGAGAAAGTGTGTTTGTGTGAGAGATAGTGTGTTTGTGTGAGAGATAGTGTGTTTGTGTGAGAGATAGTGTGTGTTTGTGTGAGATATAGTGTGTGTTTGTGTGAGAGATAGTGTGTGTTTGTGTGAGAGATAGTGTGTGTTTGTGTGAGAGATAGTGTGTTTGTGTGAGAGATAGTATGTGCTTGTGTGAGAGATAGTGTGTTTGTGTGAGAGATAGTGTATGTTTGTGTGAGAGATAGTGTGTGTTTGTGTGAGAGATAGTGTGTTTGTGTGAGAGATAGTGTTTGTGTGAGAGATAGTATGTGTTTGTGTGAGAGATAGTGTGTTTGTGTGAGAGATAGTGTGTGTTTGTGTGAGAGATAGTATGTGTTTGTGTGAGAGATAGTGTGTTTGTGTGAGAGATAGTGTGTGTTTGTGTGAGAGATAGTGTGTGTTTGTGTGAGAGATAGTGTGTTTGTGTGAGAGATAGTGTGTGTTTGTGTGAGAGATAGTGTGTGTTTGTGTGAGAGATAGTGTGTGTTTGTGTGAGAGATAGTGTGTGTTTGTGTGAGAGATAGTGTGTTTGTGTGAGAGATAGTGTGTGTTTGTGTGAGAGATAGTGTGTGTTTGTGTGAGAGATAGTGTGTGTTTGTGTGAGAGATAGTGTGTTTGTGTGAGAGATAGTGTGTGTTTGTGTGAGAGATAGGGTGTTTGTGTGAGAGATATTGTGTTTGTGTGAGAGATAGTATGTGTTTGTGTGAGAGATAGTGTGTTTGTGTGAGAGATAGTGTGTGTTTGTGTGAGAGATAGTGTGTTTGTGTGAGAGATAGTGTGTGTTTGTGTGAGAGATAGTGTATGTTTGTGTGAGAGATAGTATGTTTGTGTGAGAGATAGTGTGTGTTTGTGTGAGAGATAGTGTGTGTTTGTGTGAGAGATAGTGTGTGTTTGTGTGAGAGATAGTGTGTTTGTGTGAGAGATAGTGTGTGTTTGTGTGAGAGATAGTGTGTGTTTGTGTGAGAGATAGTATGTTTGTGTGAGAGATAGTATGTTTGTGTGAGAGATAGTGTGTGTTTGTGTGAGAGATAGAGTGTGTTTGTGTGAGAGATAGTGTGTGTTTGTGTGAGAGATAGTGTGTTTGTGTGAGAGATAGTATGTGTTTGTGTGAGAGATAGTGTGTGTTTGTGTGAGAGATAGTGTGTGTTTGTGTGAGAGATAGTGTGTGTTTGTGTGAGAGATGGTGTGTGTTTGTGTGAGAGGGCCAAGACCATCACTGCAAGCTCCCTCACTCACTCACACTCACTCACTCGCTCGCTCACTCACTCACTCACTCACTCACTCACTCACTCACTCACTCACTCACTCGCTCACTCATTCCCTCACTCGCTCACTCACTCACTCAGGTTGAGGGTAAAGCGGCTGTAGACAGAGAGAGTTGTGGATGGAGAGAAAGTCCTGAACTGCCGCAAGGCCCAAAGCCCATCAGCTGTTCCCACAGATGACAGAGTCCAAGCAATCAGCCAGTGGTACAGCGACACCCAGACAGAGTGTGGAGCGATGGCTGTGTAAGCGACGGAGATCTCAGTACGGAGTGTGTGGGAGGACATAGAGGAATGTGAGGAAAAGTTAAAAGGGCAGACAGCGGCAAAGAGGAAAACAGCGGAGAAGAGAACAGAGACTTCTGAAGTAGGCAGGAGAAAGCGGCACCTGAAGTCATTTAGCGTGAGAAGCGTCTGCGAGCGCAGCGAGGTGGAAATATGTTTGCTTTGACTGGAGAGAGCAGTCAGATCGCATACCGGCGGTGCTGAATCACCTGACGCGCATTCTTGCCTGTCACTCCGGCTTCCCACATCACAGGTGGGCCGACCCAGCGCCCACAGAACCTGGGCCTGGGCCAGATCCAGACACAGACAGAGATAGAACACAATGGAATTTTACTTATTGGCTGTTACGCTAACTGGAATGTCTCCTACTGCTCAGCTTTCCATTACACTCTGCACCTGAAGAAATAATCGGCTACTTATAGGGGCTCCGTGTTTGCGTGATTGACACGGCTGATATGACGGCCTGGCCAATGATATAACGCCTACAGACGTTTTTATTTTCCACGCGCCCTATGATATTCAGTATAACAGACCCCTCTAATGTTTAAATAGGCCGACTGTTCATTTGCTGAATGCGCCGGGCCTGTCAAGCTGACAGAAAGTCTGCTTATTCCGCGATGCCGCCGCGGTACAGTTAAGTCACGTTTCCCCACATGCCGAGACTAGACCAGCGCCTAATCAGCGCCAGATCTGCCCCTCGCGTCTCAAGAGGTCTGCTCCTCCCAGACCGGCTGTGAAGTGCTACAGAGCTAAAATAGTGAGCAGGAACGGGATATCGCCAGTATTGCCGTGTAAATAATGCTCGGCTGAGGGGATGTGTTCAAGTGAAAGGAAGGGTCGGTTCCCACGACACGGTCCCAAGCATTTCCTAGACTGCTGGGACTTTGTACACAAACCGGTTCTGGAATGCCGAGTGGTTGCCACGAGGCTGACGTAGAGACTTGTGTCCCCCAGAGGAGAAGGGTCCTAAGCGCATCATCCATTCATCATCCATACATCATTCCCACAATGTATGGGAATATATACATTCATGAAATATGAGCATTGACAGAGCCTGCGTGACCTTTGACCTTACCCTGTAGCGGAAGTTTCACTACAGGCCTTCCTCCGTCCCTGGGGGGTGATTTCTCATCCACACGTGCTATTCCAGGTCCAACTGAATGTTTAAAGTGTTTTTTTCCTCAGCTCTGCTGTTGTACCATGACTTTCTATCAGATAGCGATGAGATTTAAATAAACAATGTCAATTGTAATGTGTTTGTACAATGAAAACGACAGTCTAGAAATGTGCTGATTGTGCTTCGGCGAGTGTGTCTGCTAAGGTGTCTGCTCAGGGCCCTCATTCTCTCCACACAAACTCTCGTGTTTTGACCTTGATGACTTTACCAGACGCAATAGCAAAAACTGCTCCCATCGTGACAGCCTGTGAAATTGCAATGTGGATTTCTGGTGCTCTCTCTGTCTGCCTCTCTTCCCCTGTCAACGTGCCATCTTCTCTGGGACTGCTGGGAGAAGGGAGCGATTTATCCTCTCCTCGCTCGCCCACTAGCTCATCAGTGTGTGGTTTATAAGCAGGCATAGAAAGTTATGGGTTTCAGGTTTTACCATTCTGGATCAAAACGTCTCCAAGAGGGGGAATTCTTCCAATCTCTCAGCCCCGTCCCAGTCCCAGTTGTCCTGTACGTTTGATGGGTTTTACAGAACAGGGAAATACCTTCTATTTTTACCTCATATCCCATATCCCTCATATCCCACTACTGTGACTTCAACTGTGCTGCATAGCAACACAGCATTCCCATCTAGCTAAGGTAACCTAGCCTTAGTAACCTAGAGGACAATGAGAATAGATATATCTTCACTCAACATCATTAGCCATTAGCCAGCATCAACACCATTAGCATTCCTGAAACTTTCTATCAATGTTTTATTGTTGTTCTGTATGTATGAAACATGGATGATTGTGTGTTTTTATTGTGTGCTGCCCTCTTGGCCAGGTCACTCTTGAAAAATAGATTTCCTTTCATCTCAATCTCGAGTTGCATCTGGTTAAATAAAGGTACAATAAATAAATAAAAATAAGCCTTTTTGTCTGTGTACTGTGAAAACTCCATAGCCCTGAATGAAGATGAGGGGAAATCGGCAAGATAAATTAAAATGAGAGACTTGGGAAGTAAAAACAGAGAAGAGAGACATGGCAGAAGCAGAGGAGTGACGGAGTGAGTGAGTTCATAAAGACTAACTCAGAAAGGGGATCCAGTCTGACGGCAGACAGACACATGTTCTCAGACGCCAGGAGAGAGAGAGAGAGAGAGAGAGAGAGAGAGAGAGAGAGAGAGAGACAGAGAGAGACAGAGAGAGAGAGAGACAGAGAGAGAGAGAGACAGAGGGAGAGAGAAAGAGAGAGAGAGACAGAGAGAGAGAGACAGAGAGAGAGAGACAGAGACAGAGAGGTCACAGACACCGGGAGAAACTCGATCCCCATATAACATCGATATAGAAGCCGTGACAGTGATCTGATCCCTTGAGGTCCAGACCATTGCACGGGATCATGGCTCTCACACAGGTCACCAGATACCTTGGATGGGGAGAGAGAGTGGACTGGTCACAGTTTGAGGGCTTGAGAGGGACGTTGAGGTCACATGTTTGGCTATCTTTAGAGTCAAAGACTATTCTGGGACACGACACAATGAAAGAGATTATTTGCTTGGGGAAATGTTTAACATTCTCTGCAACTTTTGAGTGTGACACTCGTTGGTGGATTGCGATCTGAGTGAGTTTCAAGCGAGATATGGATACCAGAGAAGTAAGTTAACCGGCATGTCCTGTCCTCCAGTTTCAACAAACAACGCCACACAAGGACAATACCCCAGATGATCCTGAAATCATTAAGATGTCAATCTGTCAGCAAAGGAAATGTTTAAATAAAGCTTTCAAGAGATATGTAGTCATTCTAAACACACTACACCATGTAGTATACTACATTTTGCTTTTGATATTCATCTAAGACTGATTGCACGCCTACTGCCAAACGACTTGTCAAAATCGGAATGGCGTTCCAAAGGTTCGATGGAGTAAACAGCCCTAACGTGAGACCAGCATGATGGTCTCTCTAGCAGGACTATCATGCCTGTTGTTGTCATTCTTGAACCTTTTGCCAGTGGTTCAACTGTCAGCATCTCCCTTGTTTGGGAAAGTTTTTTTAGTCCAGATATAATCACACTCAAACACGTGATCCGTTGGAATCAACAGAGGCCTTATCTCAGAGCAGAGCAGCCCTCACCAAACAAGCCCCTATCTCCTTCCTTTTTCTGGCCCGGGGTGATGGGCACACCAACACACACACACTCTCGCCCCATCACAAGAATAACGAGCGACCACGTTTTCACCTTCACCTGTGTCGAGAAACTCGGATCTGAAGAGTTTTCAGGCTTTACTCATCGCAGAAGTCAGGCTTTCTCAGTTAGCCAGCCTCGTGAAATACCCCCTTGGTTTCTTAAAGGGAATTTAGGCTATTGCTTAGGCTTACTTTTGGTGTTGCTAAAAAAAAACACATCTTACTGTAAGACTGCTGTTGTACGCTTAAACTACATGACATTTCCTAATATATACAACGTATATCTAGAAAGATACTATAGAGAATGTGAATGAAAGGTCTTGCAACATGGCCGCTGTCAGGTCTGGACCACATTGTTGCTGTGAATGTCTTTGTTGAGAGGCGTGCCGTGCTCTGTCAGTTTCACCGGATAAACCGCCACACGTCTGCTGCTGTTTCACTTCTGCTCATCACTCTCACATGGGACATCCTGATGAGCCATTGTGGCTATTGCTGACGGTTAATTTAGAAACCAATGCATTCAGACGTTCAGAGATTTTTAAAAATATATAGTAATATATTTTCCTTTTTGTGCGTGGCTGGAAGCCATCGCACCTAGTATAGCGTTTGCCGGGTTATCACTCCCGACAATGTTGGCCTGCATCTCTCTGTTGGCACCACAAGAGGCAGTAGTCCCAGCACACCAAAATCAAGAAGGACACCAAAATCAACCCACCGATCTCCACTGCACAAGTAGAGTAGTGGTCAGAGCATTGGGGATGACTTTATGAGACTATACCGCAAACCTCCACATGTTCATACTTTCACTCCAACATCTACCCCTTGCCTTATAGATCAGATCCTGTCCCAACCCCAACCCTTATTCTAACCCCAACCCACACTAGGGACTGGAAGGAGGACACCAAAACCAGCCCGCTGATTTCCACTATACAAGTAGAGTAGTGGTCAGAGCATTGGACTCCCACCCGGGAGACCCAGTGGGGATGACTTTATGGGACTATACCCCAAACCTCCACACGTTCATCCTTTCACTCCAACCTTTTTATCCCTTACCTAAATTCCACAAGTAGAGTGGTCAGAGCACTGGACTCCCACGCGGGACATTCTCAGAGATTACTGTCTACTTCCTTCACCACCCAAAGGGAAGTGCATACAGCAGGTAATGACTTTTGTCCAGAAACAGAAGTTGAACCAACTGCAGCAAAATAGCTAACGTTACAGGAATCATCAGTGTAACATTGTGCTGGATTAGCATTGGAAGCATTGGAACTGATGTGTCCAGGCGACAAGACCTATCTTAATTTATCAGACATTATTTCATGGCCATTTCAATTCACAGCTATTTCAGTG
>NC_140247.1:8897504-9012504 GCF_949987555.1 Borostomias antarcticus | reverse complement strand
TGGAGGAAATTATGTGACATCCATACATTTATATCCGTAATACACTTGACCAGGCAGTCAATCAAGCAGTAGTCACTGGGTGTTACAGAAATATAGAGTTGGGTATCATCTGCGTAGCTATGGTAGCTGATGTTGTGCCTCCTGATGACACTGCCAAGGGGCAGCATTTACAGGCTGAAGAGTAGAGGTCCTAGGATCGATCCTTGGGACACCCCACAGGTCATAGGGATCTTTCCTGAGCTATGGTCCCCGAGGGCAACAAAGAAATCTGGACCGGTTAGATAGGTCCTAAGCCAATTAAGGACTGGACCGGAGAGGCCAACCCACTTCTCCAGTCTTTTGATGAGGATTGCATGATCTATAGTATCAAAGGCTGCACTCAGGTCCAGGAGGACGAGAACAGAGAGCTCTTTGGAGTCAGCATTAATTCTGAGGTCATTTACAACTTTGACTAATGCCGTCTCTGTGCTATGATGGGTGCGAAAGCCGGATTGGAGAAGGTCAAGGGTAGAACTAGGAAATCATTAATCTGTTTGAAAACAATCTTTTCCAGAATTTTACTCAAAAAGGGGAGGTTGGAGATTGGTCTAAAATTGCTAAGAACTGAAGTGTCTAAGTTGTTTTTTTTTCAGCACGGGTCTCACCAAAGCAGTTTTAAGTATTGGTGGGAAGACACCAATAGATAGAGAGTCATTAACAATGGCTAAAATGTCATGGGATACAGAGTCAAAAATAGTTTTGAAAAAATCGGTAGGGATGGGATCCAGCAGGCATGTGGAGGACTTGAGTTTGGATACTACTTTTCTCAACATTTCTGTGTCCACCAGTGTAAATAAGCTTATATATCCATTACATGGAGGGAGAGGATCTGTGAACGGGATGCATGGCCTTTCCTGGGTGATATTCCTTCTAATATTCATAATCTTCTCTCTGAAGTAAGCTGCAAATTCCTCACATTTGGAGGTAGAGAGCAGGTTATCATGTGTTTTTACGGCAGGGTTTATTAGGCTATCAATTGTTGAGAAGAGCACTCTTGAATTATTTCGGTTGATAGATATCCATTTTGAGAAGTGGTCTTTCCTTGCATTTCTTATTGCTTTATTAAAGGCAGAGCGATGTTCTTTGAGAATATCATGGTGGACCTGTAGCTTGGTCTTTCTCCATATACGTTCAGATCTTCTACAGGTTCTCTTTAGTTGATTTGTTTCCTCATTTCGCCATGGAGCTTTCTGATTGGCTGTGATCCTTTTCAGTTTAATAGGTGCTACAGAATCCAAGGCTGCCCTTACTCTGGTGTTAAAGGTGGTTGCTAAGTCTTCAATAGTTCCTGATGGCCCCACTCCTGAGTTGATAAATTGTTTGTGATCATTATTTCTCTAAAACTATCGGCTACTGCGGAGGTAAGATACCGTTTCTTTATAAAGCGCTCAGTGCTACTTTTGACTTTAGGAACCAATGCGGTGAAGAAGATACAGAAATGGTCGGAGAGAGCGAGGTCACTAATAGAGGAGACAGTGATATATGGCCCTTAGTAATCACTAGATCAAGGGTGTGGCCGCGGTTGTGGGTTGGCTCAGTGATATGTTGGATAAAATCCATGGAGTTTAGGAGGTTGATAAAGTCCCTGGCTTTCGAGTCCGCCTCAGTATCCACGTGTATGTTGAAATCTCCAGTGATGATAATCTTATCATAATTTGTATGGATGATGGACAGGAGTTCTGAAAATTCTGTAGAGAAGGCAGGACATTGTTTGGGAGGCCTATATACAGTTACTGCCAGAACTGGGGGCTGGCATTTTAAGACAATAGCGTGGTATTCAAAAGAGGTAAAATCATCAAAGGAGATGGTCCTGCAGCTGAGGGCATCTGTAGCTATGGTGGCTGTTCCTCCACCTTTCTTCCCGCTTCTGATAGATTGAAAAAAGCTGTAGTTAGGAGGAGAGCCTTCGATGAGGGCTGCTGGTCCATTTATATTTAGCCAGGTTTCAGTTAGGAACATACAGTCTAATTTACGTTCACATATAAGATCATTAATGAGAAAAGTTTTGCTTGGTAGGGACCTGAAATTAAGGATCGCCATTGAAATAACTTCCGGAGAAAAGGGCTGTCTCGCCTGACTAGTAGGCCTGGGTGGTATATTCACTGGAACGGATATCAGGTTTTTCATATTCCCTGCAAACACGCAACGTCAGGTAGACGTTCAGATCATGTCTTAATAACGTCCGTCGGTCCAGAACCCCATTTGTACGTCTGCTGGACCCCTCAATATTCAAACGTCTGGCTTGGACCCCTCTAAGACGTCTGCGGACGTGCAAAACGGGTTCAATATTTGAACATCTAAAAAAAACATTAATTCTGGCTCCTAATTGGATGTCTTTGGACGTCCGAAAAAGACAAAAAAGAAATCTAAAAGACGTCTTTTAGACGTGTCTTTGCTCAGTGGGTTAAATCCACCTGACTGTTTCCTTATGGTAATAGGGGTGCGGTCAAAATAAAGGGATTACTTGACTTTAGTAATCCCTTTATTGGTGCAATTAAATTAAATTAAAATCAAGGATCAGGCCATTTCACAGCATAAACATATAAATGATCACAAAACAAAGTGCACATCTTCCACAACACATAGCCTATAACAGAGAGAGAGAGAGGGAGAGAGAGGGAGAGAGAGAGAGAGGGGGGGTAGGGCATAAGATATCCACACTCATTTCTTTCTTATCAAGCTCAAGTCCTGTCTTGGCTGGTGGAGGGTTGTGGGCAGAGAGCGCCGTGCCCATGTAGGGCTGGCGTGCCTGGGGTGGAATGTGAGGAAACTGAGGGAAAGAGACATTTTCCTGGCAAGAACAGGACATCTATAATACCTCTCTCTTACATGGCTGAGACGACCACTGTTAATCTCTCATGTATGAGGTCATCACCAAACATTCTATATCATGTTACCGTTCCATATTTAACAACCCGCAACCACTGCTTTTTTCCTTTTGGAGGTTAAGAGGCCTGGTCAGAATCTAGCTGTATCGCTATTTTGGGTGACCAAAAGACTGCTAAGAGTCTGATACAGCAGCGTTTCTCTTATCGTGTCGGTATCCTCAAAGTGAGCCTGAATAGGCCACAGCTGCTGTCTAATCAGAGGATCTCGACAAATGTCTCAGTGCCCAACTTTCGTTTTTTCCCTCT
Organism: Borostomias antarcticus; assembly: GCF_949987555.1. Taxonomy (NCBI): domain Eukaryota; kingdom Metazoa; phylum Chordata; class Actinopteri; order Stomiiformes; family Stomiidae; genus Borostomias; species Borostomias antarcticus. The sequence continues at coordinate 9,009,331 of NC_140247.1, read as the reverse complement.
GGGGCCCATCTTTCTGGTAATTGTCGGCATCAGTGTTGTCAAGTAAAGACTCCTCTGTGAATCTGCTGACCTACATTTCTCCTCCTTTCCAAGAGTTTAATGTGTTCTTCATGGCTGTTCTCAATCTTATTGTAGAGTGGTCCTTGGCGTTTACAAGGAGAATACGTGACCTGTGTGTCTTTGGATGCGGGATAAAGTCCACTCAAGAAAGTGATGTGAAGAAGCCAGGGATTCTATGACCTACAAGGATTAAGAGGAATACTGCCCTCTGCTGGCCAAATGAATCGGTTGCAGGTATTCCCAGTGTTCCAGTGCATTGTAGCCTTGGTTTACATATCTCTGACTATATCCAGGTTTGGCCTTTTGGGAGATACTAGCAGCTGACACTGCTCCCACGAAGGGCTCATCAGAGAGAGGTTCCTAGGATCATGAGAGCTGTTGGCAGTGGCGTGTGGGGAGGAGAATGAGGAGATTTGGGCGGGGTGATGGCCGTGTTACACAGGAACACCTGGCCACGACTTTCTCTGCCCCTAACGTTAGAAAGTTTAGAGACCCCCACAAAACTCGAACTCTGACTAGCAGAGGCTCCATCACAGGGTGGGAACAATTCTCATGTTTACAGTCTGACAACCTTGAGATAGCAGCAACTGTAAAACACGAGACTTCGAGAGGGAAGTCGAGCGTCTCTTCCCTCGGTCTCATCCCTTCCCTTTCTCACCGGCTACGGTGGTCTTCCTCGCCTCAGTCCGCCCTCTCTGCAGACCGGTACCGAACCCGGAGATGTGCAGCAGCCTGATGGACCAGACCGTCGTGCTCATCACGGGATGCTCGTCGGGGATAGGCCTCAGCCTGGCCGTCCGACTGGCCTCCGATCCAAACAAAACATATAAAGGTAGGATAATAATAAAGATCTATCTATCTATCTATCTATATATCTATCTATCTATCTATCTATAAAGGAAGGATATAAACGTGACACGGCTTCCTCTGTAAATTCACTGTTTTTGTTTACGTCTGTAAATATGAGAAATGTGTAGTTAGTGTCTAAAAAACAGTATATACTTCCTAAAGTTATTAACGTTGTATAGACTTCAATGAGTCCTTGCATATTTGGACAATTACAAAAATATTTACCTTGTACTTCGGTTTTAACTAGCGTAACTGTAATAATATTTAAATGTCAAAAACATATGTAGCCTACGTAACTAATAATATTTAAATGACCAAAACGTATGTAGGCTACAGTAGGCCTAAGTTCATCTAGAGCATGGGTTCCCAAACTTCATCAATGTGGGCCTCCCCTATGAAAACAGTGACACACCGCGCCCCCCCAACCCCCCAAATGTGTCCATTATGGAAGGCAGCGTTCGCTAGCCTCCCTATACATCTCTCCCATTATTTATTTTGATCTTCTGACCTTTAAAATCACGTTTCATTCATAAAAACCATAGACATTTTAAAAATAAAAAACATGTTTTTCCTTTTTTTTTCTAACCATCCCTCCGCGCCTCCCCTGAATTTCTTTGGGGCCCCCCTAGGAGAGGCCCGCCTCACAGTTTGGGAATGCCTGATCTAGAGTACTGGTACACATGCATCCTTGTGTAGAAGATTTGTCCTTGAGAAACATCTGTGTTTAGTCTACGCCACCATGAGGAACCTGAGCAAGAAGGAGCGTCTTCTGGAGTGTGTGAAGGGCCTTCACAAGGACACCCTGGACATGCTGCAGATGGACGTCACCGACCAGCAGTCCATCCTGGACGCCAGAGACCGGGTCAGGGAGAAGAGGGTGGACATCTTGGGTCTGGTTCTGTCTCATGGTTTAGAAACAATGTGACGATATGTTCTGTGTGTGTTCTGTTTTTATGTGTATGGCTGTGTGTGTGTGTGTGTGTGTGTGTGTGCGCGCATGTGAGTGTGTGTTCTGAACTTAAGTGTGCGTGTGTGTTCTCTGGTCTTTGCATGTGAGTGTGTGTTCTGCACTTAAGTGTGTGTGTGTGTGTGTGTGTGTGTGTGTGTGCATGCGAGTGTGTGTTCTGCACTGTGTGCGTGTGTGTTCTCTGGTCTTTGCATGCAAGTGTGTGTTCTGCACTTAAGTGTGTGTGTGTGTGTGTGTTTTCTACGGTCTTTCCAGTGTGTAACGCTGGCGTGGGCCTGATGGGGCCCTTGGAGCTGCAGTCCCTGGATACCATGAGGGGGATCCTGGAGGTCAACCTGCTGGGGACCATCAGCACCATCCAGACATTCCTCCCCGGGATGAAGGCCAGGGGTCAGGGGCGCATCCTGGTCACCGGCAGCGTCGGAGGGCTGCAGGGTGAGACCGGGCAGGGCGTGGGGCTGGATGGACAGAAGTAGTTCAGAACGTAAGAAGCTACACCCGACTATGTCAAAGTAACTCCGTCTGTCTGTATGTCTTTTGTCTGTCTTTGTCATAGGACTGCCCTTTAATGAGGTCTACTGTGCTAGTAAGTTTGCGGTGGAGGGAACCTGTGAGAGTCTGGCCATCCTGCTGCAACACTTTAACATCCAGTAAGTTTACAGGTTTGCGTCGTTATCATGATGCACTTTTGAGTTAGGTATGCCTGCGCATGCCTGTCTATTTAGCTGTAGTTGTGGGAAGTGGATCGGAAATTGAATGCGTGTGTAAAGATTCCATGTCCCATCATGCAGCGTGAGCCTCATCGAATGCGGCCCTGTCAACACGGACTTCATGAACAATGTGCAGAGGGCGGAGCTGGGAGACCCCGCCCTCCAGCTGGTGGACGCCCACACGCGCGGCCTCTACGACGCCTATCTGCAGCACTGTGGGACTGTGTTCCAGAATACCGCCCAGGACACAGACGATATTGTAAAGGTACAGTCTGGGAAGAGTAGTGTCACTTTAGTGAAGTCCGATCTGAGTTTATTTTTTTTATTTATTTATTTATTTTATTTTATTTTATTTTATTTTATTTTATTTTATTTTATTTTATTTTATTTTATTTTATTTTATTTTATTTTATTTTATTTTATTTTATTTTATTTTATTTTATTTTATTTTATTTTATTTTATTTTATTTTATTTTATTTTATTTTATTTTATTTTATTTTATTTTTACTTTAAAGGTGGACTGTGTGATTTGATGACTTCATACCCAGGTGATCACCTATCAGAGATGTTGTAAATAAGGAAGATTTCCCCCTTCTCTCAGTGCCAGCAGTCAAAGCATGCATACTGGCAAGTGTCACCCCGCTCCATTCGGTAGTGACGTCACATCACACAGGCTACCTTTAAGTCAACATGTCTTCTCCCCCCCCCCCCCCCCCCCCCCCCCCCCCCGGGAGCACAGTGCATACTTGTACAGTATATGAGAGCTAATTATGGACTCTCTGTGATAGTGTAAGTAGCGCTGCTGAGCGGTTTTGACAGCTGTGGCTCTGCGTCTCTGGTGGCTGTGTCCTACAGGTCTTCCTGGACGCCATCCAGTCCGCCAGCCCTGCCTTCAGATACTACACCAACAGCGCCTTCTTCACCAGCCTCAAGTTCACCGCCCCCGACGGCTCCCAGTACATCCGAGCTATGAGCAACCACATCTTCTCAACCAACACAACACAGAAATATTAGTGGCCATATTGCTAGACAGCTTTTTCTTACTGAGCATAATCCAAGCCCAGTTCGCCAGTAAGGACAGAGAAGGTAACCTAAAGTACTGTTGTTATTCCAATCATGATAAATAAATACAACTATTTGCATTCATATGCTTTTGGGTTAGTTTGTCTCGAATAGAATAGCAGCAATAACGTTAATTCACTCCCAATAATAAATGTAAATTGGTGGGGCAGGAGTTATTGTATGAGTGAGTTCTCAAGGGGATGACAAGTCAGTGGAAATCCACACCTACTTCTATCTTGGCCTTGTGAGAACATCCTACTTGCAAGCTCACATGCTGAAACACACAGCGAGCTCGCCAGGCTTGCGAGATCACACTGCAAACTGTTCTCTGCTTGCCAAGATTTCAAATCTTACATTTGGAAGTATGAGATTTATTATCTTGTTTTAAAAGTTATTTACTAGATTCTATCTTATTTCTTGACTCGAACCAGACTATTTTAAGATTTCTAAGTAAAATTATCTTGCTGGACAGATAATTTCACCAGTATTAAGTCATTTCTCCTCAAATTCAGTAATTTTCATAAAATTGAGTACATTTCATTTCATTTTCATACATTTCTTGTATTTTAACTAATATTTTTTGCAGTGCTGGATGTTCTCACAAGATTATATTATCTGTGGTTTATAAGACAAAACCTTCCACAACTACTACAGTACAATAGGCCTATATACAATTTGATCTTAGTTACTCGTGATGGGTAGGAGCTTTATTTTCAACCAGCTCAGTGGCCTTGTGGTTAGAGTGTCCACCCCTAGATCGGGAGGTTGGGGGTTCAATCCCTGGCCGAGTCACACCAAAGACTACAAAAAAATGGTACCCGATGCCTTCCTGCTTGGCACTCAGCAAGAGTTGGATTGGGGGTGAGTCCCTGCGACATATGGTGCGTTCGTTTGTGGTCGGAGGTGGCAAGTCGCAAGTGGCAAAATACCTACCTCCGACCTGTGTGCATTCGAGCTATATACCATTATATCACAGTTACCTAGTTATATCTAGTGCATTCGAGCAACTGGGGGCTGAGAAACATATCCGAATTTGCGACAAGGAAGTGCGAGTTCATGCAGCGTTGTATTTAATCATTCCTAGTAGCAAGTCGCAATTTGCCACCTCCCAGTTATAAACGAACGCACCAATAGTAGCCTAGTCATGTCCAGGCACCTCCTTAAACACAGATAGTTGACAATAAAAGCATTGATTTTGTCGTTTGAAGTTATAGCAAAAAACATTCGTCAAATAAAATAAGTAGTGCTCAAATCGTGAGAGTTAATTTTTATTTTCGCCCAGTCTGATGTTGAACTTTGAACAGACTTTTTCTCTTATCATGTAATTTCCCAGCGTTCTGGTGTTTACTGGACCTCTTCTGCCGTAACCTTCACCCAGCGTGAGAGGGATCTCTGTGTGCTCCCACTCACTGGCACAAACACTGGCACAAAGCAATGACTTGGTGGGACACACACACATACAAACACACACACACACACACAGCAAACACACACGCACACACTAGTCAAACACACACACACACACACACACACACACACACACACATAAACACATATGTGTTCCCAGGCAGGGACATTCTGATCTACATTGTTCCTACTAAAGGTTCATAATGCAGTTCGTAAATCCAGTCGGCGGTTTGTTGCTGCTAACTAAGATGTGACTAAGATCATAACTAAGATTATATCGCCACTCAGTTCAAATGAAGAAATCTTGAAGCGTTCTGAAATAATCTTGTTTCAGGAAACAATTCACGCTTCACTGGTTGTTTTTACTTTGTCCACCAGGTGGCAGCTACTCTGTCAGGGGTGAGTTCAATCTGAAAACAGTGTGAATCGTTTTGCTAGTTTCCGGGTTGAACGATATGTTTACTAGAAACGGTGTGCAACGTGCTTTGAGATAGGGTTTCTCTTGTTTGATGGTTGTATCAGAGGTGTTACCCAGTCAGGAGACTGATTTATAAACTTCAACATTATCTTCTCAGCTGTCATAGGTGCAACACTTCCGTATCACAAAAGCATGTTCAACACACAGCCGTTTACATTTCCATAAATATTTTGCAATAAATGTTTTGCAATGTTTTGCAGAGGCTGAACTCACCCCAGATCTATCTGCTCAAGGTAGGAATAGGAAGGGAAAGTAATCTCATCGCCCCCTAGAGGTAGTGTTACTAATGCCGAGAGAATGAATGGGATTTCTCATAGACACGTCTTTTGAAAAATCATATCTTGGTCGACACAGAAAAGTTAGTAGAATGCCTTAAACGGCAAATACTTGGAGACAAACTTTGTTGATTCCGGTGATCATAGTTGATTTTCAATCACAATTCGAATTATGAAAATATTTTTCTTAAATTCCATTGACTTTGACTGGAGGAATGGAGCAATTTTGAAAATTTGAAAGAAGGTGAAATACTGTTTGAAATTCTCAAGGTTAGTAGGTTATTACTGTAAAGACACTCACAAGTTTTTGTTTTGATAACTTTACCGAAATGGCTTTGTAGTAATTATTAGAAAATCCGGTCTATGGGAGTTTATATTGAAACTCCTCTCCGATAGGAACAAATCCACTAGGGGCGCATGTTTTCACTTTCCCTCCCTATGGGTTTTTCATAATGAACACAATTGCACAACCACAACCTCAACTGTAAGGTTGACAAACTGATGACGGCAGAGTGACGTCAATGAAGGAATGGTTTCCATGTCATTTGTAATGGTCCCTAACGCCCCCATTCCTAGTGGCACTACATAACCACTTAATGCTGGATCACCCAGGGATTATGGAGGTGCATTTTTAGTTGACTGTTACCCCCCCTAGTGGCCCGAGGTAGCAGAGCGCAACACCAGTAATGCCAAAGCATATAAATCCATTGTTCATTCACTCAGCACTTTCACAATAAATAACTCAGCACTTTCACAATAAATAATTGAGGAACAACTGTATTTTGGACTTGGTGTAGGCAAGGTCATAGCCATCAACCTGTTATAATTAACACGTCTTGCTAGTTTTGTTTGGACATACAGTAGTGAGTCATAGTGTCCCAGGACAACAACATTTAGCCCTTTTCCACCAAAGAACTCTGGTTCGTGAACCGGTTCTGTTCAAAATTCCTGGAACCTTGGTTCTGTCCAGAGAACGGGTCAGTTTTGAGCCGAACCGTTGTACGTCAGCAGGGGTGTTGCCCAATGCTCACCGGATATAACCAATAGCTACATCTGACCGAAGCAGAAGAAGAGAGAAGAAAACAAATAGCATCTAACAACATGATAGACCGCATAGACTACCTGCTACATGATAGACCGCATAGACTACCTGCTACATGATAGACCGCATAGACTACCTGCGAGCTGCAGTTGAGGGATCAATGGCATTTTTGCCTTTCACTGCTTTCAACTTTAACACAATGTTGTGGAAAATAAAGTTTTCTTTATTAAACCAATGACATGTTCCTGATACTTTCTCCTAAACAAGTCAACATTTGAGACATGTAAACATGCAGTCAGATTTACCAATGTGAAATTAAAACACCTGACAGAGGTTAAAGTACAGTAGGCCTCTGAACACAGAATACATGTAAACAAAAAAGACAGGTTAACAAACTTCATCAAAATGTACAACCTCAACACTTGGTTTAAGTAGACATGCGAATACTTAAATGTAAACACAAACAGATGTACAAATTTACTACCTGACACCTGATGTAACCTGTTTTAGGTAGGCCTGTTACAGTATGGTCATTTCTGACTGCTGCTGCTGCTCTGACTGCCAACTGCCTCTATTGCAGACACCATCCTCTCAACCAGCCCTAGGATAGTGTTGTTAGAGGTCTGCATCATCTCCATCATTCTCTCCTCTCTCCTCAGCCCTCTCTTCTGCTCTCTGCATATATCCAAGGACATCCTGGATGTCCTAGTACGTAAGTATGTAAGTAAGTAAGTAAACCTTTATTTATAAAGCACATTTCACATTCACACGACAGCAGTCGACCAAAGTCCTGTCTCTTCTTCTTTCCCGAGTGGAATAACAGCATTAAAGAAAACTTGGTTTCAATACGGAATGATTTTGTTAGAAATGGAAGGAGGTCCTGTCCCACAAACATACTCTCTCGTGTACTTGGTTGCTCCTCCTGTTCTGGGATTCCTCCATCCTCAGCAGGAGCAGCTCTGGTTGGCCTATTTGGTCTTAGCCTGCTGGTAGAGGGCCCAGTATGGATGTGGGTGTCTTCACTGACATTGGACAATTCTAAAAAATAAAAGAATCACATTAAGATGACCTGCACATCACACATGAGGCGAATGTCAGCTTGGAGATATAGGCATGCGTGAAGTTGTTTAGGTGGTGCGTCACCAAAGTGCCTTGCGTAGTCTACTGCATCATTTTATAGTGGGTCGTCACCACACTATTCATTTAAGGGAATGTAAATTATAATTTCTATAAAGCGAGTTCGATGGCTGGCGATTTAAATAGTTGGCACTTAGAAGCATAGATAAGAATGAGATCATTCTTCCTTCCCAGCGCGCATTTACGCATGGCCGAAGTGGTTGATTACCACCCTTATTATGAAGCAAGCATCGTCGAATTTGCAACGAAACAAAACAAACTTGTATCTACCTAAATTATAATATGAATGCAGTCAACCTACCGTCAGATTCAGGCGTGGATGGTTCCATGGAGTTAACAATGGTAGACGATGCCGTTGTGGCCGAATTAAGTGCACCACTGGTCTGGTTGGCTGGTCTTTGACCCATCACGCCATCGAGGACATCATAAAATTGTGTAATATTACTTTGTCCTGCTCCACTTTTTCCAAGGTCTTTCTTTTCGTCTCTATAATCTTTCTTCAATTTCTTTAGTTTGTTTATTATTAGGGCCCGAGCACACTGGCGGTGCGAGGCCCTATTGTATTTCGAAGGATTATTCTCCTTCTCCTTCTCCTTCTCCTTCTTCCAAAACAAATGCCTTTTTGGCGGCCTAAACATCGATGAAAACGGATGAAACTTTGCAGATACGTCAGTCCCGGTGAAAAATTTGATAATTCATGGGTGACGGAAATGGGCGTGGCAAAACGGCTCAAGAGCGCCCCCTGGAAAGTTTCAAATGGCGAGCCCCACCTTTCAGTTTGATGTAGGCGAACGAAATTCGGAGGGCATATGTATTTCATCGAGCCACACTAAAATGTCTCTTAGAGCTGTACCCAACATGCAACAGGAAGGCCGCCATTTTGCTTTTAATGTGCCATTTTGTCCTTGTTTTGACCATTTCCATGCCTCGTATTTCAACGAACTCCTCCTACAGATTTCATCCGATCAACTTCATACTCGGTCAGCTTCATCTTAAGCCCTTTGTGATCAAAAGTTATCAAGAAAATTGAGTTTTCACCAAACACCCTTGCCGTGGCGCCCCGCCAAAATTTGACATTTCGCCATAAAACACGATGTCCTCATAACTTCTCCATACATTATCCGATTTGTCCGATATATCTCACGCTTCATGACGGTTCTGTCCTGAACACATCTATGTGTCAGTATTGCGTCATACTTATAGCGCCACCTATTGGTGAAACAGGAAGTCCTCATAACTCCTCCATACATTATCCAATTTGTCCGATATAGCTCACGCTTCATGACGGTTCTGTCCTGAACACATCTATGTGTCAGTATTGCGTCATACGTATAGCGCCACCTATTGGTGAAACAGGAAGTCCCCATAACTCCTCCATACATTATCGGATTTGTCCGATATATCTCACGCTTCATGACGGTTCTGTCCTGAACACATCTATGTGTCAGTATTGCATCATACTTATAGCGCCACCTATTGGTGAAACAGGAAGTCCTCATAACTCCTCCATACATTATCCGATTTGTCCGATTTATCTCACGCTTCATGACGGTTCTGTCCTGAACACATCTATGTGTCAGTATTGCGTCATACGTATAGCGCCACCTATTGGTGAAACAGGAAGTCCCCATAACTCCTCCATACATTATCGGATTTGTCCGATATATCTCACGCTTCATGACGGTTCTGTCCTGAACACATCTATGTGTCAGTATTGCGTCATACTTATAGCGCCACCTATTGGTGAAACAGGAAGTCCTCATAACTCCTCCATACATTATCCAATTTGTCCAATATATCTCACGCTTCATGACGGTTCTGTCCTGAACACATCTATGTGTCAGTATTGCGTCATACTTATAGCGCCACCTATTGGTGAAACAGGAAGTCCTCATATCTCCTCCATACATAATCCAATTTGTCCCATATATCTCACGCTTCATGACGGTTCTGTCCTGAACACATCTATGTGTCAGTATTGCATCATACTTATAGTGCCACCTATTGGTGAAACAGGAAGTCCTCATAACTCCTCCTTACATTATCCCATTTGTCCGATTTATCTCACGCTTCATGACGGTTCTGTCCTGAACACATCTATGTGTCAGTATTGCGTCATACTTATAGCGCCACCTATTGGTGAAACAGGAAGTCCTCATAACTCCTGCATACATCATCCGATTTGCACCAAATTGCTGACGCTTCATGAAGGTCACCTTCTGAACACATCTATGCGTCGGTATTGAGTTACACTTACAGCGCCACCTACTGGTGAAACAGGAAGTACTCATAACTCCTACATACATTATCCGATTTACTCCAAATTGCTAATGCTTGATGAAGGTCGCATCTTGAACACATCTGTAGGTCAGTATTGCGTCATACCTACAGCGCCACCTACTGGTGAAACAGGAAGTCCTCATAACTCCTACATACTTTGTCCGATTTACACAACATTTCTCACGCTTCATCAAGGTACTGTCCTGAACACATCTATGCGTCGGTATTGAGTCACGCTTAGAGCGCCACCTACTGGTGACAGGAAGATTCTGTCAGTACTGAACACCGAAATAGCACACCCTTTAACGGCGCCACACCCCGACCCGCGTGGGGTGCGAGGGCCCGCTCACTGCTGCTCGCAGCACTAGTCTGATCTTGTGTTCGTCCCTGCTTGCTGTGGAATGCCGCGTTCCATTTGTAACACCACACCGACGATGTCGTCACGGTTCGCACAGTGTGTGTGTGCGTGTGTCTGACAGTGAAAGAGAGAGAGAGAGAAAGAGAGAGAATCTGACACTGCATCGTAATGAGTCTGGGGATTCTACTTGATAATCTAGTTGCAGATTTGACAGGTCTAGGCAAATAGGTTTTTGATCTGGACCTAGTCTAATGTGGTCTAGATGGGGGGAGAGAGAGTGAAATCATCCTTTTCTGTTTTTCACAAATAGGATTAAGGTTTCACAAATGTGAAACTGTTTTATTTATGTTATAGTGCACTACTTGAGATTAGCTGTGTTCTTTTGGTAAAGCATTATTTTAATAGGCCTACTGACCACTCACCAGTATTTTGTATTTGCTGCACTGTGTATTTGCACTGTCCTGCACCCTGTCGTATGTCGTCTTAATCAGCGTATGCCATTACCCTAGTCAAATTCCTAGTACCATAGGCTATGTGTAAACCATGCACATGCCAAAGAAACGATTTAAATCTGAAGGTATTCTAACGTCTGCGTAAACAATATACGGCCTTGCCCGAAATTGGGAAAGGGGGTGTGGCCAATCCTTCTAGTTCCACCTTCGTCACTCCCCAAAGCCGCGTCTTTATCAGGCACTTGTAATGTGACACATCAGTTCCACCTGCTACACCAGGGAGAAAGACAGGCCCCGGAGGGAAGTGCCTCTCATCAAACTCACGACCATGGCTAACAAAACGACTCTGCTTTTCCGGGCGCTTGTTGAGATGTCTGAGATACACTCTTCTAAACTGACACGAGGACTTTCGACCAGGGCGAATATGAGGTGAGGCTATAGCCTACAGACACAACAGACATTGCATGCTTATGGAATGGGGGATATTTTGTACGTTAAGGGAATTAATCTGTACATCTATACCGCGGTAAAGTCAGCATGATGTTTGTTGATATTCATTTGACATTCACGGTCAAACACGAGGCTTTGGGGGTCAATTCGCGGCAAGTTGGCTACTGACTGTTTCTGATTGGAATTTTCCAGTCCACCTTAAAAATGCCATAACGCCACACTAGACCAGGTCCAGGTCCAGATCAAAAACCACAGCATTTAGACCTGTCAAATCTGCACTAGATTAGCAAATATACTACAGGGACTCATTAAAACACAGTTTCAGATTTGTGAAACCATCATCATCTTTGTGAAAACTGGAAAAATAGCGATTTCACTCTTTTTTCTCCATTAGGCCAGGTTCAGATCAAAAAACACATTACCTAGACCCGTCAAACCTGCACTAGATTATCAAGTAGATTCCAAGACGCAGTTTCAGATTTGTGGAACCTTTATCCTATTTGTGAATGTAGTATATATTTTTATCATGTATTACATTAATCACATCTGTGTTACTCTCATGTAGTAATCATTTTATTAGAAGAATGAATAAACTTCACTTTAGTTGGAACTGTGTTGATTTAAGGAGTTTAACATGTGAGTTACAACCTTTGTCTCTGAGTCAGCATGATTCTATAGCAAATTGTCACCTCTGAAGTGAGAAGCCTACAGTCCTGTAACATGAATCCAGGAAGGACCCAGGGAGCCCCCATGTCCCAAGAAGGGGGGCAAAGACCATTCAGAAGACTATAGTTGATCTTTTGTGACCATATATGTGTTAATGAACATTCCTTGTATGCAAATTTTTGTCGTCATGTGATTCCTGGTTTGAAGCCAGTTTAAAAGCTGCCCCCCGCCATCTAGCAACTTCTAGCGACTTCTGGGACAGCCAATAGCTACTTCCCTTACGGAAGAGTTGGCAACACTGTGTGAACCTTGTATTGCCGAAGTTCGGACCCCATGTAGGCTAATAGGCATCCCAGATAGCAAGCGGATCTGGGCCATATATGGGCCGGAACTAAGCCACAAGGGCCAGATCTGGCCTGTATATGGCCCAGATCCGCTTGTTATCTGGGATGCTCAAGAAATTGTTGATTCGACCGTTCTTGCCTCCTTGAAGTTATGTTCCATACGAAGATTATGCATTTGAAATACACTGCATGAAAACCAGAGAAAAGTAGGTAATGTGGTTTTTGATCTGGACCTGGTCTAATGTGGTCTAGATTGGGAAAAAAGTGAAATCGCACTTTTTCAAGTTTTCACAAATGGGATAAAGGTTTCACAAATCTGAAACTGTGTTTTAAAATTCCAATCAGAAACTGTGAGTCCGTAGCCAACTTCATCGGGCCGCAAACCGGAACCCAAATTCGGCCTCGTGAATGACCATGAATGGCACGAATATCAAACATCATGCTATCTTTACCGCGGTACATCAGTTACTGTTAAGCGACCCCCCCCCCCCCCCCCCCCAAAAAAAAAGTCTAAGCGCACATACTTACTCGTCTATAGCCTTCAAATAAATATCTTACATTATTGCATGTAGGTTTGCAATCATTGTAGCGACTTTATTATTTGGGCGGGCTGTGAAGTGCGGTCGGTGGAATGTGAGTCACGAGACTGTGGGAATCCCCGGGTGACGAAACCATTACTTTCGATAGAGGCTGCCCTGCACTACCCATTTTTTTCTTGAAAAAGTAAAATATCAGTTTAATTTGTCCAGAAAAAGCTTAATGTCAAGCCCTGATGTTTCTAACAGCAACACACCGGCCTATTTTGAATAATGCACCAGTAGGCTTATGACAGTTCGTCTGAAGGCAGCACCCGACTGTGTTTAGAGACTCTTGAGATTTCCAGCAGCCGAACGGAAATCCTAGATGAGCCTGTTGTTCTTCCTCCTAGACCTCCCAGAAACCTGGTCTCCTGTGGGGTTCTGGGAACGCGGCACGCCACCCTGCCCCTGCCCTCCGCCTGCCCCCCGGACACACCCACCCGCAGCTTCATCAACCTGGTGGTCCCCACCGCCGCCCGCAGAATGGACTACTCCGAATGCCGGACGCTAGGGTGAGTCACACACACACACACATGCGTGCACAAACACACACACATAACCGCTGTACTCTCCTGTGGGTTGTGTTCAACAGTTCGACCCATGTTAAGGGCTTGCCCGGGGTGGGATTCGAACCCATGTTGGCGAGCTCTTCCACTTGTGAGGCGGACACGCTGACAGTTGTGCCAATAGGGACGTCCATCTTGGACGGACTGTCAGCGCTCTTTTGAGGAGTGCCTGTCACAGTGAGAAGACCTGTGGTATGACTGTGAGGTTTTCCAAGTACATAGAATGAAATCGTAATATAATACTTTGGCGATTGCGTGAAAACATTCCACACATAAAACTAGTGGCCCGGAGTCATAGCATCAGTTTGATGACTGACTTTTTGGGTCCCGATCCAGGTATACTCCAGAGCAGATGTACAACGTGGTGGCCAGTGTGGACCAGTACCAGCATTTCGTCCCCTGGTGTAAGAAGTCTTGCATTATGAAGGGAAGGAACGGGGATGTCCGGGCGAAGCTGGAGATCGGGTTCCCTCCCGTTGTGGAGCGCTACACCTCTGAGCTCACAACGGTCCCCAACCACCAAGTCAGGGTGAGTCCATCTACACCGCTCTAGAAACTAAAGAAACTCTAGAAACTAAAAGGCAAAAGAGCTTATTATTAATAATAATAATAATAATGATGATGATGATGATTATTATTACTATTGTTGCTGGTATTATTATTATTATTATTATTATTTATTATTTATTTTATTATTATTATTATTATAGTAATAATAATAATAATACGCACAACCTTAGTAGGCCAGGTGCTGTATCTTAGAGTACTTTATTTTTTTTGTATCTGTATTTAGATTGATGTATATAGGCTATTCATATGCCATTGTGATGTGTTTATATATTTGCAGCCTCTAACTGCACCTTTTAGCCTAATTGACTGGCAGATGATGTCAAATGTGATGTCACAGGCTCTCAGCCTATATATACCTGCTACCTGTCATTTGAAACTTTGAAGTTGCTTGATGAAGACCTACGGGTCGAAACGTTGCATTTTTTCAATTAAGTGAACCAGGAGATACCAGTGTGTGGATCTCTCCTCTCTCCAAACAGTTCTAGAAAGTAGCAGTCGTTGTGTTTTTACCTGAGACCGGTTGATGGCACATCAAAGAACAGCCCATGTTAATCCCTTGCTTACCGTACAGCCTCTACATCTGGACTTCCCAGTAAAGGGATGAAGGTTGAGCAAAATAAACGATTAGGGATGTGGTTAAGTTCAGGACGTACAAAAAAGACTGCAACTGATGCGTTTAGATGGCCATCTGCCTACCAGTCTGTCAAAACCTCATGTTCCCCTCAGTGGAAGACGGGAGTCGATGACATGCAAGGACGCTTCTCCTCGTTTAATGTTTTGAGCTCTCGTGGCGAATGAAGCCTGAACATGACTGAACATGTTGAGTGTCAGAAACTAGTCCAGACACAGTCACGTGGACAGACATGGCCACGGCGCCCCAAACCAGCCGTGAACAACCCACTAGTCCCGCGCCATTTCTGCCAGACCGCTGAATCGGCATCCCCACCTTTACAGAGGCGTCCACTGCCTCCCGAGTCTGGACACTCTTGGTGCTGTCAGTTCTGGGGACAGGACGATGATGATGAGTGTCCACATGTGTTGTTACAGGCCGTGTGTACAGACGCGTCCATCTTCAATCATCTAGAGACGTTATGGAGGTTTGCTCCTGGACCCAAAGACCAACCAGCCTCTTGCAAGGTGGAGTTCTACGTGAGTACCACACAAGAATCATTTCAAACCTCTCTCAATCTCTTCGTAAGTCAGCGAAGTTAGAATGTCGCCCACTGTAGCTTATGGGTGTAGCTAATGCTTATAAATGACACAAACATTGAGCGGCAGTACCCTTCTTCAGTGATGTAGATGATTACTGAAGCTTTAGTCTTGAGATCAAACAGCATGCCAGTGGAATGGCTACGTTGTGTTCTTGTACGGAAGAGCATTAGGGCCAACAACTGAGTTTATTTTATTTTTTTAAGTTTAAAGTCAGAATTTCTGAGAAAAAAGTCAGAAATAACTTCTGAGAAAAAAGTCTGAATTTCTGACTTTAAACTCAGAAGCTTAAAAAAAAAAAAATCTCTGCTGTTGGCCCTAATGCTCTTCCGTAGTTCTTGTACGCTTCTGAAAGAATTAATAGATGAAGGGCAGTGTCCTGTAAAGCCAATTAGGTTCTATATATAAACCCAGCTGTCTGATCGGGATCATCCTGGCATCCTGAACCGGCGGTCTTGCCAGTTACCACTAGGAACTAGCTAGCTGGGAGTTTGAGACGTTTATGGACCAGGTCAGCTGCGAGGAACATGAGGCCGGGGATTAAGACTGCAGTCCGCTGTAGCATGGGAATAGAGATTGAAAAAGAGGTCTGTGTCTCAAAAGGGACCCTGCCTAAATAAAGGTGAAGATTAGAGGAGCCTAAGAAGTAGTTGGTAGTTTAGTTTTGAATAAACTGTGTAGAGTGATGGTAGAAGGCATTAAAAGTGAACCACCTCAGTCACCCACCAGGCCATAAATGCGTTTTGCTGACCTGGGTGGAACCTTTGTGAATCCATGTTCTCTGGGGGGCAGGTTTATAGGAACGGACACATAACTGTATCTTTCTTTCTCTCTCCAGGTGTCATTTGAGTTCAAATCCCTTCTGCACACTCAGCTTGCGACTATGTTCTTCGACGAGGTCGTTAAGAAGATGGTGAACGCCTTTGAGAGACGGGCAGCCGCTCTGTACGGCTGCACTACAGTACCTCCCCACCGGGGGTGCCAGTGAGGTCAGCGTGAGAACCCCACCCCTGACCCCACAATCACCTCTCCACCACACAGACTGAGGGAAAAGACGACGCCTTGCTTCCCAAACAACATCACAACCCAACTACCCCGATGTACACGCACACACACACACACACACACACACACACACACACACACACACACAGATTTCAACATGGTTATGTCTTATGCAGGAGACTGGGATTCCTCCTTGCTTCTGTTCTTCAAGAATATATTTACTTAAGTTATATACACAAAAAACATTATTTATTCATCACATACATCTTTAATTTATTTACTAGAATGTACAGGCATTTTTATTTTTGGGATAAATGTGAATGTGTTGCGTCAAATGTTAATCTTGAAAGGGACTGTTTTTTTTATTAAAGTTCTTGACTGAGGTGTGAATGACCAAGTGACTCTGCAATGTTCACAGCATTTCAGAGGGTAGCTTTTTCTTGTCCTACACTAATAGTTATTTTAGTGTCAATGGAAATTAAAAAGCTTATTTTTGTTAAACCAGTGTCTTGTATTCATTTCTTTATTTTGCATATATTTTATCTTCAGCCCTGGCTGGTTTTTAACTAGACAGGACAAACATTTGGGATTCTGTGTGGAGTTTAAACATCCCTGGTGAGGCCAAGGCCAAGACACAGAATGTTCCTGGCACATAGTTCCAGGGAAGCACATGACTCAGTCGGGTGGATCAGTTGCGCAAGCATGGATCAGTTGCTTATGCACAGAGAACACTAATTACCTGCAAGCAGAACTACTTATTTAAATATATTTTTAATCTGTGTAACCTTTTTTTTTTCAATATCATTTAACCACATGAAACGAACAGGTGGCCTCACCAGTCTCCCTGATTGTGCTTCTTTGTTTTCCTTTGTGTGCTGCTGCTGTGATGCAACTTCCTGCCTGGGGAATCCCTAATACCCCTTTTCTAACCTTAATATGTAACCAGATAAGCATTTAGAACAATCAGTAGCCTATATTTTCCCATTTTCTACATTCCATCCGTATTTGTGGTCACCAACGGAGCAATGATGCAATCCTGTGGATTGAGGACAAAATGGATGCAGTTCTGGAGTAATGTCCTCATGTGGGAATGTTTTGATCTGTACCCTCTCCAACTGACAGTTTTCCCAGGCAAATTCTCAACTGCCACTCCCTGGTCTGCCCTGTCTTCTGCAGGGCGTTTCCACGTGGACCAGTCAGGTGTTCTGTGGCTAGTGTGCTGCTCGTGACTTTGCAATGCCTGGGCGCCTGACTTAGAGCTATTTCTGCCCCTGTGTTGGTTGGCAGACATGGATACCCTGGCGTGGGCTGGCATCTCGCGCCGCGGGCATCAGAATAATCAAAGTATCCGTTCAGGAGACCAGCACCAGTTTATTTTGGGTCGAGCCGAACGGCAGGCTTCACCAGTGTGCTCCCCGGTCCTCAAAGATGTCGGCGAGCCCGATATTTGAGACACTGTGAAGCAGCCTGAGAAACAGGGAGGGTCATTATATCTGAACGACATTGAACTGGTTGAACCAATCTCACAAAACAGTGTTGCCAGGAGAAAAAATACTAGGCTGCACTTCAATGATTTTACAGAATGTATTAAGTAGCCTACACTTTTAGTAATGTGAGAGGCGCCAGATGCGTCACCCGGAGAAGCGGTGTGTCGGACGGCTGTTTGGCACGCGAAGAGCGGGGACCCCAAAACGGCTTCTCTTTCTTGGGGGTTGACCCATCTGGAGGAGCAGAGGTTCTGAGGGGTTTGCTCAGCTTGGGGGTTGACCCATCTGGAGGAGCAGAAGTTCTGAGGGGTTTGCTCAGCTTGGGGGTTGACCCATCTGGAGGAGCCGAGGTTCTGAGGGGTTTGCTCAGCTTGGGGGTTGACCCATCTGGAGGAGCAGAAGTTCTGAGGGGTTTGCTCAGCTTGGGGGTTGACCCATCTGGAGGAGCAGAAGTTCTGAGGGGTTTGCTCAGCTTGGGGGTTGACCCATCTGGAGGAGCAGAAGTTCTGAGGGGTTTGTTCAGCTTGGGGGTTGACCCATCTGGAGGAGCAGAAGTTCTGAGGGGTTTGCTCAGCTTGGGGGTTGACCCATCTGGAGGAGCAGAAGTTCTGAGGGGTTTGCTCAGCTTGGGGGTTGACCCATCTGGAGGAGCATAAGTTCTGAGGGGTTTGCTCAGCTTGGGGGTTGACCCATCTGGAGGAGCAGACGTTCTGAGGGGTTTGCTCAGCTTTGGGGTTGACCCATCTTGAGGAGCAGAAGTTCTGAGGGGTTTGCTCAGCTTGGGGGTTGACCCATCTGGAGGAGCAGAGGTTCTGAGGGGTTTGCTCAGCTTGGGGATTGACCCATCTGGAGGAGCAGAAGTTCTGAGGGGTTTGCTCAGCTTGGGGGTTGACCCATCTGGAAGAGCAGAAGTTCTGAGGGGTCTACGGTTCTTTCAGCGTGCAGGTAGGCTATCGCCTGAGCTGTTCACCCATGGACACTGCCACCTGTGAACTAGACTGACAACATACATCCTGTTAGAGAGTGACTTGGAAAATGACGACTCAGACCACCAGGCCTTAGGCTTAAAGCTTGAGGAACTTCCTTCAGTCACAGAGTTTAAATCCATGGCTCTAGACCTTTGTACTTGTATGACCTGTTACTGTTTTTCATTCATTGAAAATTCATTCATCATTGTAAATTAGGGAAATCTCAGTGCTTTACGAGTAGCCTATGAATAAAGGTTTGAAATAAAATGGCAGAGGAAAATTATTAAGATTAATAATTTACAATCCCTATGGCGGCCTTTACACAGATTCGCTACTTGGCCCCCAATTATAAAATAAAACACTTCCTGGAGAACTTTGAACTGGGACTCCACACAGCATAGTTTGCATCATGGAGGACATTTGTACTCTAAAGTATATTCCAGTATTGCACAACGTTTTACCGTTTATATAGAGGACCATGCTGAGATACAGAACCAGAAAAGAGTTTGTTTCTGGGAGCTGAGCTTCAGAATGAAGGGAATCACAATCCTGCTACTGGCACTATGCTGCTGTGTGTCTGAGACCCAGGAACTTGACCAGAAAGTCAGCCAGAACCAGAGAGCGTTCTGCTGTCCTGACACCTGCACTCTGGCCAATGAAATGGCAGCCGTGGGAGAGAAACTGGCAACCATGGAGGAGAAACTGGGACTGATGGAGACCAGACTACAGACCAGTGAGAATGAAAGTGAGGAGCTGAAGAGACTGATTGGGGGTAAGAGATGTACAGTAGGCTACCACAAAATGAGTACCGCTCATTTTGGAGATTTGGAGATGGAAGTTTTCCGCCCAACAGTGACAAAATTATTGTTTTTGTTTGTGAGGATTTGATGTGCTCCGACCTGTTTAACCTCTGCCTCTTGGCCAGGTCGTCATTGTAAATGAGAATTTGTTCTCAATTGACTTACCTGGTTAATTAAAGGTAAAAAATAAAAATTGTAGTGAGGTGAGCTTTTCCATGCCCTGTCTGTCTGTCTGTCAGGCCGGCCTCAGGTGGCGTTCTCAGCCACGCTCACTGAGTCGGGCTCTGGGAATACGGGACCCTTCAGCACCGACACACCCCTGCAGTACAAGAAGCTCTTCTCCAACATGGGCAGCAGCTACAACCCAGCCACAGGTAGCCTACACTGATACCGCGTAGATCAACCATTGTTTGAGTGGTTGTTTGTCTGAAGGGAGGTGTAAAACCTGTTTTGTTTTTTTACAGGCATCTTCACTGCCATGGTGAAGGCAATGTACTACTTTCGTTTCTCGATGATGAACAACCTGAGCACCACCCCTAATTCGGTGGTGTCCCTGATGAAGAATGGCCAGAGGCTGGTGTCGGTGTGGGACACCTCAGGGTCCGACGCCAACGACATCGGCAGCAACGCTGTGGTCATCCCTCTGGAG
This sequence comes from Borostomias antarcticus, assembly GCF_949987555.1. Taxonomy (NCBI): domain Eukaryota; kingdom Metazoa; phylum Chordata; class Actinopteri; order Stomiiformes; family Stomiidae; genus Borostomias; species Borostomias antarcticus. The sequence continues at coordinate 8,988,961 of NC_140247.1, read as the reverse complement.
GTGGGCGACAACGTCTACGTCCAACTCATGGCCAACAGACTCATCTATGACGACACCATGAACTACAACAGCTTCAGTGGCTTCCTGCTCTTTCCCATGTGAATGTGATGTACTCCTTTGCAAAGATATAGAATAGAATAGAACGTTTATTTGCCATGTGTAATAAGTACAGGTACATTGGAATTCTTATCATCGCTTGTCCTTACAGTGTCTTATCTACACTAATCAGTTCCTCATTCCAGTCCTAGGTACGCAGCTAGACATTCTAGACTATTAGCTATTAAAATATACACAAAGAAGAATAGCTGGAAAAAAACTTTATTATGCAGTTAGTAGAGTGTCAGTAATCTGTGTACAAAACTGTAGTCAAATTGAATCATATATATTTTCTTAGAGAACTAACAAAATGTGGACACAGAATTTTAAAGGTATCTGTAAACAATAGAAAAATATTTCATTCTGTTTGAACCTACTGTTAGCCATATTCTATAATAATAATAATAATAATAATAATAATAATAATAATAATATGCCAAAATAGCTGTGGTGTTGTCTATGAATTTGTTTTGTGTTGAAGAAGGAATGTACAATATAACGGTACAAGGCACTCATGGATATTTTATGGGATGTTTGATGTTATCCTACAAACACTTGTAAATCTGTGACATTTAGAATTTCTGCATCGTTTCAATACAAATTCACCCAACTACTTTCCACCAAACTAGTCCTTCACTCTGAGTTTAGCTGAGCAGTGCGCCCTCCCCTGGTCACTGGTGGCCCTGCAGGTGTAGACGTTTGAGTCCTCTGGCGCCACCTGTCGCAGAACCATGGTACAGCAGCCATCCACCTTCTCTATCTGCACACGGGAGGACTCAACTATAGGCTCCTCCCCCCTGAGCCAAACCACTTCCGGGTCAGGGTAGCCTGTCGGGGAGGGGGGGGAGAAACATCCATAGATAAGAGCTCGTGTAATGAAACCGAACTATACAGTCAAGGTACAAGGGTACAAGTACAGATGTTGGATGAGATATGGGACCATGCTCGACCCCGGGGCTCCATCAGTCCTCCATGAGCACCGACTGACGCCCCTCAAAACCCCTCACTCTACAGTGAAGTATCCAGTGTATGTGAGTCCTGCGGGGGCCCCGGCCGGCCCCTGGGGCCCCTGGGTGTGTGTTTACCTGTGAGGTGGCAGGTGAGCCGGGCCCTGGGGCCCCTGTGTGTGTGTTTACCTGTGAGGTGGCAGGAGAGCCGGGCGGTGGAGCCCCTCGCCGCCGTCTCGTCCCTCAGGGGCCGGGAGAACTGAGGAGGGCCCTGCAGCTTGAGCTCCAGAGACTGCAGGGCCTGCGCTGCCTCCGGGCTCAGGGGCAAGTCTGGAAAGGGAGACGGGTAGAGGGACAGGGGGAGGGACAGGGAGAGACAGGGGGAGGGACAGGGACAGGGGGAGGGACAGGGGGGGGGGGACAGGGAGAGAGACAGGGGGGGGGACAGGGAGAGAGAGAGAGGGGGGGGACAGGGGGAGGGACAGGGAGAGAGACAGGGGGAGGGACAGGGGGGAGACAGGGGGAGGGTCAGGGGGAGGGACAGGGAGAGAGACAGGGGGAGGGTCAGGGGGAGGGACAGGGAGAGAGACAGGGGGAGGGTCAGGGGGAAGGACAGGGAGAGAGACAGGGGGAGGATCAGGGGGAGGGACAGGGAGAGAGACAGGGGGAGGGTCAGGGGGAGGGACAGGGAGAGAGACAGGGGGAGGGTCAGGGGGAGGGACAGGGAGAGAGACAGGGGGAGGATCAGGGGGAGGGACAGGGAGAGAGACAGGGGGAGGGTCAGGGGGAGGGACAGGGAGAGAGACAGGGTCAGGAAGAGGGACAGGCAGAGGGACAGGAAGAAAGTCTGCAGGCCACCGTACATTTGTACTCTGAAGTGCATTCCAGTATTGCACAACGTTTGACAGTTTATATAGAGGACCATGCTGAAGTACAGAACCAGTTTCTGGGAGCTGAGCTTCAGAATGAAGGGAATCACAATCCTGCTACTGGCACTATGCTGCTTTGTGTCTGAGACCCAGGAACTCGACCAGAAAGTCAGCCAGAAACATGGAGCGTTCTGCTGTCCTGACACCTGCACTCTGGCCAATGAAATGGCAGCCGTGGGAGAGAAACTGGCAACCATGGAGGAGAAACTGGGACTGATGGAGACCAGACTACAGACCAGTGAGAATGAAACTGAGGAGCTGAAGAGACTGATTGGGGGTAAGAGATGTACAGTAGGCTACCACAAAATGAGTACCGCTCATTTTGGAGATACAAGTTTTCCGCCCAACAGTGACAAAATTATTGTTTTTGTTTGTGAGGATTTGATGTGCTCCGACCTGTTTAACCTCTGCCTCTTGGCCAGGTCGTCATTGTAAATGAGAATTTGTTCTCAATTGACTTACCTGGTTAATTAAAGGTAAAAAAAAAAAATTGTAGTGAGGTGAGCTTTTCCATGCCCTGTCTGTCTGTCTGTCAGGCCGGCCTCAGGTGGCGTTCTCAGCCACGCTCACTGATTCGGGCTCTGCGAATACGGGACCCTTCAGCACCAACACACCCCTGCAGTACAAGAAGCTCTTCTCCAACATGGGCAGCAGCTACAACCCAGCCACAGGTAGCCTACACTGATACCGCGTAGATCAACCAGTGTTTGAGTGGTTGTTTGTCTGAATGGAGGTGTAAAACCTGTTTTGTTTTTTTACAGGCATCTTCACTGCCATGGTGAAGGGAATGTACTACTTTCGTTTCTCGATGATGAACAACCTGCGCTCCACCCCTAATTCGGTGGTGTCCCTGATGAAGAATAGCCAGAGGCTGGTGTCGGTGTGGGACACCTCAGGGTCCGACGCCAACGACATTGGCAGCAACGCTGTGGTCATCCCTCTGGAGGTGGGCGACAACGTCTACGTCCAACTCTGGGCCCACAGACTCATCTATGACGACACCATGAACTACAACAGCTTCAGTGGCTTCCTGCTCTTTCCCATGTGAATGTGATGTACTCCTTTGCAAAGATATAGAATAGAATAGAACGTTTATTTGCCATGTGTAATAAGTACAGGTACATTGGAATTCTTATCATCGCTTGTCCTTACAGTGTCTTATCTACTAATCAGTTCCTCATTCCAGTCCTAGGTACGCAGCTAGACATTCTAGACTATTAGCTATTAAAATATACACAAAGAAGAATAGCTGGAAAAAAACTTTATTATGCAGTTAGTAGAGTGTCAGTAATCTGTGTACAAAACTGTAGTCAAATTGAATCATATATATTTTCTTAGAGAACTAACAAAATGTGGACACAGAATTTTAAAGGTATCTGTAAACAATAGAAAAATATTTCATTCTGTTTGAACCTACTGTTAGCCATATTCTATAATAATAATAATAATAATAATAATAATAATAATATGCCAAAATAGCTGTGGTGTTGTCTATGAATTTGTTTTGTGTTAAAGAAGGAATGTACAATATAACGGTACAAGGCACTCATGGATATTATATGGGATGTTTGATGTTATCCTACAAACACTTGTAAATCTGTGACATTTAGAATTTCTGCATCGTTTCAATACAAATTCACCCAACTAGTTTCCACCAAACTAGTCCTTCACTCTGAGTTTAGCTGAGCAGTGCGCCCTTCCCTGGTCACTGGTGGCCCTGCAGGTGTAGACGTTTGAGTCCTCTGGCGCCACCTGTCGCAGAACCATGGTACAGCAGCCATCCACCTGCTCTATCTGCACACGGGAGGACTCAACTATAGGCTCCTCCCCCCTGAGCCAAACCACTTCCGGGTCAGGGTAGCCTGTCGGGGAGGGGGGGGAGAAACATCCATAGATAAGAGCTCGTGTAATGAAACCGAACTATACAGTCAAGGTACAAGGGTACAAGTACAGATGTTGGATGAGATATGGGACCATGCTCGACCCCGGGGCTCCATCAGTCCTCCATGAGCACCGACTGACGCCCCTCAAAACCCCTCACTCTACAGTGAAGTATCCAGTGTATGTGAGTCTTGCGGGGGCCCCGGCCGGCCCCTGGGTGTGTGTTTACCTGTGAGGTGGCAGGTGAGCCGGGCCCTGGGGCCCCTGTGTGTGTGTTTACCTGTGAGGTGGCAGGAGAGCTGGGCGGTGGAGCCCCTCGCCGCCGTCTCGTCCCTCAGGGGCCGGGAGAACTGAGGAGGGCCTTGCAGCTTGAGCTCCAGAGACTGCAGGGCCTGCGCTGCCTCCGGGCTCAGGGGCAAGTCTGGAAAGGGAGACGGGTAGAGGGACAGGGGGAGGGACAGGAAGAGACAGGGGGAGGGACAGGGACAGGGGGAGGGACAGGGGGGGGGACAGGGAGAGAGACAGGGGGGGGGACAGGGAGAGAGACAGGGGGAGGGTCAGGGGGAGGGACAGGGAGAGAGACAGGGGGAGGGTCAGGGGGAGGGACAGGGAGAGAGACAGGGGGAGGGTCAGGGGGAGGGACAGGGGGGAGACAGGGGGAGGGTCAGGGGGAGGGACAGGGAGAGAGACAGGGGGAGGGTCAGGGGGAGGGACAGGGAGAGAGACAGGGTCAGGAAGAGGGACAGGCAGAGGGACAGGAAGAAAGTCTGCAGGCCACCGTACATTTGTACTCTGAAGTGCATTCCAGTATTGCACAACGTTTGACAGTTTATATAAAGGGCCATGCTGAAATACAGAACCAGTTTCTGGGAGCTGAGCTTCAGAATGAAGGGAATCACAATCCTGCTACTGGCACTATGCTGCTGTGTGTCTGAGACCCAGGAACTCGACCAGAAAGTCAGCCAGAAACATGGAGCGTTCTGCTGTCCTGACACCTGCACTCTGGCCAATGAAATGGCAGCTGTGGGAGAGAAACTGGCAACCATGGAGGAGAAACTGGGACTGATGGAGACCAGACTACAGACCAGTGAGAATGAAACTGAGGAGCTGAAGAGACTGATTGGGGGTAAGAGATGTACAGTAGGCTACCACAAAATGAGTACCGCTCATTTTGGAGATACAAGTTTTCCGCCCAACAGTGACAAAATTATTGTTTTTATTGTGAGGATTTGATGTGCTCCGACCTGTTTAACCTCTGCCTCTTGGCCAGGTCGTCATTGTAAATGAGAATTTGTTCTCAATTGACTTACCTGGTTAATTAAAGATAAAAAAAAAAATTGTAGTGAGGTGAGCTTTTCCAAGCCCTGTCTGTCTGTCTGTCAGGCCGGCCTCAGGTGGCGTTCTCAGCCACGCTCACTGATTCGGGTTCTGCGAATACGGGACCCTTCAGCACCAACACACCCCTGCAGTACAAGAAGCTCTTCTCCAACATGGGCCGCAGCTACAACCCGGCCACAGGTAGCCTACACTGATACCGCGTAGATCAACCAGTGTTTGAGTGGTTGTTTGTCTGAAGGGAGGTGTAAAACCTGTTTTGTTTTTTTACAGGCATCTTCACTGCCATGGTGAAGGGAATGTACTACTTTCGTTTCTCGATGATGAACAACCTGCGCTCCACCCCTAATTCGGTGGTGTCCCTGATGAAGAATAGCCAGAGGCTGGTGTCGGTGTGGGACACCTCAGGGTCCGACGCCACCGACATCGGCAGCAACGCTGTGGTCATCCCTCTGGAGGTGGGCGACAACGTCTACGTGCAACTCTGGGCCCACAGAGTCATCTATGACGACACCATGAACTACAACAGCTTCAGTGGCTTCCTGCTCTTTCCCATGTGAATGTGATGTACTCCTTTGCAAAGATATAGAATAGAATAGAACGTTTATTTGCCATGTGTAATAAGTACAGGTACATTGGAATTCTTATCATCGCTTGTCCTTACAGTGTCTTATCTACACTAATCAGTTCCTCATTCCAGTCCTAGGGACGCAGCTAGACATTCTAGACCATAAGCTATTAAAATATACACAAAGAAGAATAGCTGGAAAAAAACTTTATTATGCAGTTAGTAGAGTGTCAGTAATCTGTGTACAAAACTGTAGTCAAATTGAATCATATATATTTTCTTAGAGAACTAACAAAATGTGGACACAGAATTTTAAAGGTATCTGTAAACAATAGAAAAATATTTCATTCTGTTTGAACCTACTGTTAGCCATATTCTATAATAATAATAATAATAATATGCCAAAATAGCTGTGGTGTTGTCTATGAATTTGTTTTGTGTTAAAGAAGGAATGTACAATATAACGGTACAAGGCACTCATGGATATTATATGGGATGTTTGATGTTATCCTACAAACACTTGTAAATCTGTGACATTTAGAATTTCTGCATCGTTTCAATACAAATTCACCCAACTAGTTTCCACCAAACTAGTCCTTCACTCTGAGTTTAGCTGAGCAGTGCGCCCTCCCCTGGTCACTGGTGGCCCTGCAGGTGTAGACGTTTGAGTCCTCTGGCGCCACCTGTCGCAGAACCATGGTACAGCAGCCATCCACCTGCTCTATCTGCACACGGGAGGACTCAACTATAGGTTCCTCCCCCCTGAGCCAAACCACTTCCGGGTCAGGGTAGCCTGTCGGGGAGGGGGGGGAGAAACATCCATAGATAAGAGCTCGTGTAATGAAACCGAACTATACAGTCAAGGTACAAGGGTACAAGTACAGATGTTGGATGAGATATGGGACCATGCTCGACCCCGGGGCTCCATCAGTCCTCCATGAGCACCGACTGACGCCCCTCAAAACCCCTCACTCTACAGTGAAGTATCCAGTGTATGTGAGTCCTGTGGGGGCCCCTGGGGCCCCTGTGTGTGTGTTTACCTGTGAGGTGGCAGGAGAGCCGGGCGATGAGGCCCTGTGTGTGTGTTTACCTGTGAGGTGGCAGGAGAGCCGGGCGGTGGAGCCCCTCGCCGCCGTCTCGTCCCTCAGGGGCCGGGAGAACTGAGGAGGGCCTTGCAGCTTGAGCTCCAGAGACTGCAAGGCCTGCGCTGCCTCCGGGCTCAGGGGCCAGTCTGGAAAGGGAGACGGGTAGAGGGACAGGGGGAGGGACAGGGAGAGACAGGGGGAGGGACAGGGACAGGGGGAGGGACAGGGGGGGGGACAGGGAGAGAGAGAGAGGGGGGGGACAGGGGGAGGGACAGGGAGAGAGACAGGGGGAGGGTCAGGGGGAGGGACAGGGAGAGAGACAGGGGGAGGATCAGGGGGAGGGACAGGGAGAGAGACAGGGGGAGGGTCAGGGGGAAGGACAGGGAGAGAGACAGGGGGAGGGTCAGGGGGAGGGACAGGGAGAGAGACAGGGGGAGGGTTAGGGGGAGGGACAGGGAGAGAGACAGGGGGAGGGTTAGGGGGAGGGACAGGGAGAGAGACAGGGGGAGGGTCAGGGGGAGGGACAGGGAGAGAGACAGGGGGAGGGTCAGGGGGAGGGACAGGGAGAGAGACAGGGTCAGGAAGAGGGACAGGCAGAGGGACAGGAAGAAAGTCTGCAGGCCACCGTACATTTGTACTCTGAAGTGCATTCCAGTATTGCACAACGTTTGACAGTTTATATAGATGACCATGCTGAAATACAGAACCAGTTTCTGGGAGCTGAGCTTCAGAATGAAGGGAATCACAATCCTGCTACTGGCACTATGCTGCTTTGTGTCTGAGACCCAGGAACTCGACCAGAAAGTCAGCCAGAAACATGGAGCGTTCTGCTGTCCTGACACCTGCACTCTGGCCAATGAAATGGCAGCCGTGGGAGAGAAACTGGCAACCATGGAGGAGAAACTGGGACTGATGGAGACCAAACTACAGACCAGTGAGAATGAAACTGAGGAGCTGAAGAGACTGATTGGGGGTAAGAGATGTACAGTAGGCTACCACAAAATGAGTACCGCTCATTTTGGAGATACAAGTTTTCCGCCCAACAGTGACAAAATTATTGTTTTTGTTTGTGAGGATTTGATGTGCTCCGACCTGTTTAACCTCTGCCTCTTGGCCAGGTCGTCATTGTAAATGAGAATTTGTTCTCAATTGACTTACCTGGTTAATTAAAGGTAAAAAAAAAAAATTGTAGTGAGGTGAGCTTTTCCATGCCCTGTCTGTCTGTCTGTCAGGCCGGCCTCAGGTGGCGTTCTCAGCCACGCTCACTGATTCGGGCTCTGCGAATACGGGACCCTTCAGCACCAACACACCCCTGCAGTACAAGAAGCTCTTCTCCAACATGGGCAGCAGCTACAACCCGGCCACAGGTAGCCTACACTGATACCGCGTAGATCAACCAGTGTTTGAGTGGTTGTTTGTCTGAATGGAGGTGTAAAACCTGTTTTGTTTTTTTTACAGGCATCTTCACTGCCATGGTGAAGGGAATGTACTACTTTCGTTTCTCGATGATGAACAACCTGCGCTCCACCCCTAATTCGGTGGTGTCCCTGATGAAGAATAGCCAGAGGCTGGTGTCGGTGTGGGACACCTCAGGGTCCGACGCCAACGACATCGGCAGCAACGCTGTGGTCATCCCTCTGGAGGTGGGCGACAACGTCTACGTCCAACTCTGGGCCCACAGACTCATCTATGACGACACCATGAACTACAACAGCTTCAGTGGCTTCCTGCTCTTTCCCATGTGAATGTGATGTACTCCTTTGCAAAGATATAGAATAGAATAGAACGTTTATTTGCCATGTGTAATAAGTACAGGTACATTGGAATTCTTATCATCGCTTGTCCTTACAGTGTCTTATCTACACTAATCAGTTCCTCATTCCAGTCCTAGGTACGCAGCTAGACATTCTAGACTATTAGCTATTAAAATATACACAAAGAAGAATAGCTGGAAAAAAACTTTATTATGCAGTTAGTAGAGTGTCAGTAATCTGTGTACAAAACTGTAGTCAAATTGAATCATATATATTTTCTTAGAGAACTAACAAAATGTGGACACAGAATTTGAAAGGTATCTGTAAACAATAGAAAAATATTTCATTCTGTTTGAACCTACTGTTAGCCATATTCTATAATAATAATAATAATAATAATAATATGCCAAAATAGCTGTGGTGTTGTCTATGAATTTGTTTTGTGTTAAAGAAGGAATGTACAATATAACGGTACAAGGCACTCATGGATATTATATGGGATGTTTGATGTTATCCTACAAACACTTGTAAATCTGTGACATTTAGAATTTCTGCATCGTTTCAATACAAATTCACCCAACTAGTTTCCACCAAACTAGTCCTTCACTCTGAGTTTAGCTGAGCAGTGCGCCCTCCCCTGGTCACTGGTGGCCCTGCAGGTGTAGACGTTTGAGTCCTCTGGCGCCACCTGTCGCAGAACCATGGTACAGCAGCCATCCACCTGCTCTATCTGCACACGGGAGGACTCAACTATAGGCTCCTCCCCCCTGAGCCAAACCACTTCCGGGTCAGGGTAGCCTGTCGGGGAGGGGGGGGAGAAACATCCATAGATAAGAGCTCGTGTAATGAAACCGAACTATACAGTCAAGGTACAAGGGTACAAGTACAGATGTTGGATGAGATATGGGACCATGCTCGACCCCGGGGCTCCATCAGTCCTCCATGAGCACTGACTGACGCCCCTCAAAACCCCTCACTCTACAGTGAAGTATCCAGTGTATGTGAGTCCTGCGGGGGCCCCGGCCGGCCCCTGGGGCCCCTGGGTGTGTGTTTACCTGTGAGGTGGCAGGTGAGCCGGGCCCTGGGGCCCCTGTGTGTGTGTTTACCTGTGAGGTGGCAGGTGAGCCGGGCCCTGGGGCCCCTGTGTGTGTGTTTACCTGTGAGGTGGCAGGAGAGCCGGGCGGTGGAGCCCCTCGCCGCCGTCTCGTCCCTCAGGGGCCGGGAGAACTGAGGAGGGCCTTGCAGCTTGAGCTCCAGAGACTGCAGGGCCTGCGCTGCCTCCGGGCTCAGGGGCAAGTCTGGAAAGGGAGACGGGTAGAGGGACAGGGGGAGGGACAGGGAGAGACAGGGGGAGGGACAGGGACAGGGGGAGGGACAGGGGGGGGGACAGGGAGAGAGACAGGGGGGGGGACGGAGAGAGAGAGAGGGGGGGGACAGGGGGAGGGACAGGGAGAGAGACAGGGGGAGGGTCAGGGGGAGGGACAGGGAGAGAGACAGGGGGAGGGTCAGGGGGAGGGACAGGGAGAGAGACAGGGGGAGGGTCAGGGAGAGAGACAGGGGGAGGGTCAGGGGGAAGGACAGGGAGAGAGACAGGGGGAGGATCAGGGGGAGGGACAGGGAGAGAGACAGGGGGAGAACAGGGGGAGGGACAGGGGAGAGACAGGGGGAGGGTCAGGGGGAGGGACAGGGAGAGAGACAGGGGGAGGGTTAGGGGGAGGGACAGGGAGAGAGACAGGGGGAGGGTCAGGGGGAGGGACAGGGAGAGAGACAGGGGGAGGGTCAGGGGGAGGGACAGGGAGAGAGACAGGGGGAGGGTCAGGGGGAGGGACAGGGAGAGAGACAGGGTCAGGAAGAGGGACAGGCAGAGGGACAGGAAGAAAGTCTGCAGGCCACCGTACATTTGTACTCTGAAGTGCATTCCAGTATTGCACAACGTTTGACAGTTTATATAGAGGACCATGCTGAAATACAGAACCAGTTTCTGGGAGCTGAGCTTCAGAATGAAGGGAATCACAATCCTGCTACTGGCACTATGCTGCTTTGTGTCTGAGACCCAGGAACTCGACCAGAAAGTCAGCCAGAAACATGGAGCGTTCTGCTGTCCTGACACCTGCACTCTGGCCAATGAAATGGCAGCCGTGGGAGAGAAACTGGCAACCATGGAGGAGAAACTGGGACTGATGGAGACCAGACTACAGACCAGTGAGAATGAAACTGAGGAGCTGAAGAGACTGATTGGGGGTAAGAGATGTACAGTAGGCTACCACAAAATGAGTACCGCTCATTTTGGAGATACAAGTTTTCCGCCCAACAGTGACAAAATTATTGTTTTTGTTTGTGAGGATTTGATGTGCTCCGACCTGTTTAACCTCTGCCTCTTGGCCAGGTCGTCATTGTAAATGAGAATTTGTTCTCAATTGACTTACCTGGTTAATTAAAGGTAAAAAAAAAAAATTGTAGTGAGGTGAGCTTTTCCATGCCCTGTCTGTCTGTCTGTCAGGCCGGCCTCAGGTGGCGTTCTCAGCCACGCTCACTGATTCGGGCTCTGCGAATACGGGACCCTTCAGCACCAACACACCCCTGCAGTACAAGAAGCTCTTCTCCAACATGGGCAGCAGCTACAACCCGGCCACAGGTAGCCTACACTGATACCGCGTAGATCAACCAGTGTTTGAGTGGTTGTTTGTCTGAATGGAGGTGTAAAACCTGTTTTGTTTTTTTACAGGCATCTTCACTGCCATGGTGAAGGGAATGTACTACTTTCGTTTCTCGATGATGAACAACCTGCGCTCCACCCCTAATTCGGTGGTGTCCCTGATGAAGAATAGCCAGAGGCTGGTGTCGGTGTGGGACACCTCAGGGTCCGACGCCAACGACATCGGCAGCAACGCTGTGGTCATCCCTCTGGAGGTGGGCGACAACGTCTACGTGCAACTCTGGGCCCATAGACTCATCTATGACGACACCATGAACTACAACAGCTTCAGTGGCTTCCTGCTCTTTCCCATGTGAATGTGATGTACTCCTTTGCAAAGATATAGAATAGAATAGAATGTTTATTTGCCATGTGTAATAAGTACAGGTACATTGGAATTCTTATCATCGCTTGTCCTTACAGTGTCTTATCTACACTAATCAGTTCCTCATTCCAGTCCTAGGTACGCAGCTAGACATTCTAGACTATTAGCTATTAAAATATACACAAAGAAGAATAGCTGGAAAAAAACTTTATTATGCAGTTAGTAGAGTGTCAGTAATCTGTGTACAAAACTGTAGTCAAATTGAATCATATATATTTTCTTAGAGAACTAACAAAATGTGGACACAGAATTTTAAAGGTATCTGTAAACAATAGAAAAATATTTCATTCTGTTTGAACCTACTGTTAGCCATATTCTATAATAATAATAATAATAATAATATGCCAAAATAGCTGTGGTGTTGTCTATGAATTTGTTTTGTGTTAAAGAAGGAATGTACAATATAACGGTACAAGGCACTCATGGATATTTTATGGGATGTTTGATGTTATCCTACAAACACTTGTAAATCTGTGACATTTAGAATTTCTGCATCGTTTCAATACAAATTCACCCAACTAGTTTCCACCAAACTAGTCCTTCACTCTGAGTTTAGCTGAGCAGTGCGCCCTCCCCTGGTCACTGGTGGCCCTGCAGGTGTAGACGTTTGAGTCCTCTGGCGCCACCTGTCGCAGAACCATGGTACAGCAGCCATCCACCTGCTCTATCTGCACACGGGAGGACTCAACTATAGGCTCCTCCCCCCTGAGCCAAACCACTTCCGGGTCAGGGTAGCCTGTCGGGGAGGGGGGGGAGAAACATCCATAGATAAGAGCTCGTGTAATGAAACCGAACTATACAGTCAAGGTACAAGGGTACAAGTACCCTTGGATGTGATATGGGACCATGCTCGACCCCGGGGCTCCATCAGTCCTCCATGAGCACCGACTGACGCCCCTCAAAACCCCTCACTCTACAGTGAAGTATCCAGTGTATGTGAGTCCTGCGGGGGCCCCGGCCGGCCCCTGGGGCCCCTGTGTGTGTGTTTACCTGTGAGGTGGCAGGTGAGCCGGGCCCTGGGGCCCCTGTGTGTGTGTTTACCTGTGAGGTGGCAGGTGAGCCGGGCCCTGGGGCCCCTGTGTGTGTGTTTACCTGTGAGGTGGCAGGTGAGCCGGGCCCTGGGGCCCCTGTGTGTGTGTTTACCTGTGAGGTGGCAGGAGAGCCGGGCGGTGGAGCCCCTCGCCGCCGTCTCGTCCCTCAGGGGCCGGGAGAACTGAGGAGGGCCCTGCAGCTTGAGCTCCAGAGACTGCAGGGCCTGCGCTGCCTCCGGGCTCAGGGGCAAGTCTGGAAAGGGAGACGGGTAGAGGGACAGGGGGATGGACAGGGAGAGACAGGGGGAGGGACAGGGACAGGGGGAGGGACAGGGGGGGGCCAGGGAGAGAGACAGGGGGGGGGACAGGGAGAGAGAGAGAGGGGGGGGACAGGGGGAGGGACAGGGAGAGACAGGGGGAGGGACAGGGACAGGGGGAGGGACAGGGGGGGGACAGGGAGAGAGACAGGGGGGGGACAGGGAGAGAGAGAGAGGGGGGGGACAGGGAGAGAGACAGGGGGAGGGTCAGGGGGAGGGACAGGGGGGAGACAGGGGGAGGGTCAGGGGGAGGGACAGGGAGAGAGACAGGGGGAGGGTCAGGGGGAGGGACAGGGAGAGAGACAGGGTCAGGAAGAGGGACAGGCAGAGGGACAGGAAGAAAGTCTGCAGGCCACCGTACATTTGTACTCTGAAGTGCATTCCAGTATTGCACAACGTTTGACAGTTTATATAGAGGACCATGCTGAAATACAGAACCAGTTTCTGGGAGCTGAGCTTCAGAATGAAGGGAATCACAATCCTGCTACTGGCACTATGCTGCTTTGTGTCTGAGACCCAGGAACTCGACCAGAAAGTCAGCCAGAAACATGGAGCTTTCTGCTGTCCTGACACCTGCACTCTGGCCAATGAAATGGCAGCCGTGGGAGAGAAACTGGCAACCATGGAGGAGAAACTGGGACTGATGGAGACCAGACTACAGACCAGTGAGAATGAAACTGAGGAGCTGAAGAGACTGATTGGGGGTAAGAGATGTACAGTAGGCTACCACAAAATGAGTACCGCTCATTTTGGAGATACAAGTTTTCCGCCCAACAGTGACAAAATTATTGTTTTTGTTTGTGAGGATTTGATGTGCTCCGACCTGTTTAACCTCTGCCTCTTGGCCAGGTCGTCATTGTAAATGAGAATTTGTTCTCAATTGACTTACCTGGTTAATTAAAGGTAAAAAAAAAAAATTGTAGTGAGGTGAGCTTTTCCATGCCCTGTCTGTCTGTCTGTCAGGCCGGCCTCAGGTGGCGTTCTCAGCCACGCTCACTGAGTCGGGCTCTGCGAATACGGGACCCTTCAGCACCAACACACCCCTGCAGTACAAGAAGCTCTTCTCCAACATGGGCAGCAGCTACAACCCGGCCACAGGTAGCCTACACTGATACCGCGTAGATCAACCAGTGTTTGAGTGGTTGTTTGTCTGAATGGAGGTGTAAAACCTGTTTTGTTTTTTTACAGGCATCTTCACTGCCATGGTGAAGGGAATGTACTACTTTCGTTTCTCGATGATGAACAACCTGCGCTCCACCCCTAATTCGGTGGTGTCCCTGATGAAGAATAGCCAGAGGCTGGTGTCGGTGTGGGACACCTCAGGGTCCGACGCCAACGACATCGGCAGCAACGCTGTGGTCATCCCTCTGGAGGTGGGCGACAACATCTACGTCCAACTCTGGGCCCACAGACTCATCTATGACGACACCATGAACTACAACAGCTTCAGTGGCTTCCTGCTCTTTCCCATGTGAATGTGATGTACTCCTTTGCAAAGATATAGAATAGAATAGAACGTTTATTTGCCATGTGTAATAAGTACAGGTACATTGGAATTCTTATCATCGCTTGTCCTTACAGTGTCTTATCTACACTAATCAGTTCCTCATTCCAGTCCTAGGGACGCAGCTAGACATTCTAGACCATAAGCTATTAAAATATACACAAAGAAGAATAGCTGGAAAAAAACTTTATTATGCAGTTAGTAGAGTGTCAGTAATCTGTGTACAAAACTGTAGTCAAATTGAATCATATATATTTTCTTAGAGAACTAACAAAATGTGGACACAGAATTTTAAAGGTATCTGTAAACAATAGAAAAATATTTCATTCTGTTTGAACCTACTGTTAACCATATTCTATAATAATAATAATAATAATAATAATATGCCAAAATAGCTGTGGTGTTGTCTATGAATTTGTTTTGTGTTGAAGAAGGAATGTACAATATAACGGTACAAGGCACTCATGGATATTATATGGGATGTTTGATGTTATCCTACAAACACTTGTAAATCTGTGACATTTAGAATTTCTGCATCGTTTCAATACAAATTCACCCAACTGGTTTCCACCAAACTAGTCCTTCACTCTGAGTTTAGCTGAGCAGTGCGCCCTTCCCTGGTCACTGGTGGCCCTGCAGGTGTAGACGTTTGAGTCCTCTGGCGCCACCTGTCGCAGAACCATGGTACAGCAGCCATCCACCTGCTCTATCTGCACACGGGAGGACTCAACTATAGGCTCCTCCCCCCTGAGCCAAACCACTTCCGGGTCAGGGTAGCCTGTCGGGGAGGGGGGGGAGAAACATCCATAGATAAGAGCTCGTGTAATGAAACCGAACTATACAGTCAAGGTACAAGGGTACAAGTACAGATGTTGGATGAGATATGGGACCATGCTCGACCCCGGGGCTCCATCAGTCCTCCATGAGCACTGACTGACGCCCCTCAAAACCCCTCACTCTACAGTGAAGTATCCAGTGTATGTGAGTCCTGCGGGGGCCCCGGCCGGCCCCTGGGGCCCCTGGGTGTGTGTTTACCTGTGAGGTGGCAGGTGAGCCGGGCCCTGGGGCCCCTGTGTGTGTGTTTACCTGTGAGGTGGCAGGTGAGCCGGGCCCTGGGGCCCCTGTGTGTGTGTTTACCTGTGAGGTGGCAGGAGAGCCGGGCGGTGGAGCCCCTCGCCGCCGTCTCGTCCCTCAGGGGCCGGGAGAACTGAGGAGGGCCCTGCAGCTTGAGCTCCAGAGACTGCAGGGCCTGCGCTGCCTCCGGGCTCAGGGGCAAGTCTGGAAAGGGAGACGGGTAGAGGGACAGGGAGAGACAGGGGGAGGGACAGGGACAGGGGGAGGGACAGGGGGGGGCCAGGGAGAGAGACAGGGGGGGGGACAGGGAGAGAGAGAGAGGGGGGGGACAGGGGGAGGGACAGGGAGAGACAGGGGGAGGGACAGGGACAGGGGGAGGGACAGGGGGGGGACAGGGAGAGAGACAGGGGGGGGACAGGGAGAGAGAGAGAGGGGGGGGACAGGGAGAGAGACAGGGGGAGGGTCAGGGGGAGGGACAGGGGGGAGACAGGGGGAGGGTCAGGGGGAAGGACAGGGAGAGAGACAGGGGGAGGGTCAGGGGGAAGGACAGGGAGAGAGACAGGGGGAGGGTCAGGGGGAGGGACAGGGAGAGAGACAGGGGGAGGGTCAGGGGGAGGGACAGGGAGAGAGACAGGGGGAGGGTCAGGGGGAGGGACAGGGGGGAGACAGGGGGAGGGTCAGGGGGAAGGACAGGGAGAGAGACAGGGGGAGGGTCAGGGGGAAGGACAGGGAGAGAGACAGGGGGAGGGTCAGGGGGAGGGACAGGGAGAGAGACAGGGGGAGGGTCAGGGGGAGGGACAGGGAGAGAGACAGGGGGAGGATCAGGGGGAGGGACAGGGAGAGAGACAGGGGGAGGGTCAGGGGGAGGGACAGGGAGAGAGACAGGGGGAGGGTCAGGGGGAGGGACAGGGAGAGAGACAGGGGGAGGGTCAGGGGGAGGGACAGGGAGAGAGACAGGGTCAGGAAGAGGGACAGGCAGAGGGACAGGAAGAAAGTCTGCAGGCCACCGTACATTTGTACTCTGAAGTGCATTCCAGTATTGCACAACGTTTGACAGTTTATATAGAGGACCATGCTGAAATACAGAACCAGTTTCTGGGAGCTGAGCTTCAGAATGAAGGGAATCACAATCCTGCTACTGGCACTATGCTGCTTTGTGTCTGAGACCCAGGAACTCGACCAGAAAGTCAGCCAGAAACATGGAGCGTTCTGCTGTCCTGACACCTGCACTCTGGCCAATGAAATGGCAGCCTTGGGAGAGAAACTGGCAACCATGGAGGAGAAACTGGGACTGATGGAGACCAGACTACAGACCAGTGAGAATGAAACTGAGGAGCTGAAGAGACTGATTGGGGGTAAGAGATGTACAGTAGGCTACCACAAAATGAGTACCGCTCATTTTGGAGATACAAGTTTTCCGCCCAACAGTGACAAAATTATTGTTTTTGTTTGTGAGGATTTGATGTGCTCCGACCTGTTTAACCTCTGCCTCTTGGCCAGGTCGTCATTGTAAATGAGAATTTGTTCTCAATTGACTTACCTGGTTAATTAAAGGTAAAAAAAAAAATTTGTAGTGAGGTGAGCTTTTCCATGCCCTGTCTGTCTGTCTGTCAGGCCGGCCTCAGGTGGCGTTCTCAGCCACGCTCACTGATTCGGGCTCTGCGAATACGGGACCCTTCAGCACCAACACACCCCTGCAGTACAAGAAGCTCTTCTCCAACATGGGCAGCAGCTACAACCCGGCCACAGGTAGCCTACACTGATACCGCGTAGATCAACCAGTGTTTGAGTGGTTGTTTGTCTGAATGGAGGTGTAAAACCTGTTTTGTTTTTTTACAGGCATCTTCACTGCCATGGTGAAGGGAATGTACTACTTTCGTTTCTCGATGATGAACAACCTGCGCTCCACCCCTAATTCGGTGGTGTCCCTGATGAAGAATAGCCAGAGGCTGGTGTCGGTGTGGGACACCTCAGGGTCCGACGCCAACGACATTGGCAGCAACGCTGTGGTCATCCCTCTGGAGGTGGGCGACAACATCTACGTCCAACTCTGGGCCCACAGACTCATCTATGACGACACCATGAACTACAACAGCTTCAGTGGCTTCCTGCTCTTTCCCATGTGAATGTGATGTACTCCTTTGCAAAGATATAGAATAGAATAGAATGTTTATTTGCCATGTGTAATAAGTACAGGTACATTGGAATTCTTATCATCGCTTGTCCTTACAGTGTCTTATCTACACTAATCAGTTCCTCATTCCAGTCCTAGGGACGCAGCTAGACATTCTAGACCATAAGCTATTAAAATATACACAAAGAAGAATAGCTGAAAAATTTATTTATTATGCAGTTAGTAGAGTGTCAGTAATCTGTGCACAAAACTGTAGTCAAATTGAATCATATATATATATTTTCTTAGAGAACTAACAAAATGTGGACACAGAATTTTAAAGGTATCTGTAAACAATAGAAAAATATTTAATTCTGTTTGAACCTACTGTTAGCCATATTCTATAATAATAATAATAATAATATGCCAAAATAGCTGTGGTGTTGTCTATGAATTTGTTTTGTGTTGAAGAAGGAATGTACAATATAACGGTACAAGGCACTCATGGATATTATATGGGATGTTTGATGTTATCCTACAAACACTTGTAAATCTGTGACATTTAGAATTTCTGCATCGTTTCAATACAAATTCACCCAACTAGTTTCCACCAAACTAGTCCTTCACTCTGAGTTTAGCTGAGCAGTGCGCCCTCCCCTGGTCACTGGTGGCCCTGCAGGTGTAGACGTTTGAGTCCTCTGGCGCCACCTGTCGCAGAACCATGGTACAGCAGCCATCCACCTGCTCTATCTGCACACGGGAGGACTCAACTATAGGCTCCTCCCCCCTGAGCCAAACCACTTCCGGGTCAGGGTAGCCTGTCGGGGAGGGGGGGAGAAACATCCATAGATAAGAGCTCGTGTAATGAAACCGAACTATACAGTCAAGGTACAAGGGTACAAGTACAGATGTTGGATGAGATATGGGACCATGCTCGACCCCGGGGCTCCATCAGTCCTCCATGAGCACCGACTGACGCCCCTCAAAACCCCTCACTCTACAGTGAAGTATCCAGTGTATGTGAGTCCTGTGGGGGCCCCGCCTGGCCCCTGGGGCCCCTGTGTGTGTGTTTACCTGTGAGGTGGCAGGAGAGCCGGGCGATGAGGCCCTGTGTGTGTGTTTACCTGTGAGGTGGCAGGTGAGCCGGGCCCTGGGGCCCCTGTGTGTGTGTTTACCTGTGAGGTGGCAGGAGAGCCGGGCGATGAGGCCCTGTGTGTGTGTTTACCTGTGAGGTGGCAGGAGAGCCGGGCCCTGGGGCCCCTGTGTGTGTGTTTACCTGTGAGGTGGCAGGAGAGCCGGGCCCTGGGGCCCCTGTGTGTGTGTTTACCTGTGAGGTGGAAGGAGAGCCGGGCCCTGGGGACCCTGTGTGTGTGTTTACCTGTGAGGTGGCAGGAGAGCCGGGCGGTGGAGCCCCTCGCCACCGTCTCGTCCCTCAGGGGCCGGGAGAACTGAGGAGGGCCCTGCAGCTTGAGCTCCAGAGACTGCAGGGCCTGCGCTGCCTCCGGGCTCAGGGGCAAGTCTGGACAGGGAGACGGGTAGAGGGACAGGGGGAGGGACAGGGGGGGGGGCAGTGGGAGGGACAGGGAGAGAGACAGGGGGGGGACAGGGGGAAGGACAGGGGGAGGGACAGGGAGAGAGACGGGGGGGGGGCAGGGAGAGAGAGAGGGGGGGAACAGGGGGAGGGACAGGGAGAGAGACAGGGGGGGAACAGGGGGAGGGACAGAGGAGAGACAGGGGGAGGGTCAGGGGGAGGGACAGGGAGAGAGACAGGGGGAGGGTCAGGGGGAGGGACAGGGAGAGAGAGAGGAAGGGAACAGGGGGAGGGACAGGGAGAGAGACAGGGGGAGGGACAGGGAGAGAGACAGGGGGAGGGTCAGGGGGAGGGTCAGGGGGAGGGACAGGGAGAGAGACAGGGGGAGGGTCAGGGGGAGGGACAGGGTCAGGAAGAGGGACAGGCAGAGGGACAGGAAGACAAAGTCTGCAGGGAGGCCAGCTGAAACTAGATGGACGTGGTCAAGAGTGGACCCGGCGCAGGAGTGTCTCACCATCTGCCGAGCTGCTTGAAGAGCCGGACCGGTCCCCTTTAGACAGCAGGGCCATCCTCTTCAGGGCCAGCAGGGCCTTCCCCGTCTTCTACACACACACACACACACACACACACACACACACACACACACACACACACACACACACACACAAACACACACACACACACGTCGGGCTCAGTGTCCGAGTCATTGACTATAGGCCCCCCAGAGCCGATGAAACATTCTAGCGATCCTAGAGCCGATCCTGGAGTGATACCTTCCACTTCTGCTTGGCTAGGAACCTCTTCATCTTCTCCTTGGACAGGCTCTTGGTAGTGCTGGGGTCGGCGGCGACAAAGGCGGCCGTCCAGGAGTGGGCCAGCGCCTCGTCACAGGACATCCTGTGTCTGGGGGGGGGGGGGGTAGAGAGGGTTGGGGGGGGGGGGTTAGGGGGATTCTCAACTCAGGCACACAGAGTAAAGACAGCCCAGTGCTCAGTCCAGGTGTAGAGGTGTGCTATTGTGTCGTGAGGACAGACCTGGAGTCCTTATTGAGCAGGGAGCTGATGAAGTCTTTGGCCTGGTCAGTGATGTCCTCGAAACTCTCTTCGTCAAACTCCCACGTAGCAGCGGTCACCAGGGCCAGAGTCTCAGTGTCACTGTTACCCTGGAACGGAGACTCGCCACTCAGTCTGAACGCACACACACGCACACGCACACACACAATGACTCCATCAGCCTGTTTCCCTGCAACATTTTGTAGCTGCAACAGCATGTAGAACCACTAGGGGGTGTCAGAGTCCATAGCTTCATAGCCTCAGTAGAGAGAAGTTTACTGTCCACCTTCCTGTGGAGACTACAAGCACTGCTGCACACTGACTACAGAAATGCTGACATCAATGACATCAAAGTCACATGGTTTACTACTCACAATATGTAGCAGATCACCCCAATGCTCCACATGTCGGTGGCTAAGCCAACGGGCTCGTAGCTGATCACCTCTGGAGCAACGAACTCTGGCGTCCCGTGCATCACTTTCAGGGGAGTAGAGGGGTCTGCCACACAGACAAGAACACACAAGGACATTAAGCTCTACGGCAGCCATTTTGTCTTTGCTCTATGGCAGACATTTTGTCTTTGCTCTTTAACCTCCACACAGACAAGAACACACAAGAACATTAAGCTCTAAGGCAGCCATTTTGTCTTTGCTCTTTAACCTCCACACAGACAAGAACACACAAGAACATTAAGCTCTACGGCAGCCATTTTGTCTTTGCTCTTTAACCTCAAAACGGTTTTGACACCCACCCAGCTTGCTGGCCAGGCCGAAGTCTATGATCTTGATGAGTGTGCCGGTGTGGTTCACACAGACGATGTTCTCGGGTTTGATGTCCAGGTGGATGATGTTCTGGCGGTGCATGTAGCCAATCCCCTCGCAGATCTGCTGCATGTATCGGACGCTGGCGGGCTCCGTGTGCTCGAAGCTCTCGTCCACGATGCGCTCGAACAGCTCGCCGCCTGAGATGCTGCCGAAAACGCGTTCACAAACCCATGTTTAACACGGCTCAACTCCACTCTTGTTCTATTGCACTCTAAAGTAGGGATGCACCGATATGAACATTTTGGCTGATACTGATAACAGATATTGGCTGCGTTTCCCGAAACCTTCTTAGCGCTAAGAAGCTCTTTGCGTCTTCTTAAGGCGCCCATTTGCTTGTTTCGGGAGCCTTAAGAAGACTCAAAGAGCTTCTTAGCGCTAAGAAGGTTTCGTGAAACCGGGCCATTAACATTGCTGTCATGGCCGATAACCGATATTTACCAATGTCGATATGTTCTGTACAAAAAAAGTTTCTATGAAAATCAAATGTTATACATACTGAAAAACACATGGAAACACTGTCTCTATTTCCAAAACATTCTGAAAAGCTGATAAATCATAGATTTACCACATTGTTTCCTCTCAAAAACAACACACACAACAGCAGCTACACAGAAATAATGATCTGCTGTTTACATCGGCCCTGTTTTGCACATCGGACCGATACCGATATATTAAAAAATGACTAACATCGGCCAATACCGATATGATCGCCGATATATAGTGCTTCCCTACTCTAAAGGTCAAGCTAATGAATCATGACGTCGTCCAGATACTCACAGCTCCATGACCATGACCATCTCTGGCTTGTTGTCATAGGCAGCCAGACACTGGACCAGTTTGGGGTGGTGCAGGTCGTTCATGAGCTCGATCTCCCTGCGTGCCGCCTCTCTCTCCTTGGCCCGACGGCCCTTGTAGAACTTTCCGG
Source organism: Borostomias antarcticus (assembly GCF_949987555.1). Lineage (NCBI taxonomy): Eukaryota > Metazoa > Chordata > Actinopteri > Stomiiformes > Stomiidae > Borostomias > Borostomias antarcticus. Next base: position 8,966,915 of record NC_140247.1, on the reverse strand, counting down.
CGCACTGGCGGCCCGTCTCCTTGTGGCTCAGTTTGAACACCTGGCCGAACTTTCCCCTGATCAGCAGGTGGATGACGAGAGAACAGGCCCGGTCCGGCATGGAACACACACACGCACACACACACGCACACACACACACCAGACTTTATAAGGATATTGGCCGGGTTTCCCGATAAAGAACCTTCTTAAGGAACCCTTCTTAAAGGACAATGCTCGTTTTTGACAACCTGGACCTTATTTACGACATATTATAAGACGTTTGACTCACCGAGATCACTTTGGTGTAGTTCGGAGGCATGTAGAATTTAAAATCCAGCGCGAGCCAGTATATCCATGTAATGGCGGTGGTCGGGGCACTTAGAATGCAGTTTCTAAAAATCTATTTTCTGCCGCGAAACGGTTGTTTTCATCAATCTGTCTGGATGAATCGCTAGTTGTGCTTACATAGAGCATGCCTGTTGTGGTATTTCACATGCCTCTGTAATATGATCTTTAGAAATGTCTTTAGACACGAAATAGCTTCCTCACTTGCTCCAGCACGCATGCGCACAGCGTGCTGGAGCAACGATTGCGCGCTGTGCGCATTAGTGCTGGAGCAAGTGAGGAAGCTATTTCGTTTCGAAAGACGTTTCTAAAGATCATGGCATGTGAAAACCACAACAGGCATGCTCTATGTAAGCACAACTAGCGATTCATCCAGACAGATTGATGAAAACAACCGTTTCGCGGCAGAAAATAGATTTTTAGAAACTGCATTCTAAGTGCCCCGACCACCGCCATTACATGGATATACTGGCTCGCGCTGGATTTTAAATTTCTTCTACATGCCTCCGAACTACACCAAAGTGATCTCGGTGAGTCAAACGTCTTATAATATGTCGTAAATAAGGTCCAGGTTGTCAAAAACGAGCATTGTCCTTTAAGCAACCCTTTGTATGGGAGTTAAGAAGTACTTTGGCGTTAAGTGCTTCTTAACTCGTTCGGGAAACCCAGCCATTGTCATTCATTAATAATAATAATAATAATAATAATAATAATAATAATAATAATAAATCAGATTTATTAAGCGCATTTCTCGAACCCAAAGCGCTGTACTCTCATTGATTAGAGAGTACCCATTGACAGTTGGAAGAATAGTTGGAAGAGAGATGGTTGAATGACCGTGAAAGCACAATGAGGCCATTCAAGAGAGGGGAGTGTGGTGGACATGGCTTTGTGATTCTGATCGCCTTCATCTGGAGATCTGGCCAAATGGTCAGTTAGACCTCGGCCTGCATGGCCCAGACGGAGGGGGAGGGGCTAAGGACCTCGGCCTGCATGGCCCGGACGGAGGGGGAGGGGCTAAGGACCTCGACGTGCATGGCCCGGACGGAGGGGGAGGGGCTAAGGACCTCGGCCTGCATGGCCCGGACGGAGGGGGAGGGGCTAAGGACCTCGGTCTGCATGGCCCGGATGGAGGGGGAGGGGCTAAGGACCTCGGCCTGCATGGCCCGGACGGAGGGGGAGGGGCTAAGGACCTCGGCCTGCATGGCCCGGACGGAGGGGGAGGGGCCAAGGATATTAATCAGGATGAACTTTACACTGCAGTATCCTTCCACTTACACTCAGCGGAGGGATATATAAATAACTATAAGTCAGAGAGGAGCTGATGGGCGTTCCTACATAGATGTTTGGATAGTCTCATCCTCCATGATCTACTTAGCAGACTCGGAGTGTCTCTTTGTTGAATAAACACCAAATAAACAAACTGATTTGTTATGAGAAGCTAATGAGCCTCGTCTCTGAAAGGTTCGGCAAATGGATCGGAGGACTTTGTTTTTGTCCTGCTTAAAAAACTGAGAATAAGAGGGCATGGGAAGACAGAGATGTGTTGAAAGAGTTGTGCGAGTGTGTTTTTGTGCCTGTGTGTGTGCGTGTGTGTTTGTGTGTGTGTATCTTTGTGTGTGTGTTTGTGTGTGTGTGTATTGTTGTGGGTTGTCTCTAGTTTCAGTGATCTCATTCGCTGTCATATAAAAGCTATATCGGGCTTAAGTGTCTCTAATACTGTGTATATTTAGCTACGGCCAAAGGTGATACAGTTGAGGAAAGGTCAGGGGTTTCTCAATTCACTTGGTCAGCGAAGAACCGTCAATAGCAGCTGTAGGATTGGGCAATCAGAAAGTAGATATGGATAAGTTCCCTAGCAGAGTCTAATCTTGAACTGGTTTTGTGCCAATCATCGCTTCTTACCATAAATAAAGAATGGTCAGATGACAGCCTATATTAAGGCTCTACACTGAACAGTATAAAAGTAAGAACCACTGGACTGGAACGGTGCGCTTAACCTCGTAACTCATGAAGGCTTAAACTATCTTACGCTGGCTTTAGCTTAGCTTAGCAAGCTAGCATGTTAGCATGCTAGGTCCACCTGTTGTCAAACATCTGCTCATCTGTTTACGGTACGTTACATTGTCTAATCCTGTTACGTAACTATGTTAAACTAAGCTATGTCTGAAATCTATAATTGAACCAATGCCTAAAGCATGGTTGATACTGTATGTTTTTGATACATGCTATGATGAATAAACAACAGAAAGATTATTCTCTTCTCAGCATTCATTGACCAGTAAGGTTAATCAAGGTTATACAACATCAAAATGGCGTTGTCAGGCAAGGATTGAATATATTTCAGTAAAAGAACCTGATATATGGAACTGATTAATTAAAGGGTCAATGAATGTTGAACGGGAATAATGCCAGATTTAAGCTGTGTGAAAATTTGCATGAGTTTTAAATGTGTAAAATTTGTCACTGAAACTAACAGGAAAATGATACTTAAAAGAAGTATGAGTGAGCATCAACCGCCAGTCAGTGCTATTTCCCAGAGATTTGATTGATTTGGAATGAGTGATTTAGATTAGTTCCTCAGAAGTGAATGATATACAGACGCGTTTTTAAGATCTAAGGGAAAGGACCGACCGCTGGCAGCTGGCCAGGACTGGCATAGTCGTTTTCCCTGCGCTGTAACCAAAAACAGTAAAAAACAAGGGGTCCCAGAAAGCAGAAGTGACTATCTCGATTGGATGTGTTGATTATAATACTGCAGAGTTTAGACGTATCACCTTGGCAGAAAAGGGGAAAATACACGATTCCAAGGGGACAATAAAAGGAATGTGTAAAAAGAAAGGGCCTGATTTCATGGTAAAACAATCGAGAAGTCATTCGGTCGTAATTGTACCGGTACCGTACCTAATTTGACAATTTAACCACAAACTAACGGAGACAAACACCAGAACAGGGATTTCGAAAACAAGTGACATTTGTGGTTACGCCAGATTCCAGGAAATGTTTGTAGTTGAAAAGTGTCAGGAAATACCAGAAAAAGCGAGTGACGACTAAAAAATGATAATAATGTTTATGCATGTCATAAAAATAACTGTAACGATGCTTAAAATGCTAAGCGCTACAGCTATGCTAATGTGCTGAAACTTACTCACTAAAAAAGCCAGCTGATCTGAGTAAAGTGCTATTATAACGCTTTTGGGAGATCAGGAGAGACAGGCTGGAGCAGAAATCCGCCGTGGGTGTGTGCGTCAGTTACACACAATTCTTAGGCACCAAGAATCTATTAATAGCAACGGCCCCGGCTCAGGCGGGCGGGCTAGCCCCTACCTCTGCTCTCGCCCCCACCCCTCCCTCTCACTGTCTCTGTCTCTCCCTCTCTTTCAAAATTACGGTATCCCAAAGAATATTGAATTGAGCCAAAACTATGATTAGTTGTTAGTAAATTATGATATTAAACTATTGAAACTGCAATTTGAAATACCCTGAATATATATATATATATATATATATATTATTTAAAATAATAGGGAACTTGCTAATGATGATTTGAGTACTGTCTGCAATAATGGTGCTTGTCTCCCCAGACGCTCGGGACACCTATTGTCCTGAGAAAGAATGGGGAGGACAGGTCATCAGCTTACCTGGTGGTCTGCAGTACATTGTGTAGATGACTCGGTCGTCATGAACCAAGAGGAAAAAGTATACCCCCCCCCCAGCACAGCTGGAAGACACTCAGTGGCCACAACAGGTATATATAGTACTGTTTTAAGAATTGGCACTGTAACGCGTGTGAAATAACGTAACAATATCAAGCGATCAGAATCTACAGAACAATAGACTACTGAGGGAAATATTGCTGTAATGTGTGTACAACATAACAATAATATGACTTCCTAAGAGTATTGTTCCAGAGTAAGGAGAGATGAAGTCGTGAAGGAGAATCGAGTCCTGTGCGTCTACCAACGTGGTTTGATTGGGCCAACACCGTCACCGGTGGTGAATGGCGCGCAGATTTAAGACAAATAACTGACCCAGTGATTAATTGGTTAATCGCCTGGGTGCCACCGCTCCACGTCTTCCATCTTGCAGGCTCGTAGGAAGGCACGTGATTAAGGTTTCTGATCAAAACTTTAATAATACGACGTAGCTGGTTAACATCTGTGAAGTGTATTTTTACCTGCAGGATGGACAGAGCGGCCGTGGTGAACCAGCCATTGGGTCAAGCGAATACAACATGACTACACAAGAAATGTTATCTCCACTGGAGATAAATATTTCTATTGACATACAATCTAATAACTGACTGAACTAACTTGTGAGGTGCTCTGGAGCCAAGGTCCGTTCTACGATGGGATTGTATTGTCCATCGTGACCTGACGTCCGAGAGCTGGAGACTAACCATCAAGAGTACACTGAAGAGTGAATCAGGTGAGCTGTGAGTGAGTAGCCAATTAACCAAGTAACATGCTTAACCTGACTGGAAATTACTGTTAGAAAGTAATAGGGGAAGCGTAGTGACTAGAGTGACGACTTTAGTGACTATTACCTATCCCTGATGGGAAAGTAGGCAATGACTTATTTGAGTTATAGGGAAAGCAGGAAGCAGTAATCAAGTGAACTGTTTAAACTCAGTGGCATAGGCGGGACAAAGAAAAGACTAGTGTGTACATGAGGGCAAGGAAGAGAGAGTAAATACTATTTGCTAAATTATATTCTAGACTAACCATTCCAAGCGAAAGATTCATTGGAAATCTAGTGCCCTGCAGGGGAAGAAATTAGTAATATTTTATCTTCTGCAAAGTCATTTAGCAAAGAGAATTATAAAATCATTCTTTTAATAAAAACATTGTCCCAATTAGTGTTTGCTCTTAGCCAGGGAAGTGTTAAGAAGCAGGGCAAGACATTGTTTAGTATAATTTATGTTTTTATTAGGAAATAGATGTAAAATATTAGAAATAGGTATAGAATGTTTTTTAGAATAATAGTGTTAGTTTTATAAGCTGAATTGTTGCTAGAATAATTTATATTTTTGAAATTTTTAATTGAACTGTCCAAATCATAATCAGTCGATTTTTACTCACTATTATCACCAGGAAATAATGAGAGAAAGGAATGTGGAGAGGAAATCAATGACTATATGAGAAATTGAACAAATTGTTATATTACACTGTTGTTATACAATTGTACTATTGAATAAGGAATTTGTTAATCTGTTGTTAAAGTCTCTGTGTGCAGCAGAAATAAATTTGGAACCAGACCAGTCGCGCAGCAATGGAGGTCAGGAGACCATCATGAACCTCTGTATGGTAATTAAGACTTAAGCGCAATCAATTGCCATCATTGTCATTACCATTGAGATTGTTGTATTTTTACTTTCATCTTAGAGCTGTACTAACAAAGTATTATACTGTGGTGTTAATTTGTGTGTTTTTAATTCAATCCAAAGGAAGATAGAGCAACATGGCAGAATCAGAACAGAGCAGTACATCGATGCCAAGACAAGTGTTGAGCACACATGCGGAAATTGTCCTGGCAGACAGGAAACTACATCTCTTTCTAGCCTGCATTTACCACTGTGTGAAAGACAAGTGGGATTGTTGACCAATGTTGTCTCTCTCTCCATTACAGAGAGGGGGCGGGGTCAAGGCAGTAGTGAATGGTGACAGGCCACAGCTACAGGAAGCAGGTAGAGTAGAGAGCGTCAGAGATTATCAACTGTTCATTGTTTGTGAAATCTCATCATACCCCAAAGGCCAGGTGTGACCATGAGACATGCTGAGGTCATCGCCCAAAAGAATGTGTACCCCAACGAGGCTGGCGCCAGACGGGGGAGGTGATTGACGGGTGAGCCCGGCGGTTGGACTGTGGGGTTCCGGCGGCTGGACGATAGGGTTCCGAAAGGAGGCCTATGGTTCAGGTGCGTGGAACATGGAATGTGATGCCGCACGGGGCAAAGAGAAAGGAGAATGGCACCTTACCCCCAGCCAGACCTCTGGGAGGGACACAAAGGGAAGGCCAGGGAATGGGGTTTTGAAAAATAAATAAAAATAAGATAAAATACAATAAAATGAAATAAAAATGATATAATAGAAACAGTGAAGAAAGATAGCTCTAGAACGCCAGGAGTATGGACATTAATTCTGCTATGAGTGGTCAATGCTTTATGCTCAACTTAGGAATTAAATTATTGATTACAGTCCCCATCTAGGTATATTTAGTTAAAACATGTCATTAATTGTCCACTGCATTATTTTGATAATTTCGTGTCCAAGGGGGGGATTGGTTTATTTAGGAGCCAGGCAGTGTAGCTGCAGGGACCCTATTGTATTTGCCTATGTTATTATTATTATTCTTCTTCCACTGAAGTCTAACTTCTCGTGGACAAAACATCAGCGAAGATTGTCATAAAGGATAGATGTAGTGTGATTTCTTTCAGATTTTTATTTCAGAAATTGGATTTTTGAAAAATGTTTAATTCTGTCCTCTGAATCCAACACTACATTACCCACAATCCAACGCAAGCTCCACCAATCGGAGACATCGCTGTTGGCAAACATACCTAGCCCCTGCCGAGGATTACAATGACTGAATTCATTGATTGGCCAAACTGAGCGACTGTTGCTGAAGTTAATGTTACATTAGATCTTCAGACTGTCATTCACAAACTCAGTGACCAGAGTGTCATTAAGATTGAGCGACAATGCATCAAAATGTCTTACAATACAAAGTATTGTCACCAGCTGTCTCTTTAATTTGTTGAATATATTATGAGACTCTGATCACTTAGGCCACTCATCCACACTTTAAAGAGCAGACCATTAGTATATGATGCAACATCTATTGTTGTATCCTTTGTTTCAGTGTATACTTTAATCAACAACGATATTTCATGGGCTATTGCAGATACCACCAGTGTTTTATGATGACACATGGTCTATTTGTAAAACCAAACGTCAGTTGTTGTTAATTAGCTCAGTGAGATAGAGGATGTTGCTTGGTGTCAGAAGTTACAAGTTCAATCCTCAACTGATGCAAAATGAACATTGGGATGTCAACTTTCTTGTTATCTTCATATTCTCTTGCTCATTGCTCCAAAACTTGCCTGAAATTGCCTGGCCACGCCTCACTGTGCGTAGCAACCTTAGGTGTGGTTTGATTTTGGCAAGGTTTATTTAACTCAAGTTAAAGTTTTAAATAAGTTCTATTTCAATACCAACCAAGCAGCAAGTTTAAGTTAATGTACAGACAAGGCGCTGGTCCGAAATTTATCTGCACAACAAGTTTATTAGAAATGTATAATAACTTTAATTTTTAATTGGAACAAGAAAATTGCAAATGTTTTTGCTGATGGAATTGTACCCTAACTCCTACGCTATGCTGAGTTCCAGTCTCCCCTCTACCCAAAAGTGAATGTGGACATCTGTAACCTCTGCATTGTGCTGAAGTTCCACTAACAAAGGAACAAAGTGACTCTTGAGCCAAAGACCATCAAGGAAAGGCGTCTATGGAGTGCTACCCAGTCTCCTCTACACTCTACTGGACTGATCGGACAAAGGACACTCCTATGCTAGGGAGTGTGAGTGTTAAGGATCAGACGGGTGGTAAAGGACATTCCTATGGATGCCATCAGACGGGTGGCAAAAGACTGAACGTGTGCCAATGGATCAGACGGGGGAGGAGGAAAACAGAAGGACCTCAACGGACATCGCGAGGAGGCAGAAAAACATGTCCGTGAGGATGACTTTTCTTAATGAATAATCACTAATATATACATATTGTCATTAGTTATCTGTAACAGGACAAAGCAGTGTATTTATCTGTCAATGTACACATTTTTGTTTGTTTTGTTTAACAGTCTTAAAAGTGTTTAACTGTCTTATGTTTCAAGAAAAAGGGAAAAAAAAAAAAATGGTTAAGAACTGTGACTAACATGTGGGTTTCCTCTCCACATGTGTTCGAGAAACTCTCTCTCGCGAGATGGCTTGGCTGTGGGGTTCTGGACGAGGCAGTGGAGACTGGCGCCAACTGTCCCATGAAAATTGGGGACAAAGACGCAGGACTCCGCTCCCTACTCCTACCTACAGACAAAGCTAATGTTTTCTGAATAACAAACACAATTCTTTAGTAAATTGACTGTGGGTTTTTGAGTTAGCATCTATTGTCTGAAGTTATTGTTTAATGTTAATTGTTGTTTTATTGACATTTTTGAGTTAAGCTAGAAGCCAACTGTGATGTTACTGGTTTTGAGGGAAATTAATCCCTCATACGGGGGTCTGTTGTGGGTTGTCTCTAGTTTCAGTGATCTCATTCGCTGTCATATAAAAGCTATATCGGGCTTAAGTGTCTCTAATACTGTGTATATTTAGCTACGGCCAAAGGTGATACAGTTGAGGAAAGGTCAGGGGTTTCTCAATTCACTTGGTCAGCGAAGAACCGTCAATAGCAGCTGTAGGATTGGGCAATCAGAAAGTAGATATGGATAAGTTCCCTAGCAGAGTCTAATCTTGAACTGGTTTTGTGCCAATCATCGCTTCTTACCATAAATAAAGAATGGTCAGATGACAGCCTATATTAAGGCTCTACACTGAACAGTATAAAAGTAAGAACCACTGGACTGGAACGGTGCGCTTAACCTCGTAACTCATGAAGGCTTAAACTATCTTACGCTGGCTTTAGCTTAGCTTAGCAAGCTAGCATGTTAGCATGCTAGGTCCACCTGTTGTCAAACATCTGCTCATCTGTTTACGGTACGTTACATTGTCTAATCCTGTTACGTAACTATGTTAAACTAAGCTATGTCTGAAATCTATAATTGAACCAATGCCTAAAGCATGGTTGATACTGTATGTTTTTGATACATGCTATGATGAATAAACAACAGAAAGATTATTCTCTTCTCAGCATTCATTGACCAGTAAGGTTAATCAAGGTTATCCAACATCAGTATCTTTGTGTGTATGTTTGTGCATGTGTGTGTGTTTGTGTGTTTGTTTGTGTGTGTGTTTGTGTGTGTGTGTGTGTGTGTGTGCGTGTGTTTGTGTGTGTGTGTGTGTGTGTTTGTGTGTGTGTGTGTTACAACAGATACTCACACGCCCAGTTTCTCCAGTACAGTGTAGTGGTCAGTGACTTTGTGGGTGGAGTCTATAGTGACATCAGGATAGGTCTGAGGAGACTCCTCCTCCTGTGGCTCAGCTGCAGACCACACACACACACACACACACACACACACACACACACACAGAGGGTTGATAGTTGAGTCTGACGACAAACCACCCTTTTCTCTTCAAAACATATTACCACTGAGGTGAATGATACACTGAAATCCAGTGTCCATCCCTCACCTTCCAGCTTCATGCTGACCACCTGGGACTCCTGGCTGGGCTCGCTGACCCCCACGGCGTTGTAGGCCCTCACGCGGAAGCAGTAGCGCTCCCGGGGCTGCAGGCCCGATCGTACCCTGTACGAGGTGCTCTTGCACTGGGCCGTGAGCTCACTCCAGTCCCCAGGCTCTGCCGGGCCTTGGCTCCTCACCTCCACCACGTAGCCCAAGACCGCGCTGCCGCCGTCGTAACAGGGCCCCGACCACGACAGCACCGGACCACCGACAGACACCAGGCAGACCACCGGGCTGGAGGCTGGGGGCTGGGGCCGGTCTGGAGGGCACACACACACACACGCACACACACACACAGATACGTCATGGTTTTCTGCGCCTGCAGGACGCTCGTTAAAGACGACTCTTACCTACGACGGAGAGGGTGAGGATGTGGTGGGCGGAGCTCTTGCGGTCCTTGAGCACGACCGTGTAGCGTCCGGCGTGCTCCGGCTGGGCCTGGGCGATCACCAGCGTGGTGCTCCGGTCACTGCTCTCCACCCACAACTCTGACCTGTCCACCACCTGGCGAGAAAGAGAGAGAGAGAGAGAGAGAGAAGGAGAGAGAGAGAGAGAGGGAGAGAGAGAGAGAGAGAGAGAGAGAAGGAGAGAGAGACAGGGAGAGAGGTAGAGAGAGAGAGAGGAGAGAGAGAGAAGGAGAGAGACAGGGAGAGAGGTAGAGAGAGAGGAGAGAGATAGACAGGGAGAGAGGTAGAGAGAGAGAGAGGGCGAGAGAGAGACAGGGAGAGAGGTAGAGAGAGAGCGAGGAGAGAGACAGGGAGAGAGGTAGAGAGAGAGAGAAGGAGAGAAAAAGACGGGGAGAGAGGTAGAGAGAGAGACAGACAGACATAGAGGAGAGAGAGAGACAGGGAGAGAGGTAGAGAGAGAGAGAGACAGACAGAGAGGTAGAGAGAGAGACAGACAGACAGAGAGGAGAGAGAGACAGGGAGAGAGGTAGAGAGAGAGAGAGACAGACAGACAGAGAGGAGAGAGAGAGACAGGGAGAGAGGTAGAGAGAGAGAGAAGGAGAGAGATAGAGACAGGGAGAGAATGCATGGCCTGACGGTTGTGGATGACGAAACGGTGACATGCACATAGCCCAGGTGACCCCTCACCCAGGCTTGGGGTGGTAAAGGGGCCCCCCGGCCCCGAGCCTGGGGGGAGAGGATGTACATCAAACCCAAACGAAGAAGAAGATAAAGAACACAGTGGTGAGTGTCATATTTATGACTAATACAGTAGCTTTCTTCGGTAGACCAGACAGGAGAGGGTTATAGTAATCCAACCTGCTACTAATAAAAGCATGCATTAGTCTTTCAGTGTCTGCCTGGGAGAGAAAAGGTTTCACCTTAGCAATGTTTCTGTTCAAAGGATGTCCTTGTCACATTCTTAATATGGGCCACAAAATTAAGATCAGAATCAAACATGACACCTAGGTTTTTGACCTGGCATTTGGTGTTCAGTGTGAGTGTTTTTGTTTGTGGCTGGAAGCCAGCGTACCTAGTATAGCGTCTGGTTATCACTCCCTCCCTCCCTTACTCAATGTTGGCCTGCATCTCTCTGTTGGCACCACAAGAGGCAGTAGGAGTGCCAGAGCTATGTCCGAGTCTGTGCTACTCTTACTTAACCAAGGGTCACTACAAAAACAAAACACCAGGGTCTGACTGTATAACAAGAATTATTGCATAATCTAATTTCTGGATTAGGCTCCTAATATTTAAGTGGATTATCCCCAGACTTTCTTGTTCTTGAAGGAGGCTGGGTTGAGTGGAGAGTTTGACCTATTTCACCATCAGTCCACAGCTATCACGTTCCACCTGACGCTGCCCCGCATCGTCCTGCGACCAGGATGACCACACGACTACAGATAGATAAAAGCAGGCCGACACACAGGAGGTGGAGAGGTACAGTAACAGGAGGTGTAAAGGTACAGTAACAGGAGGTGGAGAGGTACAGTCCTTGAGAAAGACACCTAACCCCAAATTGCTCCCAATGAGCAGGTTAGCACCTTGCATGGCAGCTACCGCCATTGGTGTGTGAATGGGTGAATGAGAGGCCATTGTAAAGCGCTTTGAGTGCCGCTAAGGTGGAAAAGCGCTATATAAGTGCAGTCCATTTACCATTTACAGTAACATAGGAAGTAGAGAGGTACAGTAACAGGAGGTGTAAAGGTACATTAACAGGAAGTGGATATTTACAGTAACAGGAAGTGGAGAGGTACAGTAACACAGGAAGTGGAGAGGTAGAGTAACGAGGGATGAAGAGGAGCAGTCATTGCAGACAGTAACGGGTGTAAAGTCCATAGCCGGCCTCGTGGACCAATCATTTAGCAATCATTCCTGATAATAAAATGCAAATGTTACAAATTGGTGTTCATCTCATTTTGGAACCAAACTCTTGATTTCGAGACATTCAGACATAGCTGAGGTCTTTTTAGCAGAATACTTGCATACATTGAGTTGGTTTGTAGGCCTACCTGGTCTTTGTTTCTGATCCAGCAGGAAACCACAGGAGAACTTCCTCTGAAGGCGCACGTCAGACGCGCCGAGATGCCCGCCCGCACCTCCACGTGGTTGGGGGGGTCCACAAACTGCACCGCAGGGGCTGTGGGGGGAACAGGAAACACAACCTCAGGGCTATGGCGCCATTTCAAGTGTGTGTGTGTGTGTGTGTGTGTGTGTGTGTGTGTGTGTGTGTGTGTGTGTGTGTGTGTGTGCGTGCGTGCGTGTGTTCCTCCCTTCTTAATAGACAGCCCTTATTTTCTGCTGGGCCTGGTGTATAAACCGAAAACAAAGGCAGGATTTCATTACTAAACACAGACAGATTGAACTATTTCAACTTTCCCCTGCAAACGCCAACACAACACAAGGGCTTTCCTTCCGTGGCCTGACCGCATCAGAGTCCGGCATGCAGCGTTCCAGCGAGGTGAGTTCATCGCAAAATCACCTAACATACATGGACTGTGCAGGTAGTTGAGGTAACATTTCTACTGGATCCCCTGTAGATGATGTGGGTGAAGAAAGTACATCCAGTATGATCTACAGACACTAAGACTTTCAGCAAACCTGTTCCTTAACGACACATAAAGGTTGAAACACACACGCCCAAGAGCCAGGAGGAAGTCACGATCTCATAACCATGACATAACATTTGAGACGATAACTCCATTTACGTGCAAACGTTGCAGGCACCGGGCTGTATTCAAATGGCAGCAGTGTGTTGAATTTGACTGGGCACGATAACACGTGTTAAACAGGGGAAGATAAGATTCGTGTTTAAATTGGTCTCGGTTTACAAAGGACCTTCTCTTCGGGACGAGGGGAACTCTGACATCATAGGACCTTTGATCTCAAGGCATGGCATTAACATTACCTCCCGTCTATCTCAATGCACTCGAAATTCCAGCCGTGACCCAATTGCATTTGGGTCAATTTAGCAAAAACAAGCAGCCCAATGTGTACTTTCAAACGTTGAAATAGGCTCTGTGCACCAGCTCCACTACTTCCTGAAAGTCACTTGGCAAATTTATTTCCTGTCCTATATGATTGGATTAAGTGATTAATCAGGTGTGCGGCAGACCCAGCGCACACCTGATTAATCACTTAATCCAATCATATTGGACAGGAAATAAAGAAGCCAAGGCTGCGTTCCGAATCGCCTACTACCCTACTATATAGTATGCCAAAACAGAATGTAGTATGTCCCAATACATAGTATGCCACATGCAGTATGGCAAAAGTACCAGGATGACCTACTACATCCGGTCGTATTTTGCAGTATGCACGCCAGCAGGCTTTTCTGGCTATTCTGACCCACAATCCTTTGCGCAGCGGTAATGTGCGTCACATGCACGAGTTGACAGCTGTAGACGAATGTCGCGTTATGGACAGCGACGGATGTGGGCAAATTTCAAGGCGCAATGTTATGACAAGGTAGTATGTCCCAATTGGATGCCTACTGCTTGCAAAGTACGTACTTTCTAAGGGCAGCTGTAGTAGGTACTGGTAGTAAGAAGTAGAAGTATGCGATTCGGAATGCAGCCCAAGTGACTTTCAGGAAGTAGTGAAGCTGGTGCACAGAGCCTATTGGCCGTGAGGTGAACTATCCATCCTATTACCATTAGCAGATTGTACCATTGTAGTTTTTCAACATACTAGGAATTTGTTTCGGGCGTGGCGCATAACATGGAGACAACATTGGACAGGGTGCGGGGACGAGACAGGACAGTGCGAAGAGCAACCCGGCAACACCCTGATCCGGTTTAGTGAACAATACTTGAACAAAGTCTCTTCCTACAAGAGCACAATGCTGGTAACAAAAGAGAGAGGTACAAAGGCCAGGCTAGAGGAGAGACCAGCCACAGGGCACGCTAACACCACCTCCGCTAGGACAACACCACGGTCTACACAACTGAAAAACACTTTCATACCAACATGACGTTTAGACAGAGACACTTGGGAATAGTTGTGATGTGACTGGGCAGCGCTGGGAGGGAAGAGAACGGAAGTGGTGCGCTCACCTGTCCCCGAGTCCGCGCTCTTCTTCTGAGTCACCCCTGAGGAGACGGATGGAGCACAGGTGAGATGTCAGCACAGGTGAGATACCAGCAGCAGACTGGCAGGATGGAGGGGACGCGCGCCTCAGGTGTAGGAGGGAGGGGCTAAGCTCGGTCTAGGGAAATCAGCTGGGAGAGAGGGGTTGGGCTTGGTCTGCTACTGCGGTATCTCTCCCCTTACAAGGTGGCGGAGTGGAGCAGTCTCTTTGACCGCTAGTTCCTCCCACGTTTTATGAGGGGAAGTGAGGTGTGACGAATCTAAGCGCGTTACCTCCCAGGCTCGGGGGGGCGGGGCTCGTAGGGGAGTCAGCATCTCCAAACACCCTGATGTCATCTTTAGGCGATAGGGGTGATTTTGAGCTCCGGTTCTCCATGATGGTTCTGGAGCTGAGAGGGGGTTGCTGGGAAGTGTAGTTTCTCACCCCACAGATTGTCTCAAAGTCTGGTTCCCATCGGGTCACAACATAAGAGAGAGAAGGACAGAGCAGAGATGAATGAGAAATGAAAGGTTCTCTGGGACATGTGGTGAACCCTTTTGTGGAACTGCAGGTATAAACCTCCAGAGCGTGCCTTAGTATATGAAGTACTGGATCTGAAACAGTCCATCGTTGGATTGTCATTTGCACTTCCTCTTGATGGGGTTTCAGAGTGAAAGATAATACCTGAGTTTTGTTTGCACTCATGAATAGACTGACTGATGCTATAATCTATCCATCCATATTCCCTCTCGACTCATCCATGCCATGCAGTAATGCAAAACATACTAGCTTTACTAGTGTTTACTAGTGTAAACAGTTTAAAGCTACATGAGATATCTCGGCACTTTGGCGGCCCCTCTGGTCGTGATAAAATCGGCACTGCGTTTTAAGAACCACACTTCCCACAATCCCCCACTCACTCGCTGTAATGATGGGAAAAAAATGATAACAAACGAGTTCATTTTGCTGGGCGAAGTGTTTGTTGTCCTGATATTGTGACACGCAAAACGTGGCACTTCCATTTCCCCCACAAAATTTCCCGCCAGTGTACTAGCCAGTACACCGACATTCTAAAATAATAAATTCACAGGGTCTCATGCAGTCTCATGTCACGAAAATGATTTTGGTAGGTCTTGTTAAGGCCAATTCATAAACTAATAGCAAGTAAAGGTGAATATTGAACCATAAAAAGTTGTCTCATGGAGCTTTAAGTGTACATGTTCCACTGGGATATGCTTCATTCCAACTGAAAATGTTGTTGTTTCTGAGTGTATGTGTGTGTGTGTGTGTGTGTGTGTCCTCTCACCTCTCACACACACGGCGGCGCTGCTGGAGGTCCTGCCAGCGGCGTTCTCTGCCAGGCAGGTGTAGGCGCCGGCGTCCTCCGGTAGGCACTCCCTCACAACCAGTCTGGCTCCTCTGCCATCGAACACATGCTCCCCGAAACGCACCGCCTCACCTGCCCGGCACAGACACACACACACACACACACACACACACATCAAACGCACTCTGTCACAGATATGTTCTCCATGAAGCTCCTGCATCCACATATGAGAGGAGGGAGAGAAAGAGAGGAGGGAGATAGAGAGAAAAAGAAAGAGAGAGAGAGGGAGAGAGAGAGAGAGAGAGAGAGAAAAAAAGAGAAAGAGAGGGAGAGAGAGAGAGGAGAGAGAGGGAGAGAGAGAGAGAGAGGAGAGAGAGAGGAGAGAGAGGGAGAGAGAGAGAGAGAGGAGAGAGAGAGAGGGAGAGAGAGAGAGAGAGAAAGGAGAGAGAGGAGAGAGAGGGAGAGAGGGAGAGAGAGAGAGAGAGAGGGAGAGAGAGAGAGAGATAGAGAGAGAGTGAGGGAGAGAGAGAGAGAGAGAGAGTGTAGGTGGATGGAAGGGGTGGACACCTTTTGTATAACAGATGAAAATCAAATTTAAGTTCTGGGACAGCATTGATTGAGTTGTTCCTTGTCCTCCTAAATTGAATCCAAATATGAACTTGAAAACATCACAAGGTTGTTATCTAACATCTGCAACATCATTATCCAAAAATGCGCTGAGGAAATGAGTTCCCTGCTGTTTACATGTGACGAAATGAGTTCCCTGCTGTTTACATGTGACGAAATGAGTTCCCTGCTGTTTACATGTGACGAAATGAGTTCCCTGCTGTTAACATGTGCAAAGCTTTAATACAGTTTACCTTCAGATGCCGTTCTTCTCAAGTCGTTGTAAAAATCATTAATTCCAACTCTGTGCCAGACATGCAGTACAGGTCTACATAGGGACTCATGCAGGTCTACGTAGGGACTGTCCTTACTGTAGCTCACCATTGTGTAGCCAGGACACACTGATTGGCTGACTTCCTGCAACAACCCCACGCAGGATGATGTCAGTTCCTTCGTCTACTGAGCAGTCCTTTAAGGGTTTGGTGAAGAGGGGCGGGGCCAAACCATTGAGAGGTGAGGTGCAGCCGGACCCTAGAGGGGGGGGAAGGCCAGGCGTGAGGTAAGAGAGCACCGTGAATACTGGATGACTGAGTTTCACACCCCGGGCCATCTGTGTCCTGCATGGCAATCACACAACATGCTGTTACTCTGCTCAAATAGATTCCTCACTTCTCAGTTTACTAACACTCAATGTGTAGTTTTGACAACCTGTTGTCTTAACCACAAGTGTGAGAGGATTTGAAAGCCAGACAGCCAGAGGGTAAAACAGCTTATTGTTGTTTTTCTTGTCTGACATCTTTCAGTACTAGCACCAAGGTTTGCCGCTCTTTCTCTGTTCTTCCCGTGTGAAGCCACATCATAGCGTACGTAGGTTTCTCTTTCAACGCGTCTAACTGCTGAGGCCTCGTCACCTCCAGTCAGTACAATACAGTATACGACTCAAACGCTTCCAGCAACTACAGAAACTATTCAGCTTCGTCTTGATATCCGAACATGTATCCCCGTCATTCACCTCCCCCCTATCCCATCAGCAATATCCTCCCGTCCGTTTGTTCACGGTTGAAATCGAAACCCTGACTCGTTCCCCTGACTCACACCGACCAGCGCTGCGCTGACTCCTTCCTGGTAAAACGAGGTCTTCCAGGAAGTGCGTCCATACCTAGAAGGTGCTGAGGGACGTTCGGGACCCCAGCGGATATATGAGTCCTGGCTGAGAACAGTCCGCTGGAGCCGAGAGCAGCGAAGACGCCCCCGGACCAGAACTACCTCTGGTCTATCTCTGGTCTATCTCTGGTCTATCTCTGGTCTATCTCTGGTCTATCTCTGGACTACCTCTGGTCTATCTCTGGTCTATCTCTGGTCTATCTCTGGACTATCTCTGGTCTATCTCTGGACTATCTCTGGTCTATCTCTGGTCTATCTCTGGTCTATCTCTGGTCTATCTCTGGTCTATCTCTGGACTATCTCTGGTCTATCTCTGGTCTATCTCTGGTCTATCTCTGGACTATCTCTGGTCTATCTCTGGACTATCTCTGGTCTATCTCTGGTCTATCTCTGGTCTATCTCTGGACTATCTCTGGTCTATCTCTGGTCTATCTCTGGACTATCTCTGGACTATCTCTGGTCTATCTCTGGATTATCTCTGGTCTATCTCTGGTCTATCTCTGGACTATCTCTGGTCTATCTCTGGACTATCTCTGGTCTATCTCTGGTCTATCTCTGGACTATCTCTGGTCTATCTCTGGACTATCTCTGGTCTATCTCTGGTCTATCTCTGGTCTATCTCTGGACTATCTCTGGTCTATCTCTGGACTATCTCGGACGCTTCGGGTCTTTATAGGCCTCTTATCTCTTCCATATGCCTGACCTTGGGTGGAATCCCAATGTCGGATCATTAACCCTTCAGCAGCAGGAGTAGGTGTACAGTACGGCCACACAAACACACACTAACACGCAAACAATACACCTCTGCACTTTTCACACACCCACACTTAACACACACATACACACCATATATTCACTTTTGTATTGTATCGTAGATACATTAGATGTATTATAGATAGTGCTGTTATATTTCACTGTTCTTTTTTAAAATGATTATCATCTTGTATTATTATTCTGTTGCTGCAAAGCTGAGCAGCCAGAACTCACACATTTTACTCCATAACACTTGTATGAAGGCCATAACGATAAAGACATCTTGAATGTTGATAATGCTGGCATCCAGTCAGTAGCAGGTAGAAATGGTGCCAGACTGACCTCCCTGACAGGCCCGGGCTGGCTGACCCCTGACCTCTGACCTCTAACCTGCAGGTCTGGGAGACGGCAGCTCTCAAACAAAACATCCCTGTTGCTCTTCACCCCGACACACGGGGGAGGATTCTCACGTCTCCCTACGACGCTCTCTGGCGTTTCACACTTTCACTGAGCAACCAGGAGCTGATGCACATGCACATGAGTCCAAATCCAGAACCCAGATAGCAAGCGGATGTGTAATGATTCTGGGCCATATATGGGCCGGAACTAAGCCACAAGGGCCAGATCTGGCCTGTATATGGCCCAGATCCGCTTGCTATCTGGGAAATATGTGTGATGATTGTTACATTCAATTCTACAGTGCGGCTGGAAGAAATACTAAAAAGAAGCAGCGCTCAAAACGTACACAGCACTCAGTCCCAGAATAGCGCCGGTTGTTCACTTCTGCAATACTCAAAGCGGCAAATAACCACTCATCACACATCTTCATCATCATTATCATCATCGAACACCAGCATATACCCGGTCTCTGAAAATGAAAATAAATCCTTGGCAAGGTGAGATTGTTGGTTTGAGATTACTGGGTAAGAAAACTCATGTTCCAACTTGTCTGTCTGTCCTGGCACATGTACATGAGCATGACCTGAGGGAATATTTAAACCGGTCGCATTTGTACTCACGCACACATCCACATACGCACGTACACACACACACACACACGCACACACACACACACACACACACACACACAGATAATTATCTCTCCATTCACCCCTTACCTGCGTCTGAGGGTCTGTCTACCCGGTTCTTAGGCCTGTTTCCCTGTGCTTGGGAGGTCGTGGAGGGTTTAATGTCCATCCTGAAGGTCGACACATAGCGCTTCTTCCCTCCCTCACCACTCATGGCCATCTGAGAATATCCACAGTCTCTGGATAACAAAAATAAGTTTAGACAGTCATTTCCCACATCGCTTATCAAACTTCCTCTCCCCTCCGCTCTGTCACCACTGCATGTGCCTTTGCTTTCTCACTCACTCGCTCGCTCTTTCACACTCTCTCTCTCTCTCTCTTTCTCTTTCACTCTCTCTCTCTCCAACTACCAATTCAAAGAGCAGTTGGATTCAGTGTTTCTCTAAGCCTCTTCTCTCTGCTCGTTCTCTCTCTCCTTCTCTCTCTCTCTCTCTCTAGCACGCTCTATCCCAAGCTAACTCCACCTCCAGTTTACAAATCTCTCCTCTCCACCAGATCCTATCTCTGTCTGTGTCCCTCGTGTCTCCTAACAGCGCCCACACATCCCGACCCCCCTGGCCAGCCTAGCAGCGGTCGGTCACACACACACACACACACACACACACACACACACACACACACACACACACACACACACACACACACACACACTGATACTTATCTCTCCATTTGGTCAAAGGTCCACAGTTTCTTTTATTGGCTCTCAACATTCTACAGTCTCGCCGGTCAAGTGCTCACTTATCAATATGCTGACTGAACTTTGGATGTGTGTGTGTTTGGATGTGTGTGTGTTTGGGTGTGTGTGTGTTTGGATGTGTGTGTGTTTGGGTGTGTGTGTGTTTGGATGTGTGTGTGTTTGGATGTGTGTGTGTTTGGATGTGTGTGTGTGTTTGGATGTGTGTGTGTGTGTGTGTGTTTGGGTGTGTGTATGTTTGGATGTGTGTGTGTGTTTGGGTGTGTGTGTGTTTGGATGCGTGTGTTTTTGGATGCGTGTGTGTTTGGATGTGTGTGTGTATGTTTGGATGTGTGTGTGTTTGGATGTGTGTGTGTGTGTTTGGGTATTTGTGTGTGTTTGGGTGTGTGTGTGTGTGTGTTTGGATGTGTGTGTTTGGGTGTGTGTGACTCACTTGCATCAGCACAGGTCCTCTCACCCTCGTAGGCGCCGGCTCTGATTGAAAACAACACATAAATCCCTTCTCGGTGGACAGATCGCCGTGGCGAACCCCTCCACACGCCACGCCCACGGCAACGAGGCCACTCCCACAAACCCACCTGTTGTGTGGCAACCGCAATCTCCCTGGAGACGCCTCGCTCTGCTCATCAGAGCAGCCCTGCGTTCACACAAACACTCTCTCTCTGGGTAGCACTGGTACAAGTCGGACCTGTTGGTTATTTAAAGAAACAAGTAAGGACAAGATGTAATCTAGGACTGGCCTAGCACAAAACATTTGCATACTTTCATTCTGTGATCAGATGAGACAACAACAACAACAACAACGTCATAGTATTCAGCCAAATAACGTTGCTGACTTTCGCCGTCACCGATAGTAAATAAGGTGCTCAAGCTCCGAGATCTTGGCCTTTCCCATTCCATTTGTGAATGGGTTTTAGATTTCTTAATTAACAGGCTACAGGTGGTAAGTGTCTTTACCACTTGTCCTGAGTACTGGGATGCCTCAAGGCTGTGTGTTGAGCCCATTATTGTTCTCACTTTTTTTTTACTCATGATTACACTGCCAAATGCCAAATAATTATATTGTTACATTTGCAGATGATGCAACAATAATTGGACTTATTGAGAATGATGAAGTCAATTATAAAGAAGTTATAAATTATTTAATCAGCTGGTGTGCTAGTATTAATCTAAATCTAAATTTAGGCAAAACCAGAGAAATCATCATTGATTTCAGAAGGAAAAATATGCAGCACAATCCTATCCATATTAACGGAGAAGGGGTTGCTTCAAATTCCTTGGCCTACATTTATCAGAGCAGTTAGTAGCCGTTCAGGAGATATGTATTATCCCAGTGCTGTACGGCTTTGAATGATCACTAATATATGTATATTCATTGATTTCATTTATATTCCAGTGTTGTATAGCTTTTGAATGACCACTGTATATTCTAATAGTTTTATGATATTTTTGTATTCATCACCATGTATATATTCTCATTGTAATATTTTTATAAGTGAATAGAGAATATATTTTCTCTTCTTTTCACTCTTGCTCGTATGATAAAAAATTACAGTATATACATCTCAGTGTGTATATATACACATGGCAATAAACTGAACTGGAACTTAATACCATTACGAAAACTGAGAAACTGTAGATCATTAATCCAATACCGCTCCACTCGCCCCCACAAACCCCCTCTCACCCCCTGACCCACGCCCCGTCCCAAATTCCACATCACTGACCACATAGAATGTCCAAGGTCTGTGGTGGCTTGTTTTAGTTTCAGTAGAACAAGGGATAAGAATTCCCAAAGCAAACACGTTTAAGGCCAGATGGTGCAGACAGAGAGAGCATTGTGAGGATTTATTCTAGTGTCATGCATGTAGATGCATTCTTGCTGACTCGGACCCAACTTGAGTTGCACAACAGCTCTCTATCTATGTTCCCAGAGCAGGTCAGCGGGTAGCAGCTGAAATATAGCAGGACATGAATACAAAGGTTTCCGAATGTGCTGTTGGTGACCGATGGTACGTCATTACCTACGCCCCAGCAACAGCGCAAGGCAAGGTAATGTTTTCAGTGGTGTGTGTTCGCTTGTTTGACCGTTACGCAAAAACTATCAGACCGATCTTCATGCAACTCTATGGAGGGGTGTAGCATCGGCCAACTCACAACCCATTCAATTTTGGAGCGGATCTGAATCACGGGGCGGGTCCATGAGCCGCCCAAACAGACAGTGGAGAGGTCAGAACTCGCCCCTAATCCACACATCACACAGTGACTCAATCAGCTAAATCACCAACAATGACCAACTAACAACAGCATTCCAAACACTCTCTTGTTGTCTGTTGGGTTTAGAATGATTGGTATAAATAATAAGTAAGTAAGTAAGTCACTAACGGTCGACGCTACGCCATAGTTCGTTGGAAAAGCATAGCACACTGATCAACATACCACAACCCCCGGTTGAGCAAGTTGAATTGGGAAACACTGCAAGCAGTAGCACACCAACCGAACAGAATCAACTGTTGGCTGTTTGTTATTTGTTGTTGCCGTTTGTTGGCTATTGTTGTGGCAGTGTGAATTGGTCTTAGACCCATTTTCAGAACTCAACTAAACGCATGCACACTCATGCACACATGTAGAATACTACGTATCCAGAGTTGACAGGGACAGAGGTGGTGATGGGAAAAATAAATTGCCCAAAAATGAACAGTGAGACTGTACATCAACATGCTTAAAAAACAGTACAGTGGCCTATATGTGTTACAGTATGTCTAGCCTGGCCTACATGTGTTATGTCTAACCTGGCTTACATGTGTTATGTCTAACCTTCAGCTTTGACTGCTTAGCTGCAGGTAGTGCACCCTCAACATCCTGTAAAACAGACCCTATCTTTGTTAGTCTTTAAAATGGCCCCTATCTTTGTTATAGTCTTTAAAATGGCCCCTATCTTTGTTGTAGTCTTTAAAATGGACCCCGTCTTTGCTGTCTCTGTGTGCCGCTGAGTGTGTCTTCTCAGTCTAAACACGGTCGAGATGTGGGATGGAGATAAACACAGCTGGGGCAGCGTTGACGCAAATTACACAACATGAAGCTGAGGGAGAAAATCAAGTTCGAATTGGAAAATGGTGAAACAATAACGAGTAGAATGATGAGAACTGAGACTCGTGGTGAGAATGAGAAACTAAACAGATCAGCACACAGGTCATCGTGATGAGAATTAGAAACCAAACAGATCAACACACAGGTCATCGTGATGAGAATTAGAAACCAAACAGATCAACACACAGGACATCGTGATGAGAATTAGAAACCAAACAGATCAACACACAGGTCATCGTGATGAGAATTAGAAACCAAACAGATCAACACACAGGTCATCGTGATGAGAATTAGAAACCAAACAGATCAGCACACAGGTCATCGTGATGAGAATTAGAAACCAAACAGATCAACACACAGGTCATCGTGATGAGAATTAGAAACCAAACAGATCAACACACAGGTCATCGTGACAGCCGGAAACGGAAAGACCACCGCTTCATCCAAGAAGGAGAGACAAATATGCAGGTCAGGAAGCAGAGAAACAACAGCAGCCCGGCGGAAGTGCAACACAATGGTGGGGCTCCTGGTGAGGTCACACCTCTGACCACATATTATCAACAATAGTTTCCACCTCTCGGGGGAAAAAACAGCAATATGTCATGAGGAACGCCCAAATTCCCCCCCACAAGGGTTATTAAAGTTCATATCTATCTATCTATCTATCTATCTATCTATCTATCTATCTACAGTATCTATCTATCTATCTATCTACATTATCTATCTATCTATCTATCTATCTACAGTATATATCTATCTATCTATCTATCTAGTGTCTATCTATCTATCTATCTATCTACTGTATCTATCTATCTATCTATCTATATATATCTATTTATCTATCTATCTACAGTATATATCTATCTATCTATCTGTCTATATATCTATCTACAGTATCTATCTATCTATCTATCTATCTATCTATCAGTCAATCTATCTACTGTATCTATCTATCTTTCTATATATATATATCTATTTATCTATCTATCTACAGTATCTATCTATCTATCTATCTATCTATCTATCAGTCAATCTATCTACTGTATCTATCTATCTATCTATCTATCTATCTATCTCTTCTCTTGTGACACCATGAGAGGTTGTTTGTTCAGTGGTCAGGCTGGTGTGGTGCACAGGATGCTAAGGAAATAAACCTTTACTCATTCAAAAACAACTCAAAACCTCATCCGGTTACAGCAGGTATCCTAAAGGCAAAACAGTTCTCTTCTACCAATCCAACATAATCTCTAGGGAGCCTTTTACCTCCGCTCAACCACACCACATTGTCCCCTGGTCACAAGCAGGTACAAGTAGGCTTCCGTCAAACAACTGATGACCCACAGGTGTGCTACCCTGCCCCTCTACTAACTCTAGGAGGCTGAGCGTCCACAGCCACCAGGGGGAGACAGAGTGGTCACCAGCTGGGTAGTACTAGCGTTGGCCACCAGATGGAGACAGAGTGGTCACCAGCCCGGTAGTACTGGCGTTGGCCACCAGGGGGAGACAGAGTGGCCACCAGCCCGGTAGAACGGGCGTCGGCTGCAGCTACCGGAGGGATGTACCGCCCCTCCATGACCCAACCTCTTGTGGTGTCCATCTATCTATCTATCTATCTATCTATCTATCTATCTATCTATCTATCTATCTATCTATCTATCTATCTATCTATCTATCTATCTATCTATCTATCTATCTATCTATCTATCTATCTATCTATCTATCTATCTATGTCTGTCTGTCTGTCTGTCTGTCTGTCTATCTATCTATCTATCTATCTATCCATCTATCCATCTAGGAAGCTGCTTCAAATGCCAAGATCTATAGGCTGTTTATAGCATACATATATACATATATGAATTATTGCTGCATAAACAATGAAGGCTGTGAGACAGACTGTATTTGTCCGTCTTGTTTTGCTCCTGAGTAACAAGACTATAAACATTTCAGCACGACAAACACTTCAACTGATCAACTCAAGCTGATCCAAACATTCTGTCTTCAAAAATAGGCAGTGTATTTTCCTAAAGTGTTTACTGTTTGTTTCAGAGGAAGCTGATATAGTCCTGACTCCTGAACATGAAGCAGACACTGCCGAGAGAAGACACTGGCGCCACCTAATGGAGAAGTCCTGAAGTACTGGCAGTCAAGCTCCATGTACCATAGCATGCCGATGTGTGAGAGAAACATTAACCACTAGGGGGCCTTCTCCCCCTCTCCACTATGCACAGAACACACATTTTCCACAACACAGAAAGGGGAAAAAAGAAAACCAAGGAAGGGAAAAATAAAATGTATAAGTGCAAAATCCAGAACATCTGGTTTAGAGGCAGAACCGGGCCCTCTGGCCCGTCATGAGCTCAAGTATTCAAGTTCACTTCAGATTTCTGGCACAAAAGCACAGATATCTGTGCAGGTATCACGCACCCACGCACATGTGTGCACCCTTGCACGCACACACACACACACACACACACACACACGCACACACACACACACAACCTTTTACAACAGAGCTCCCTGTTCTACTGTGGTCTATTAACAGTCATCTTCTTAATGAAAGCCAGACCAGAGAAGGTCGACGTCCTCTCTATCAGTGTGTGTGTGTGTGTGTGTGTGTGTGTGTGTGTGTGTGCGCACATTTCTCTGGTTAACATTACACAGAGGCTGTTCCCCTAATGAGAGTGAGGCAACCAGCACTGAGCCTGATCAGTTCAGTTCTGTGGCCCCGAACGGTTCCAACCCGCTACCACGACCCGGACCACTCAGTGAGTGAATAAGAGTGACCCAGCCCAGCTAGAGTGGGCCGTGCCGGATGGCTCTGAGCCCGGAGACCTCGAGACCCCCAGCCAAACCCTGTCTGAGACGTGGGGGGTCTGGAGCTGTCTTGTTGCGAGGGGAGTTATTGGAAACGACTACTTGGAGACAAACACAAGGGAACATCTGGACATAATCACAATCAGAAGATTGTTGGGAAATTAAGGAGAACATGATTTTGGCCTGACCCTCGATACATACCTCATTCTAGGACTATTCTGTGATTCATACACACGCCTCGGCGCACATTCCCCTAGCCGCCAGTTACCTTCATGCGCAACAAACACACCTCATCTTCCCACAGCCGGGCTGGGTGTGCCTTTAAGATGGTTCAGACCAAACTGAACCACAAAGGTCGTCTCTCGTTGACCTCTGCACCCAGGGTCATCAAACACACTGGAGGTATGCGCTGTCCTTTTTTGTGTCCTAATGGGCTGTATGCACAACTCCAGTACTTCCTGAAATTAGACATGCTTCTCTATTTCCTGTCCTACACTATTGGATGAAATGATTATTCAGGTGTGCCTGATCATTGTGCTGCAGTCAGGCACACCTGATTAATCACTTCATCCTTCTTCTTCTTCTTCTTTCGTATATCATCAGATGGGCAACTCATCACTTCATCCAATAGTGTAGGACAGGAAATAGAGAAGCATGTCTAATTTCAGGAAGTACTGGGGTTGTGCATATAGCCTATTCTACTGAGAAACAAACTAGTCTCTTTCAACTTTTTGTTCTTTTGACTAAGTCTCTTTTTATTCAGAGATGAAGGATCAGTGTCTGGGGGGGGGGGGGGGAGGCGGTGGGCCCAAAGTCCCAGATCAGCTGGGGGGGCGGTCTTTTCTGATGACATAGTATGGCGCTATATTCCACTCATAGTCGTAGTCGGAGTCAAACTCGGTGTACTCATCAGGTCGGCTGGGGTTACAGCCCCCCAACGAAGAGGGAGCAGAGTTACTTCCTGTGTGCTGAGTGTTGATGTTCGTGTTACTCCTCTCTGAGGCGGCGAGGGGGCTGTCCGTCCACCTGGGGAGGTCGGGGGCGGGGTCTTCCCCCGTTTGCTCGCTAGGGCCGCTCCTCGTCCCTGTCGAAGTTGAAGAGCCGTCCACCTGGTCGCGAGTGTCAGGAGCACAGCTCCTCCCACCGGCCGGGGCGGTCTGCGCCACGCCTTCGAGGCCGCCCCGATCGGACTGCGAGCGTCGCTTCCTGTGGACGGGCCCCGGGGGGTGGCCGCGCGCGGGGGGCGGGGGGCCCACATCCGGGGGGCCCACGTCCAGGTCGCCGGTCTCCATCGCGTTGCGGCAGCCGCTCCAGGACCAGGAGTAGGCGGTGAAAGTCTCGGGGAAGTCCTTGTTGCTGTGGAGATCACAGTAGCACTGCAGCGAGCCCCAGGAGTTCCACGTGTCCCTGCGCTTGAGCTGGGTCAGGGTCTTCAGGTAGCGCCTCTGACCTGACTTGGACTGGGGGAGACGGAGGGGGAGGGACAGGGTGATGGAGGTGGGGGGGGGGGGGAAGAGAGAGGGGGAGAGGGACAGGGTGATGGAGGTGGGGGGGGGAGTTAGGGGAAAGAGAGAGGGGATGAGGGACAGGGTGATGGAGGTGGGGGGGGGGGAGTTAGGGGAAGGAGAGAGGGGGAGAGGGACAGGGTGATGGAGGTGGGGGGGGGGGGGAGGAAAGAGAGAGGAAAGAGAGAGGGGGAGAGGCCGAGGAGTAGAGGGGGAAATTCAGCAAGGGCGTGGTCACGTGAGAGGTGAATAATCAATATAAGCAGATTTGACAAACTCCCTCCATACCTTTCTTTGGATCTGACCGATCTGGTTGTAGGTCAGGCGGTCCCTCTCTTTCAAGGACATGTTCACCTTGATCTTGACCGGCGTGATCATCTCCATGGTCTCCATGCCAGGGTGCTTGATTGACAGCTGAGAGACATAATCATCAATCAATCAATCAATCAATCAAAACTTTATTTGTATAGCGCATTTCATACACAGAGGCAACACAATGCGCTTTACAGAGAGCAATGGGGGGGGTGGGCATAGGTCCCATCCCTACATATTCCAGAGGGAAGCAGAAAAACAGTTTCACCGGGGGCCAGAAAGGTGAGCTGTAAAAAATTCTTCCCTGACCCCTCTCCACCAATCATGGTAAGCTTAGGTGCGTATATAATGGTGTGAGTGTGAAATATTTATATTTTATTATTGATCTAGTTTTCTATTTTATATTGGAGCCCCGTTAGATGTGAGTTTTAATTTCGTTGTAGAAGATGTTCGAATGACAATAAAGGAAATCTTGAATCTTGAATCTTACTGGTATGGAGGTACAGTATGAAACAGAAATATCGCTACATTCCTAACAACCTTCTCTCAAACTGTTACCTGTCTTATGCGGTCCTCAATCTCAACGGTCTTCCAGGTCTTGACAGACTTCATGCGGCCCATCTTGACCATCATGGCGGGTTTGAGGGGCAGGCGTGGTGCGTCTCGTCTGACCTTTCTCAGGCTGGGACACTTTGAGTAGGGGCTGTCCTTTTCCTTCTCCTTGGGTTCTGCCGACCCAAAATCATGACAGTCTTCACTGGTCTGAGCAACAGGATGTATTTGTGAGTAGGGAACGTAGAGGGAGAGGTCAGCTAAGCATGGAACAATAGAGACAGGACAACACTCGATTTGTTGTTGTTGATGTTGTTGTTGTTGTTGCTGTTGTTGTTGCTGTTGTTGTAAGCTCACCCAATGGTTTGATGTACTTCATGAGCTGCTTGCTCTTAAACCCGATCAGATATGCTCCCTTGGAGTAGTAGGTGAGAAGATGGCCGCCGCCCGCGCCGCCCGGACGCACCGCCCTGCGGATCAGCCGCAAAATCTTCTTGTGGTAGTATCTGCCCCGAGAGAAAGACACCCTTTAAACTGGACTCTCCATGAACGGGTTCTGAGGGAGGATCTCTGAAGCACTCAAAAAGAATACAGCCTAGTATATACTGTGTAAGACACGTTCACGCCCCAGCTAGAGAGCTGAGGTCCTCTAATCAGCTGCTGCTGGCTGTCCCAAAGACTCGGCTGAAGACTAGAGGTGACCGAGCCTTTGGGGCGGCGGCCCCTAGGCTCTGGAGCAGTCTGCCCTGGCACATTAGGTCTGCCCGGCCCCTAGGCCCCTAGGTCCTAGAACAGTCTGGCCTGGCTCATTAGGTCTGCCCAGCCCCTAGGCTCTGGAACAGTCTGGCCTGGCTCATAAGTCTGCCCAGCCCCTAGGCTCTGGAACAGTCTGGCCTGGCTCATTAGGTCTGCCCAGCCCCTAGGCCCCCAGGCTCTGGAACAGTCTGCCCTGGCTCATCAGGTCTGCCTAGGCCCCCAGGCTCTGGAACAGTCTGCCCTGGCTCATCAGGTCTGCCTAGGCCCCCAGGCTCTGGAACAGTCTGGCCTGGCTCATTAGGTCTGCCTAGGCCCCCAGGCTCTGGAACAGTCTGCCCTGGCTCATCAGGTCTGCCTAGGCCCCCAGGCTCTGGAACAGTCTGCCCTGGCACATTAGGTCTGCCTAGGCCCCCAGGCTCTGGAACAGTCTGCCCTGGCACATTAGGTCTGCCTAGGCCCCCAGGCTCTGGAACAGTCTGCCCTGGCTCATTAGGTCTGCCTAGGCCCCCAGGCTCTGGAACAGTCTGCCCTGGCTCATCAGGTCTGCCTAGGCCCCCAGGCTCTGGAACAGTCTGCCCTGGCTCATCAGGTCTGCCTAGGCCCCCAGGCTCTGGAACAGTCTGCCCTGGCACATTAGGTCTGCCTAGGCCCCCAGGCTCTGGAACAGTCTGCCCTGGCTCATTAGGTCTGCTCAGACCATAGAGAAGTCTTCTTTAAAGAC
This sequence comes from Borostomias antarcticus, assembly GCF_949987555.1. Lineage (NCBI taxonomy): Eukaryota > Metazoa > Chordata > Actinopteri > Stomiiformes > Stomiidae > Borostomias > Borostomias antarcticus. The sequence goes on along the minus strand of NC_140247.1, from coordinate 8,937,303 downwards.
TCACCTGTTCTCCAAGGCCTTCAACTCAGGTTGAGCTGGACACCCGATGGCCCTTGTATTGTACTGTATTTTATATTGCTTATTGTGTATGATGTATTGTAGTGTTCTGTTGCGTGCTGTGTGTTATGTTGCTTGAGCTGTACAGAGATGGCTCATAGACACACATAACCTAACACTGTATACATTTATAGCCTACTGTGTGTGCATCTACGAGCCATGAACCATAGCTTGTCTTGCACAGTATAAGCTAGGCTTAAGAGACTCATTAATAAGACAATAAGACGCTACATACTGGACTATCTCTCCTGTTGTAGCGGTGGGCAGGATGCCAGCCTCCAGCATCTTTGTCAGGGACTTGTAAAACACCGTCTCAAACACCTCCACAGACTGGGGCGACTCTGCTCCCACGGCTGGCTCAGGTAAAGGAGCGGGGCAGATTGAAACGGAAGATAAGCATGATAGAAGAAGAAGGCTCGCAGTTTATATGTGTCGTATTCCAGCTGTCTGTCATAGGGAGATGACAGAGAGAATCTTCACCTTTTACTAGGGATGTTAACAGTTAATCGACTATCGATTAATTGCCGATAAGAATTTACTTGAGTAAGATTTGGTTACTCAATTAAGTGCTTGTTAATGAACTTTATTTTTTATTTTTTATGAACGTTTTCAACGGGAGTTGCGTGGAATGTAATCATGATTTAGGGTCTGACTGCACATGAGGGCGCCATGCCATGTAGTGAAGGCTAATTGGGATGCCAGGAAATTTCAAAGACACAGCGGAAGAAGAATGAATGGAGCAAAGCGCAGTCCAGCGCGGGACGTTCTCATCAATTAATCGACTATTGTTTGTTAAGGTTAACAGTTATCGATTAATGAAATTCCTTGAAATTTGCAACCCCACCTTTTACACATTTGGAAAACCGTTGGCTGTCTGTTATCACAGACAGGAAGTCCTGGAAGCTCACCTCTCCATCCTCTGCAGACAAAAAACAAAACAAAAGGTGTACCAATCAACACACGTTAGCTCAAGGTCAGGGCTTCTCATGGATAATTATCCCCCGCAACGACACAGCTGCTGAGTCTATAGTCCCATACCATCGTAGTCAGCTGTCTCCAGCGCTTTCTCCATCTGCTCAGGGTTGATGCTGATCTGGAGTCTGTCCAGCGCGGAGGTCAGACTCTCCTTGTCGATGTAGCCATGGCTGTTCTGGGCAAACTGTTCAAAAACCTCTCGGAAGGCTCCATTGGTAGAAGACAGATTCAAGATCGGATGATTATTGACAATCAGCCAAACAGGTTAACAAGTTAGCTACTGTAACAAAATGGAAGTGAAGTGACGATAATTGCAGACTGAGGGAGGAGATGTATGATAAAAATACGACAATCAACAGACTCTCACCATCAGTCTGAGTATCTGTCAGTGGTTCATCAGACACTGTGGTTGCCAGGTCTTCGTTCTTATCGACCCCCCTGCAGAGGCAAATATAATAGTATAAGAAATAAAAGTGAAAGTCAAAGAAACATTGTCATATCCCCAAGACATATTGTTGTCGTATCTATCACATTTCATATCACACACCAACGTATTGTTGCCTATCTTTGTAATTATAACTGTATTGAATCTTACATACTGTACTATCCTCACTACTGTGGGGGTAGGTAATAAAACTGAATACAAAAGAGTATTGAGGGTATAGAACGGAGCTAAGGGTACTGACAGTAGCTGGAGGAAGATCTCCAGGTCCTGATGTGCTGAGGTGTTGATGGTGGTGACTGGCATCTGTTGGTTGAGTCTCTGGTACTCATCGTACGAGATGGAACCCCTTCGACGTGGAACGTCCTTTAATCTCAACAAGGCTTCGTCTGGCTCTGGCATCGACTGGTCAGGCCTTTGCTGCGTGTCCTCAGCGTATGTGACCCGCTTCCTGTAGGAATCCCTGGGTCTGAATCTGCCCAAATCAGGCATCTGTTGCTGGAGGTCTTGAGCGTAGATGGTACCCCTCCTCTTGGTGACCTCCCTAGGCTGTGTGTCGGACTCTGGAAGGGCTTGGTTGAGCCTCTGTTGGTCGTTGGAGGAAGGCCTCCACTTGCCATAGTCCCTGCCTTTGACCTGCTCTGCTCCTTGATGGTCGGCTCTCTGGACCTCAGTGAGAGACCATTTCTTTACCGTGTCTATGGCTGGGGTTTTGTCTACTTCCTGTCTACCAAGTGTGTACTTGAAGAAGTCTTTGATTTTGCTATTGACTTTACTGTCTGTTTCAGCAGGGCTAGACAAGTTGAACTTGGGTAAAGTTGGTAAGATCTGCTTGATCATGTCTCCAACCCCAGTCTCCTTCGGGGAGCTGACCACCTCAGCAGGCGTGGTCTCTGCCCCGTCAGTGGGCTCTGCCCCAGGCGTGACACCCAGTGACTTACTAAACAGCAGGAGGGGGAATTTGATTATCTTCTTACCAATGCTAGAGGTCTCTGGGACTGTGGAGCCCTCGCCCTTCACGTCATCGCTGAGGCCTGATTGGTCTGTCACCGTGCGGCTCTCTTCTCGTTGCTCCGCCTCCCCCTGGCGCTGGGACACCCCAGTGGTGTCGGCCGTCAGTTGGGGTGTGGCCTGCTGAAACTCATTAACGCCATCTATGGTGTGCGTCATCTCGATCGCTTGAGGGAAGTCTGCCACCTGCTGGGCCTCTGTGTCTGATGTCATGTTGGTGTTGGTCGAGTCGGTGACGCCATCATTGGTAGCCACGGTGTTCCCCATGTCGGGGTGAGCTGCTTCTGGAGGTCCTGCTGCCCTAGAGCTCCCTGGAGGCTTCAGAACGGACATCCCTCTGGGCTGCTGACCCTGTGGCCTAGAGCTGTTGGATGGATGGATGGAGAACCTGGTTGTAGCTGCCGGTTTGGAACTATCCGGTGATCTGTTATCGATGCTGGTCTTCTGGGTGGGTGGTGGGTGCTGCTTTGAGCTGCTGCTGGTGTGTTTACCACCGGGTGATTGACGGAAAACAACTGCATGACAGACTTTAGGTGGCGCGGGCTCTGGACTGCTGGAGTCCTTGTCAGAGCTGTTGGATGAATGAGCGGATGACCTCCCGGCTGTGGCCTCTCCAGTTTTACTGGTTTTTGCTGCCAGTTTATGGCTATCAGCTGATTTGTTGTCGACGCTGGTCTTCCTGGAGGGTGGCGGGTGCAGCTCGGCCCGGGGGACGCTGTGGTTACTGCCTGAGTGACGGCCAACGACTGCCTGGCGGACTTCAGGCGGCGTGGACTCTGGACTGCTGGAGTCCTGGTCAGAGCTCCTAGGACTCTTTCCCATCAGCCTCCTCATTAACCTGGAGGCTCTGTCCTGAGCCTTCTGAGTGAACAAAACAACGTCAATAGAGACAATAGAATGTACACAAATAAACAATAGAATGTACACAAATAAACACAGTATAATGGACAAGGCTATGTGGGAGTCTCAGTTTAAGCCACATGGTCTGAGCCTTCTGAGTGAACAAAACAACGTCAATAGAGACAATAGAATGTACACAAATAAACAATAGAATGTACACAAATAAACACAGTATAATGGACTATGTGGGAGTCTCAGTTTAAGCCACATGGTTTGAATGTGATCCTGTAGTGCAGTTCCTAGGACTTAAATGTATTTTTTATCCTGTCGCTCAAAGTATAAACTAGAATGTGAGTACTTGCCTCTTTCCAGCTCCGGTTGTCTTGCATGTTGTCTGTTAACCACCCGAACTGACAAAACACGAGGGCTGTGGAAACAGGAGATATTTGCAATAAGGTTTCTACTAAAAAAAATCTATCCATCATATATTAATTCATAATTTCTGACATGTTGCAATAGGTACACAAAGAACAATACAGTTACCCCTACAAGACTAGAACATTCAGAACGAAGTTGACGAGTGGAACATTGAAACTGGAAATAAAGAGATAACCTTCGCATCGAGCGGCAGCAGAGACAACAGAGCGAAGACTAGCTGGCAGGGCTACTGCTCATCACCCCTAGCTCCTCCAGACCAGATCCTAGATATTGTATAAACCTACATATTGCGTCAAATTATTGCGAATATGACGCACAATTGGACTACTATGACGCAGCACAATGACACCTCGCAGCCAGGTATCGCTAGTCAGAGCGTTCAAACCAACTTTTGTCAAATGGCGATAAACAGACTATAGTCTATAGACTATAGTCTATAGTTCTATAGAAGCGAATTTGGAACAACAGGGTGGAAAACTTCAAAGTAGCCTATACTCACTCAATCAATCCCCGTCAACGAGAAACATTCGCCTATCACTCTTCGCACATTGAGACACGCCTCACGCCCCCCAATTCCCTGTAGGCCCTACTAATTTCTCACGATTGCACATTAATCGACTTCTGTTCGTGTATGTGGTATGCTAATGCAAGCGGAATCGTAGTAGCCCAGGCCTACAGGGCAAACACGGTTCTGCTCTTAGATCAGGTGAGCTGAAAGTTTACCATAGTCCCCTATGGGATTTGCTGTGACAATTAGGCTTTAATTGGTTTAGAAGGCCTCCAAAAATGTAATAATAGGCCGAATAATAATAATAACTAGAAAGTACATTTCCTGGAGAAAATGTGAGGTGGGCTAGCTGCTGCAGTTTTATGTAACAGCTACTGCTAGTACTACTACAGACCAGGCAATCTCCATGCACCCACCGGCGAAGACCGTGCGTCTCTAGCCCAATCAGGGGCTGAGTTGTGGGGTCTGTGGTGTGGACAGTGGCATGGTGGTGAGACTCCGCCCCCTCAGGTCAAAGCTGGTCAAGGACAATGTACCCCTCTCCAGACCACCTACCCGCCCGCACCGGTGAAGACCATGTGTCTCTAGCCCAATCAGGGGCTGAGTTGTGGGGCCCGTGGCGTAGATAGTGGCGTGGTGGTGAGACTCCGCCCCCTTGGGTCAGAGCTGGTCGTGGACAGTGTAGGCCATGCCGGGCTACCCACCTGCCTTCACCAGTGAAGACTGTGTGTCTCTAGCCACCTCAGAGGCTGTGTTGTGAGGTCCGTGGTGTGGATAGTGGCGTGATGGCGAGACTCCTCCCCCTCCGGTCAGAGCAGGTCGGGGGCAGTGCACTGACATCTGGGCAATCTCCATGCACCCAACAGTGAAGGCCGTGTGTCTGTAGCTCACTCAGGGGCTGAGATGTGGGGACACTGACGACACTCCGCCCCCTCGTGTCGGAGCCGGTCTAGGACAGTGAACTGCTCCCCTGACCACCCACATGCACCCAACCGTGAAAACTGCGTCTTTAGCCAACTCAGGGTCTGAGATGTGGGGACGGTGGCGTGGATAGTGGCGTGGTGGCGAGACTCCACCCCCTCAGGTCAGAGGTTGTGGGGGGCAGGTCAGTGATTGCTAGGCCATCCCCATGCACCCCTCATTGGAGACCATGTGTCTATAGACCACCCCAGGCCGAGCAGTAGCTGTGGAGGTGTTGCAGTAGGTGTTTGTTATAAGTACTGCTAGTACTACACTCAAAAATAGATTAGACCACTCATCATAACTCATAGTTTTATTGAGTTCAATAGCTGAAAGAGGAGAAAATATATTAATATGAGTTTGCAGCCTGAAAAAGAGTGTCATTCTGAATATTTTTTTGAATATAAGGAAGGAAGAAAGAAAGAAAGAAAGAAAGGCAGGAAGGGAAGGATGGAAGGAAGGAAGAAAGGAAAGGAAAGGAAAGGAAGGAAGGAAGGGAAGGAAGGAAGGAAGGAAGGAAGGAAGGAAGGATGGATGGATGGAAGGAAGGAAGGAAGAAAGGAAAGGAAAGGAAGGAAGGATGGAAGGAAGGAAGGAAGGAAAGGAAAGGAAAGGAAAGGAAAGGAAAGGAAAGGAAAGGAAAGGAAAGGAAAGGAAAGGATGGAAGGAAAGAAAGAAAGAAAGAAAGAAAGAAAGAAAGAAAGAAAGAAAGAAAGAAAGAAAGAAAGAAGGAAGGAAGGATGGAAGGAAGGAAGGATGGAAGGAAGGAAGGGAAGGAAGGAAGGATGGAAGGGAAGGAAAGAAGGAAGGAAGGAAGGAAGGAAGGAAGGAAGGAAGGAAGGAAGGAAGGAAGGAAGGAAGGAAGGAAGGAAGGAAAGAAAGCAAGAAGGAAGGAAGGAAGGAAGGAATGGAAGGATGGAAGGATGGATGGAAGGAAGGAAGGAAGGATGGAAGGAAGGAAGGAAGGAAGGAAGGGAAGGAAAGGAAGGAAGGAAGGAAGGAAGGAAGGAAGGAAGGAAGGAAGGAAGGAAGGAAGGAAGGATGGATGGATGGATGGAAGGAAGGAAGGAAGGAAGGAATGAATGAATATGAATGCTACCACAGTAGTCATAAAAGGGTGCCTGTACAGAGAGCCTGCATGTGTCCCCAAATTCAAATCCAAACTGACACTGTGAGCATCCTCTCATTCACTTCAATGGAAAGTCATGTCCGATTCAGACAGCTCTCTCTCAAAAAGTATAAATGTCACAGCCTAGATATTGACACCGTAGGAATCCTGAGAAAATGCTGAACATTTTAGGATATGATATGTCCGTGTAGCTTAAAAACTGTAGGCATGGCGACGAGTTAGAAAAAGGGTAAAAATGCAAAATTAGCAGCTCAAAAGGTAGAGTGTGGGCCCATACGTTTCAATGGAGAGCGCAGTTGCCGAACAAATCGTCATACAGCGAAAACTATAAGTCACACGGCTTAGATACTTACATTGTACGAATCAGCACAGTTATGGGAACGTTTCGATATATAATATGTGTATGAGCTGTTAAAACTGTGGGCATAGGGACAAGTAAGAAAAAGAGTAAAAATGCAAAATTAGCAGCTCAAAAGCTAGAGTGCGTTGCCATACGTTTCAATGAGGAGCGCAGTTGCCGAACAAATCGTCATACAGCGAAAACTATAAGTCACACTGCTTAGATACTTACATTGTACGAATCAGCACAGTTGTGTGAATGTTTTGATGTATAATATGTGTGTGAGCTTTCAAAACTGTAGGAGTGCCAGCAGTTTACAAAATGTGTGAATATTTTCAAAGCAACTGCTGCCACCACTCTAAAAACAAAGTTTCTGAACATTCCAAAAGCAGTTTCAAGCAGTTTCAATGGGACAAAAAATAGTTTTAAAAGTTAAATTTCTAAAAAACTATAAAAAATATCAAAAATTTGAATGGATCCGTTCAAGAGCTGAACGTCATGAACATTTTAAAGTCTGAATGAAGTTTCTAGCACAAAGTATGAAGAACTAGTTAAGGTTAAAGAAAGAAAGAAAGAAAGAAAGAAAGAAAGAAAGAAAGAAAGAAAGAAAGAAAGAAAGAAAGAAAGAAAGAAAGAAAGAAAGAAAGAAAGAAAGAAAGAAAAAGAAATAGTGGGAATATCACAAGTTGGGCTAGCTTTTGCAAGCTAGCCCACCTAATAATAAGAAAGAAAGAAAGAAAGAAAGAAAGAAATAGTGGGAATATCAGAAGTTGGGCTAGCTTCTGCAAGCTAGCCCACCTAATAATAATCATCATCATCATCATCATCATCATCATAATGCACTTTTCATACTAAAGTAGCACAAGTTATCATCATAACAGAATAACGTAAGAATTGGGCTACTAAGATTTATAGCCTACGTACAGTAACACAAAATAATCGTAGAGACAGAAATAGTGTAGCCTATATACTGTACATACTTTGTACATACTTGTACATACTTTGTACATGTTCATCAACTAACATTTAAACATATACATATTCCTAAAATAATAATACATTCATTGAAAAAAATGATTCTTGAGTCTCAATTTGAAAATATATTCTGAGGTTGCTAGAAGAGTAGCAGACTTGGTCTATGAGTCCCTGGGTCCTATCACCTGGGACATTATTATCACCAGGGACATTATTATCACCAGGGACATTATTCCCTCCCACAGAATCTGAGAGCTGCTGTTTCTGTGGACAGTTTTAAAGGGCAGCTAAAGACACATTTATACAGACAAGCCTTTGAGTGCTCGGCCGTCTCTATCTGACGCACTCTCTCCTTTCAGCTTGCCTGTTTTCCCCTGACATGACCTCTTTTATGTCACTGTGTTTACGTGCACTCTTTCTCTTTCATGTATTCAGTGCACTTGTATGTATCAGATTGGACTCTGATGATTTTAATGTTCCTACTGTAAAGCACTCTGTGCAATCGTGCTACGAAGGGTGCTATATAAATACAATTTTACTTACTTACTTACTATTATCACTAGGGGCATTAGAAGCACAGATCCTGGAGGGCGACTATTCAGCAGGTAAGACAAGCAGTAAAGTGTGGTTGAGGTTAAACACAGTCAATATCCTCCAGTAGTGGTAGACTCCCCTGATGTTAATCAGCTGGTTCCCTGGGTGACCGGCGACTCTGAGGCCCCTGTGAGACCCCTGTGAGACCCCTGTGAGACCCCCTGTGAGGCCCCTGTGAGACCCCTGTGAGATCCCTGCGAGGCCCCTGTGAGACCCCTGTGAGACTCCTGTGAGACCCCCTGTGAGACCCCTGTGAGATCCCTGCGAGGCCCCTGTGAGGCCCCTGTGAGACCCCTGTGAGACCCCTGTGAGGCCCCTGTGAGGCAGACACAGGCTTCATTAATGGCTCATTTAGACAGGGAAGACTGTCTCTGTGCCAGAGCGCACACTTTGTCCCTCCTCCCTCGGGGCTGGTGAGGTCATCAAAGAGCGCCTGGCGAGGGTTGTGACGGGGCTGGGGGCCACTCACATGGCTCCGGGGCTTATAGATTAATCCGCCTGCTCAGTCAAGACCACTCGTTGGGTCTTTTTGAAGTCTTATTTAATTGCAGTGTCAGAACTGTCATACAGCTGAACATTTGACATACGTGACAGGGGATTAAAACATGGTATTCAGGGGATACAGGGGCTGACATATCGCTCATATTCTGTTTTTCTTTCTCAGTAGTTAATAGGATCCATCATGGGAGACTCTTTGGGATCTAAGAGAGGCGTTTCAAAGAAAAAGCTACAATCAAGCTTAATACCACTTTAGCCTTTAATACTGTATTGACAATAGAAAAAGGATGCAGTGATCATTTGTAAAGTATCCTATTTTTCTGTTCTCTAAGTTAATGTTTCAAAGATATAGTATGATATAGAAGGATATGGACATATAAACATATACAGTAGGATGACATGCTTTATTGTGGAAGTATTGTGCAAGGGAAGGCACTTAAATGAAAACGCGGCTCTCACATGCTGGCCGTTGTATTGCTTTTATTAGTCATTGCATTCCACATGTCTGCTGTGTTTTACTAGGCCATTTGGCCAGTAGGTGAGGCTTGTCACCTGCCACATAGTGCCTCGTGTTCAGCGGGAGAGAGCTGTTTGGGCCGTAGCTGTTGTCCCTGAGTGGCTCGGTCAGTGTGAACATTTGCTCCCCTTACCTCCAGGGAACAGGGGGGCGTTGGTGTTGGGGGGGGGGGATTCAGACAGCTGGGATCCGCTCGGCTTTGCTATCTTACCCACAATCCCCCTCCATCTCCCCTTCCTCCCACCTATATAATCCCGGTTCTGTGTGTTTGCGGGCTCTCTTACACCCTGTCCTCTCTCTAAGCATACCTCTGTATCTCCAAGCCGCCGGGGGTGGGGGGGAGTAGCACATTGTCCTAACGACGCCCTTTGACCTCTTCTCTAATGGGGCTGCAGAGGAGCGGCCCCACAGACAGGGCCCCTGGCCGTGCTGGAGACAGGGGCTGTTCTGCTGGAGCGGGGCCCACTGCTGGGTTAGGCCCGGTTCTGTCACACTGCTCCATATACACAGGAAATTGGACGGTGTCCCAGAAAGTCCATTTATATCCAGCCGTCAAGCCGGTACTGGTTCTGGACTGACGAGGCCGTGGGGGTAGAGGTTCCTCTGTGACCCAAGACTCTATAGAGCAGGGTATTTCCTTTATGTTTATAGAGCAGGGTATTTCCTGTATGTTTATAGAGCAGGGTATTTCCTGTATGTTTATAGAGCAGGGTATTTCCTGTATGTTTATAGAGCAGGGTATTTCCTGTATGTTTATAGAGCAGGGTATTTCCTGTATGTTTATAGAGCAGGGTATTTCCTGTATGTTTATAGAGCAGGGTATTTCCTGTATGTTTATAGAGCAGGGTATTTCCTGTATGTTTATAGAGCAGGGTATTTCCTGTATGTTTATAGAGCAGGGTATTTCCTGTATGTTTATATAAGAAGAGTTGAGCCGGCCAGCTCAGTAGGCCTTTGAATGAAAGAACAGCAGGGGGTATCGCTCACCAGATGAACACTATGTAAATACAATAACACTGCAATGTTGGCCAAGGGACAGGGGGTCATTTTTCGGCATTTGCTGCTTTTTTTCTTCCATCTTCAAATATTTGGAGAACACGTTTCAACCATTGCACAACGCTAAATCTCTCACTCCTCTGCTCTCCGCACGGAGATTCGAGAGAGATTCACTGAAGCCCCCCCGGTAAACGGAGGATACGTTCGAGCCGAACGTTTCCTCTTGGCCGAGGGGCGGAGGGGCTTGTTTGTTTTTCTACGCTATTAGTTCCACGCTTTGACCGTGGACGTCTGAAGCCGCTGTGCCCGGGGTGTTCCTACACACAGCTGGACATGAGCAGCAAGAGACGCTCAGAGAAAAACACTACCTCAGGATTGGAGGAAGGAAATTAGAAAATGCGGTTTTAGGCCACGGCCATAATCTCACAGCTTTAAGACTGGTTCAATAAACAAGTTCAATGAGTGTTCGATAAATTTGTAGTGTTATTACTCAGTTATGAATAAGTCAATTGAATGTAATGATATCTTTTATGTTTTGCCGCAGGAGACTGGGATTATGAGGTTTATTATTGATTCACTAAAGTGAATAAATGGTGCTACAGACTGGACGTCACTATGTTGTGTATGTGTATGTGTATGTGTGTGTGTGTGTGCGTGTGTGTGTGCGCGCGCATGCGTGCGTGTGTATGTGTCTCATAGCTTTGCAACAACATACATACAACATAACAAGAGATTAGTTCTGTTAAAGTTTCTCTTTACTGGACATTTGAGAAAGCAATACATGTATTACCACTATATATGTGCATATGAGAAACATGTGTGTTCACTGGTAAATATGTTATTGAAGAGTGTGTGTGTAGGATTCGTGAGTGTGTGTGTGTGTGTGTGTGTGTGTGTAACTCTCACCTCCTCAGTGAGGCCCCTCCACCTCTTCCTGGGCGGGGCCCACATGGAAGTGATTACGCTGCTCAGGGAGGAAGAAATTACAGAGAAAACCTACCGGCTCCAGTCCCCCTATAACCACTCACACACACACACACACACACACACACACACTCACTCACTCACTCACTCACTCACTCACTCACTCACACACACACACACACACACACACACACACACACACACACACACACACACACACACACTCACTCACTCACTCACTCACTCACTCACTCACTCACACACACACACACACACACACACACACACACAGCCCCCCCCCCCCTCCACACACACACACACAGATACAGTACACATATGTACACACACACACACACACACACGTACACGCTAGGAACCCTGCCGCCACCTCGCCTCTAGCGGTACCTTTCCACTCCTGGCCCCGTCCGGACAAAGCGCCAGTGTGCCTCCTCGCCTGGCCCACCGAGCGCTGCGGAGCCGGGGCTGTAAATTCCTCTGAAAGAGCAGTTAAGAGGTAAAAAGGCCCCATTAAAACAGGCTAACTGGCGCTCGCCACGGAGCAGCCAACGCAATAAGTCATCACCTGCAGCCCCAAGGCGTTCCGGGGTTGGAGAACCCATGGGAGAAGAACGCTAGGAATAGAACGGATAGAACCTTTCAGCTACTTGTGAGATGTACACAAGATTCCATTATAACCACCAAGCTGAAGAAGTATTGTGACCAGAGGGAAATTTTACCAGTGAAACAAATTTTAGCATTTAAAATTAACTATTATACATTCTGGTAGCTGTTCTACGGTATTTACTCCACTTAGGAGAACCTAATAACTGCCCTCCGGTTCTGTCCAGAAGTCCCGGGTCCCCCTGTTTGGGCTCAGGCCATGAGAGAAGCTGTGTGTTTCCCAGTAGCCCCAGACAGAGACAGGCAAGTATGGGCTGCTTCAGGGGCGGAGCCTGACCACGGGTACTTCAGACAGGCGGGGAGGGGGGGGGGGGTCCTGGGGGTTTTTAGGCACTGAGGTGGGGCAGTAAGTGCTTTCACCCCAACCCTTTACCCTCCTAAGTGACCGCTGTTGTTTGTGTTTATCTTAGCTCCTGCTGCTGACCCTCTCTCTCTGTGTTCAGGCTGCTGACTCTCTCTCTATGTGTTCAGGCTGCTCACCCTCTCTGTGTGTTCAGGCTGTTGATTCTCTCTCTGTGTTCAGGCTGTTGATTCTCTCTCTGTGTTCAGGCTGCTAACGCTCTCTCTGTGTTCAGACTGTTGATTCTCTCTCTGTGTGTTCAGGCTGTTGACCCTCTCTCTGTGTTCAGGCTGCTAACGCTCTCTCTATGTGTTCAGGCTGCTCACCCTCTCTGTGTGTTCAGGCTGTTGATTCTCTCTCTGTGTTCAGGCTGTTGATTCTCTCTCTGTGTTCAGGCTGCTGACTCTCTCTCTATGTGTTCAGGCTGCTCACCCTCTCTGTGTGTTCAGGCTGTTGATTCTCTCTCTGTGTTCAGGCTGTTGATTCTCTCTCTGTGTTCAGGCTGTTGACCCTCTCTCTGTGTTCAGGCTGCTAACGCTCTCTCTGTGTTCAGACTGTTGATTCTCTCTCTGTGTTCAGACTGTTGATTCTCTCTCTGTGTTCAGGCTGCTGACCCTCTCTCTGTGTTCAGACTGTTGATTCTCTCTCTGTGTTCAGACTGTTGACCCTCTCTCTGTGTTCAGACTGTTGATTCTCTCTCTGTGTTCAGGCTGCTGACCCTCTCTCTGTGTTCAGACTGTTGATTCTCTCTCTGTGTTCAGGCTGCTGACCCTCTCTCTGTGTTCAGACTGTTGATTCTCTCTCTGTGTTCAGACTGTTGACCCTCTCTCTGTGTTCAGACTGTTGATTCTCTCTCTGTGTTCAGGCTGCTGACCCTCTCTCTGTGTTCAGAGTGCTCGCCCTCTTTCTCTGTGTTCAGGCTGCTGACCCTCTCTGTGTTGAGCAGCAACAGTCCAACCCGGAGACCAGGGAGACCAGGGAGACCAGCCCAGACCGTGGGGAAGATCTGCAGGTTGGATATGAGCTTGGTGAGCAGGACGGTTTCATTCTTGAATCATTCCAAGCGGGTAGCATGACGTGCAGTCGGGGTGACCCTGCTCTGTTTGTATGGTCGTCACTAGGCGGCCCATGCCATCAGCCCCGGAGTTTAGGAGAGTGGCACGGCCGTGTATACAGTGTGGTGTCTGGCTGCGCCTCAACCCCCCTTGCTCCTCCAAATCAAGGCCATCATTATCCCAGGCGCGTTTCAGGCTCCCAAAATACCCCTAGCGCAGCTGTCTGCACCTCTCTGTGCAACAGCTGGAGCAGCTCTGGGACCCCCCCCCCTCTCCCCCGCTCTCTCCCTCTCTCTCTCTCTCTCTCTCTCCCCGCTCTCTCCCTCTCTCTCTCTCTCTCCTTCCACGCTCAAACCAGTGGACGGGGAACAGGATAGCATAACCCCAGGTAGTGCAGAGGAAGAGTCAAATGTTCCATGTTTATGGATGTGCGGTTGCGTGTGTGTGTGTGCGTGGGTGTGTGTGTGCGTGTGTGTGTGCGTGTGTGTGTGTGCGTGTGTGTGTGTGCGTGCCTGAGCCTCACCCATCCATCTTGCCAAAGCCACCCCTGAGTGGCCTGTGTACTCAGCGGGCCGTAAAAGCCGGGGCAAATGGTGTGCGTGAGGCGTGAGAGTGAGACACGGAGGGGGGGGGGCGCGCTCCGCCAGAAGCCCCACCACATTTGTTGGCTTCTGTTCTACTCCCTCCTGCTGTAGTTACAAAACCTCACAGACCCAAGCAGGCCTCGCAAACAAGAGAGCAGTGGAATAGCTCCTCTGAAAATGTAAATAAAGGTACTATTTTATGAAACTGTCTCCAGACAAGAGTTTGTTTGGTGTACTTGATGTTTAAAAAATGGGGGGGGGGGGGGCTTGAGCCAGACAGTAAGTTTTTTTTTTGGGGGGGGGGGGGGGGGGCTTGAGACAGACAGTGAGCTTAGTAAGATAGTCAGTTGGTAAAGATATTTCCATCTAAAGTCAGAGTTTGAGTTTCATGTTTCTCTCTTTACTGCGTTTCTCCCCTGCAGCTGGTATCCAATGAAGGAATCAGTGACCTTTTCAACTGCCTCTTAAAACCTGACTGATGTCCACAGAGTCTCATAAGACAACTGGGAAACAAGACAGGACATCCGAGACACTCATGATGTGGAGTTGCATTTCATGGCTGTTTACTTATGGTTGCTAGTAGAGGCAGACTGACAACGCATGTCAATACAGCTGCAGGATCTAAGCTTGGCCTGAAGAGAAGAGGTACTATACTTGAGTCAAAGTGATTCAAAATGCAGTTTAGCCTCCTTTCCTGCCAACTCTCGTCTCTCGCTCCCCCGACACGCGGCCTCAGGAAGCAATCCACGCTCATAATAGGAGGAGAGGGAACATATTGGACTTCCTGTTTTGATTTCAAGGGAGAGCTAGATACACAGATATGACATGTGCTCTGGAAAAGCCCAGCTGCCCTCTAGTCTGGATAATATATGACGATGACTAATTGAGCTTAAGCCCTCAGCGCCTGGACTTCCTGTTTGAGATATCCCCATGACCTGATTAGTAACAGACCCAAGCCAGGTTATTTCTCTTGTCCCCAACCTGATGAAATCGAGTTGGGGAGGTATTAATCTGAGCCCTGTATGTTAGTGGGTGTGGCATGTGTGCTGTACGTTATTACGTGCGTGTGTTCGTTCATTTGCGCGTTTGTCACACATGTACCAGAACCCACCACCGGGGGGCGCTCTCCACAATTCATTTTTTCCCATTGCCAAGTACATTTTGCTTTGTGCATAAAAAACTATGCTTGGTGTCTTAGTAAAATTAAAGTATATTCTACTCAGGAGGCCCACTACTTTCTAAATCCACAGAGTTCAGAGCTTGAGGAGATCAGTAGGTCTTTTGGCGCTTGTTCTGTGGGCATAGGTCACCTGGGGGCCAGAAAAGTGAGCTGTAAAAAATTCTTCCCTGACCTCTCTCAATGAGATGATCGAGCAAGCTTCTGGAAAATGTTTGTCTATTGGCAGAACCTGTCTATTTTAGCAGAACAGGCTCATAGAGAATGCCGCAAAGCAGGGGTGGGGAAACAGAAAGCAGAGAGCCAAGAGAAAAAGGGGTGGGCTTGGCTGGATAGGGACAGCTGACGACACAGAGTGGGAAGGAGCTAGTCACGAGGAGGCAGAGGGCATTTCCAGGAGCCATTTGGAGTACCTTGGCCGAGGACGGGGGGGTTCTCTGGGACCTGCTACAGGGTGGCCTGCAGGAGACAGGGGGTGTCTAAACAGGACCTGTATAGAGTATAAGAGAGAGAGACACTAGGGAGGAGGGAGGAAGACAGGGTTAGTGGCTGTACTGGACATCCACAACAGACACAGGGGGTGTCTATCGGACTCAGGGTGGTCTGCGGGTGACAGTGGGGCATCCACTGGACCTGGTTAGAAGGTAGGAGGGAGAGAGGCACTAGGGGGAGGGGAGGCAGAAAAGGGTTAGTAGCACACAGACACATAAAAGCAACACAGATATTAAAACAGAACGTGCCAGTTGCAGGGCAACCACCATCTGTATACACATCTAAATATACACACAGTGCATAACAGGATATACTCCAATGTATATGAAGGATTCACAGGTGTCAGGGGCCGCATAATTGACACATTCCTCAGCAATGCGTCCATTCATAAATATTTTTAAAATAGTTGGCACCTGGCCAGACCAAATACCTTTTATTGTTTTGAATATGAACATTCCATGAAACAGTTTATAGAAAGTGAGGTTCTTTTTATGTTAACTATTTTAGTCACTGATATTTTATTTTAATTACTAAATTAAACTACTTAATTTCCAATAAATGCTTACATCACCGCCAAAAATTATGGGCCTATATGCTGGCTCTATAGATATATCTAAACTAGAAAAGTCACCTACACATTCAACAGCTGTACATGCTGATGACATGCAACATTGGTGGGGGACGACAGGTTCACTATGCCCTTGTTTTTATAAATTAATATTTTTGGTGATCTTGTTTTTCCATAAACATTGTGCAACAAGGTGCTGACCTTTATTCGTTTTTTTTTCATTCAACACTTAAGTTGAAAGCCTTGCTTGTTGAAAGCAGATTCACAGGTACATTATGAACAATGGACCCTCACAGTCAGAAACACACTAACACCTCCAAAAAACTCTGTCACTAAAACATGATCCATCTCTATGACACTCTTTCTGAAGACTTTATCAACATTCTGAAGAGCATTCTTTCTGCCCACTTTTCTGCTTGTCCCTTCTTGCCCTCGAGGCAGCATGGTAGACTAAGATTAATCTCAGATTAGCACAGAGAAGGAAAGCAAATCCACTTTCATGCTACGGCTGCCTCTGAAAACTCAAGTCACTGGTGTTGAAAAGCTGTAAACGTCTGACCCAAATAGATAGCCCTCCTCTTGGGCATGTAATCTGCTCAGCGTGATCACTTTGTCATCTCATCTTGATAGTTTGTAAAGGAGTGTGGTGAATTCAAGGCTTTTGACATTCCTCCACATATTAAGGACAAAGCTGTTGCCCTTCGGGGGTAAATCCATTGTAGAGCTCATGCAGTCTGTCTCCCTGCTGGGTCACATAAGTCAGACAAGTTCCCTGAGAGAGGATAGCAAGTGAAAAGGGCTTTGCTGGTGAAACTAAAAACATTTTGAAGAGTGAGTCGGAGCATCTGGTACCATTTAGTTAGGAGGGTCAGAGAGCCAGGGTTTCTGTCTACGGATCCACAACATCTTTCCCTCGTCCCGATTCTCCTTTCTTTTCTTCTTTTTTTTTGTTTTCCTCGGAAAAGAAAAAAGCACCCTAATTAAACAGAATTTTCCAAAATACCTTCCAAACCCCCTCCAACCCCTGTAACAATCTCAGACCTTACCCACCAGCACCCCACCCAAAATCCCCCCTTTTCTCTCTCTCTCTCTGCTCATTCGTCTCTCTGTGCTTCAGTGAAAAACCAAACAAGCCAGCCATTAAGTTGAGTTAAGCGCAGGAAGAGGGCCTTCAGGCCAGGCGGCCCTGTTTACAAGGGGCTAGTCAGGTTTCAGCAGCCCTTTGAAGAAAGCAGCGCATAGGAGACTGTCTGTCACTGGGCCAAGGCCCAGCACTGCTTCACTGACTCACTGCATTCTCCCAATTCATCTGAGCGGAGAAGGAAAGAGGGGGAGGGGGGCAGGGCGGAGAGAGATAGGGGGGGAGGGCAGAGGCGTAGAGGGCCAGACTAGAAATGGGGACAGGTAGATGGATGTCTTGTCTTCCCCAACAAGGCACTGTTTCTTTCGCGATCTTAAATCATGTCTGTTGTTACCTGTAACACTATATGAATAAATCATCTACTAGTGCACTGTTTAAAGAAGGGCTGGAAGAGCTACACTCGGACTGCGAGTATGTGAAGTACATGTAAATGGCTCAGGGCTGGAGGTATATGATCCTGGCAGTATCCACTTTCTCTAACACTACATTTATTTCATTACATCATTTCAGAGGTTCACTTTCAATCATTCATCACTTGGGGGATTTCAGCTTCACTGTGTTCTGCGTCGGCACTCTACTTCTGAACGATTATAAGCTCTGTGAAGCCCTTAACTTTTTAATTTCTCTTCACATTAGAGACGTACATCCTTCCACAGGATCTGAGAGACAAAGAACAGTCTCAGAAATTCTGTCATATAAATTAATATGCGTCCTAAAGGTGTGTCATTCCAGGTATCCATGTTACCTCACGCCCCGAGCCCTTGAGAGCCACGGGTAACACATTTCCAAGGCAGTCGCCTCACAGTCTGAAAGCTAACAGATGTTAAGGTATGACTCAACTGTCAACACGTTGGCATGGGCAAGAGGATGGAGAGGCATAATCTAGTAGAGATTGCGTGCGACTATGTTGGACCAAGATAGACACAGACAACAGCCAGGGCAAATGGCGAAGTTAAAAAGGCCGCAACATACAGATGGAGACACACAGTCGGCCACGTATGGCCCTACGCAGAACCTTATCATGGTAATTGAATGACTTGAGCGTAAAGGGGGGCATTGTATTGGAGCAAAACCATGAAACTGCACGCCCTAAGGACATACATTAGAGAAGAAATGTGATAGGCCCCTAAACAGAGCCAGAGTACTGTTTAAAATACAGAGTATTTAGATTGTATTTCTAAAGGGTCCATTGTTAGTTCCAGCCTGAACTACCTTTTAACATCCCTTCTTTCACATTAGTAAGGGGATTCAATACATGTAATTACTATTTAACACATTCTGTCAAACCTCACTTATAGCACAATATTCAAAAGCATTTTGATTACATGCCTTTAGAACTCCCTGGATCCGTGTTTCTGTAGAACTTGAGGCTAGACTGAATCTACATTTCTCAACTTGATATTTGCGCCTCAAAATGGCCCTGTACAGCATCAACTCAAACAAGTGAACAAGACTCAGCAAAGGAAACACATAAGACAAAGTTCTAAAAAAAAATGAAATCATAAGGTGTTTATTGTGTTGTCTCTGCCTCTTACTGTACATCATGGGAAATACATTTGTTGTATTAGACAGTTGTCAGATGTACCGTACTCCACCAAGTCAGTTATTAAAATGGCGAGATTTAGTGTTACAACACTTGTCTAGTCGTCTTGTGTCACATTCAGTAACTTTGGGGTAAAGGAGTTCTGCTACAATTTATAGTAGGTTGGAAACGCATTAATATACAGAACCAAAGTGACGGCCTGCTTCCAAGGATCTTAATGAGTAGGGGGAGAGAGAGAAACAAGATGGAGAGGCAGATTAGGGAAAGAACACATCCCAAGCTGCCCTGACTTTATACATTTTGTACATTAGAGGAGAAATGATTACAGTTCTGTGTTGAACAGAGGAGAAACGTTTGTTTGTTGTGCCACAGACTGCCAGACAAACGATGTGTGTCTCCTTTCAGAGGTGGCACAACAGTACCTAAACCAAGCACAGCTGACAAGAGAAAAAAAACATATCCGTCTTTAAATACAAATATATAATTTCATATCTTTACAAATACTATTTACAGTTGCATTTAATTACATCTGAAATGTTCACAGAGTGAAAAATAAAGTCTCAAAATGGCCGTTTGCTCAGGTCTCCTTTCCCTCCCCTCTCGCTGCAGTCCCAGCTGAATACTCACACTGGAGAGTTTTATGGCTGGTGACTTTAAAAAAAGAATGGTGGCCTGATTGGGGGAGGAGAGCCTTTCAGCACATGGCACTTAGTAACCATGTGTGTTGTTTGTCCAGAAACTTTCAGTCATTCTTGGATTGACAGTATGTTCTTAAGTCAAGCCCACCCTTCTCTTCAAAAGGTTTAGTTTTGGCATGGCTATCTGTACAAAGTCTATTGACGGCGTCCATAAAAAATACTGACGGCATCTGATCCCTGTATAAAGAGACCACTCTGAGAGAAGAAAATTGGAAAAAAAAGTATTTAGAAAACAAACGGATGAACGAATGGACGAGGAAAACAGCATGTTGTCCCGAGAGATCTACACGGTGGTCTCGCCGTGTTTACCGGTTGTGAGCCGGGTGTAGAACTTGCGCCAGGAGTGAAGCGTCTTTCCGGACCAGATCCAGAACCCAGAGGTGATCCCCACTATGAGGGTCATCAGGTACTTGATCATGTAGACGGTGAAGTCGGGGGTCATGCGGGGGCTGTTCTGGATGGGGCAGGGGATGGCCAGACCCTTGCAGTTGTGACTGACCCAGCTGCGCTCCCAGTGATGGCGAAATGCCTGCTCGTAGAAGAAGCAGGCGATGACGATGGTGGCGGGGACGGTGTAGAGCACGCTGAACACGCCGATACGCACCATCAGGCGCTCCAGCTTCTCCGTCTTCGTCCCGTCGTGTTTCATGATGGTTCGGATGCGGAAGAGGGACACGAAGCCGGCCAGCAGGAAAGACGTCCCGATGAAGAGGTAGATGAAGAGTGGGCCCAGCACGAACCCCCGCAGCGGGTCCAGGCTGTTCAGGCCGACGAAGCAGACGCCGCTGAGAACGTCGCCCTCGATCTGCCCCATGGCGAGGATGCTGATGGTCTTCACGGCGGGCACCGCCCACGCTGCCAGATGGAAGTACTGGGAGTTGGCCTCGATGGCCTCGTGACCCCACTTCATACCCGCCGCCAGGAACCAGGTGAGAGACAGGATGACCCACCAGATGGAGCTGGCCATGCTGAAGAAGTACAGCATCATGAAGAGAATGGTACAGCCCTCCTTTTTGGTCCCTTGTACAATAGTCTTATATCCATCAGGGGTGAAACTGTCATTGCACACCACCTTGTCCCCCAGGAAGTAGCCCGCTATGTATGCTATAGAGACCATGGTGTAGCAGCCAGAGAGGAAGATGATAGGTCTCTCTGGGTACTTGAAGCGCTGCATGTCCACTAAATATGTGGTGACTGTGAATAAGGTGGACGCACAGCACAGGGAGGACCAGATGAGGATCCATATGCGAGCGAACTGGATCTCTTTATCGTTAAAAAACATGTAGCCCCCACTGCTCCTGGAATGCTCACACGGGGCGGCACAATCCAGCTCCCCCATAAATTTATAATTCAGATATGATGGGACTTTGAGCACAGCTGGACAACGGAAAGGCCTGTCTGGCGTGGAGTAGACATGGACGCCTGGGGTCCCGGGGACGGGCATGTGGACGGGCGGGGCGGTGGCAGTGGACTCGTTCTGACCCACGCAAATGTGCCCGTCTCCCAGCACGGGGAAATTCTCGCAGCGGAGACGCTCGGGCCACTGGAAGCCGAACTTGTTCATGAGCGCCTCGCAGCCATGCTTGGCCCTTTCGCAGATGGAGCGGCACGGAGGAATGGCTTTTTCTAAAACTGTACACACAGGCGCATACATGGAGCATAGGAAGAATTTGAGCTCCGGTGAGCACTGTACCTTTACCAAAGGGTAAAACTGGTGCACCTCCAGGCCAGCGTCCTCTTGGTTGGTATGTCCTACCAGATTCGGCATGATGGTTTGATTGTAGGCTATATCCGTACATAGTGGTATGGAAATAGGCTGACAAAATCCATGGTCGGGAACTGCTATTCCATTATCTCCTTGGTACTGCCCTGAGATCAAAGCGGGCAGTAGAAGTGCGAAAGTAACGAAACTTCTACGGGAAATCATTGTCATTGTCAAATTAACTTCGCTTCTGATTTCGGCTATTTATTCCAGATAAACTCGTGCAGTGAATGTGTCCTTGTATTCCGCAGCATTAGGAAGTTTGAGAAACTTGCAAGTAACAGAATAAGAAACTGCTCCGGTATGCATATAGGGGACTGTTGCTCTCGCTAGCAGTGGGCTTCGGTTGTTTGACTTTTCCTTTGTGCAACTCACATGGTCCAATCAGACTGTTTCAAGTTCCCCTTGCAACTTTCTACAAGGGAGGAGGGATTTGGGGGTCTTGAAACAGATTTTCACCCTTCCCAAAATGTGATGCTGGTCATAGTGTGATGTGGTGGGGACACCGTGCGACCCTACAATGTCCCGTGAACTATCTGTCTATCAATCATCCGCAAATCAGTCTTCAGTCAGTCTGTCGCTCTACTTTTATCCAAAAGGATTCATTGCGCCCGGGGCACCACGGGACTGTAACGATCTCTAGTGGTTGATTTAACACGTCTACAACAGTTATAACATGTGTTTGTGTGTGTGTGTGTGTGTGTGTGTGTGTGTGTGTGTGTGTGCGTGCGTGCGTGCGTGTGTGTGCGTGTGCGCGCGCGCACACTATATGGGACACCTACACATTACACCTACAGGAGCTTTTATGACATTCCATTCTAAATTCAAAGGCATTAATATTGTTCCCTCCCTTTGCAGGTATAACAACTTCCACTGTTCTGGGAAGGCTTTCTACAAGATTTTGGAATGTGTCCGTGGGATCTTTTGCCCATTCATCCAGAAGAGCATTTGTGATGTCAGACTCTGATGTTGGACGAGAGGGCCTTGCCAAGCGCAATGCCAAGCATCGGATGGAGTGGTGTAAAGCATTCCGCCACTGGACTCTGGAGCAGTGGAAACGTGTCATATGTAGGCCTAGGTGTTCCAATACTTTTGTCCATATAGTGTATGTATGTATGTATGTATGTATGTATGTATGTATGTATGTATGTATGTATGTATAAATAAATAAAAATTATAATAAAATGTATGTCTCTCTCTCTCTCTCTCTCATTGTTGGTAGCCTATGCTACGCATTGTTGCTATGCCAATTTCACCACACAGCATAATCATTGGCCCTAAGAGAAGTCTCACGGACCAATACGTGTCTAGAAATATGTACTCAACTCCATACTCAACCCATACTCAACCCACTGGCGTTGATTTGACGAACGCGATAGCGAGCGCGTGCAGCCAACAACCAGGAGCTCGAGACCTATTCCTTCCTCTGCCAACTGACATCCTTGTAAAATCGAAATTTAGTGAGTTCTTCTGTGTGAAAAGTCAGTAATTAAATCGTGAATATTTCACCTGTAAGAATCAATTCTAAAAAGTAGTTTATTTATGGAGGTAGGTTGATTTGCTTTTGACATTAGCTAACTAGCTAACATTAGCTAGCAGATTTAGACAAGCAAATGTTAGCTAGCCTCAGCTAATGTTAGCCATCGTCTTTCTAGCCAGCTAGGCTAACTTAGTTAAGTTAGCTCAAGTAACGTTAAGTTAGTAAGTTGCCAAAGTAAGTTAACTTTAGTAGTTATTCTAGCTAACTTAAGCCACTTCATAAGTGGACATCATATTTATACCAAACTTAATTAATTCTTATCATGAAAATCATATTCTCCCTAGGTTAATCATGCTGTGAAAGGTAGAATCAATGATACAAGGGGAGTCAGAATGGCTTTTAACGGATTTCAAGGCACATCTTCAGGATCAGCTCTCTTTTCTGCTGATAAACAACAGGTTTTGCTTCTGTCATTTTCTATTGTATACTACCCATCCATGTACAAAGTTAGGGTAATGGAAAAACGTGTTGGCCTGTTTACATCGATAGCCAAATACAGTATGTTACAGTAGCTAGATAACTTCCATCTCAACCACCTATTCTATCCTAGCGAGTTTGATTATGGATTATAGGATTCTGAGACCCGAGTTTGGCTTCATTGAATGTCTCTTTTTGTCAACAGACTTGTGGAACTGGAGACAATGGCAGGCTGTTGCAACCATTCCTCCCTTCACCCAATTTCTCACTGCAAGAAGAACCTGCCATGTCCTACACACCATGGTCTGCCCATGATGATGATCCATATCAACTAATTGAATGCACCCAGAACAATAAAAGCAGGTACAGTTAGTGAACTAAACGAAAATGTGTATAACCCAGGCTCATACAACAGGGTTCAAAAGAGAGGATTCACACACACACATACACACACAAACACCGCTGAAGGGCGCACAAACCCGCTTCTTCTCTCTCTCGCTCCATCTTCTCGTCACTTGTCTCATTCGGCGCTAAACATTTCGACGGAGCAGTGTAGCATTTCATAACGGTTGCAGTTCCAGACGGTGACTGTTGTGTACAATAGCTTCTACAAGGAAGATGGGGCGGCTGTGGCTCAGTGGTAGAGCAGACCATCTAGTGATTGTAGGGTTGGCGGTTTGAATCCTGCCTCCTCCTGTCCACGGTCAAGACACTGAACCCCAAATTGCTCCCAATGAGCAGGCTCGAATAAAAGCACTATATAAATGCAGTCCATTTACCAATGTGGCTAACTAGTTGACCTAGCAAAGCGCAGCTAGCTTCTTTGGCTACAGCTATATAACATCAGCTATGCTCTTTATAGCCGTGGCTTTCAACTTAGGCTAGCCTAGCTAAGTTAGCTAACTAGATGTTGCTACGTTCGTTAGTCACTAACTGTCATAGCAGCTTGCTATGTAATTACATTTGCTAGTTGGCTAGCACTGGTGCCACCAGTGGAAAATGTTAGTTTTGAACCCTGTACAATGAGAAATGCTGTACATGATGTGTAATTACAGTACCTAGAAATAAGAGAGAAGGGAACTAGAAGGAAAAAACAATGTAGGGGGATTTTTTTGGGAATGTGAAGTGTCCAGCAGTTTGATAAAAACAACTTTGTGAGAGACATTTTATAGAATCTTATATTGCTTTCTTCAAGAAATCTCACTGATGGAATGAACTGTGGAAGTGAAGCTGATCTCTATGGGCTGGTGTCAAATATTTTGGAGGAGCCTGATCAAATGGACAGTTACTACACTGAAGAAAAGTAAGTATATCTAACAGTCTGTCAAGTGGAAGAGTGGTTTTGGGGGTATGATTTTACTGTACTGTATGATTTCTCAGGACATGCATTCAAATGAATGCATTGGCCTTTCTGTTGGTAAACAGGTTGTTCAAATGACTTTGTGCACCTTTAGGGCAATGTACAATTAACCAATGCTACCTCAGATCTCTAATTTGTAAGCACTCAACTCTCCTTTCAGGACACCATTCAATTTAAAATCAGTCTGGTCTTCAAAGCCCATGAGGGAGCAATACTTTCAGGCTGAGTCAAAAATGCTGCCAAACTCTGCCTTTTTGCCAAGTCATGCCTACCCTGAGCCTTTCGATATAACACAAGGACAGCCAATGAACAATGATTCTGAGGAGATGTATCAGCATTTCAACGGCTTGGATTCCAGTGAACAGTGGCTCTTCTCTTCCTGCAATGGAGAATTGGACACCTACTCTCCCCAGGCAAAAGAGATGTCGAAGCCAATGGGGATACATATTCCCACTGTGGGTAACTCCTATATGTCGAGAATGAGACCAAGTAAACATGAGTACAGCACAGCGGAAAAGGTTGGTGCACTCTGTGGTTCAGTGAATACTCACATGGATGCATTTTCACCCCAGAGCAAGATGAATAGCCATGGCTTTGATGATTATTATGAAGATTACACAGGCCAAAGCAGTGGCCAGACGAGAAGAACCAGGCAGTATACCATGCAAGGTGTCAACAAGCTGGCCAGTAATATCCAGGCCCTAATGGTTGGTGATCAGGTCAACACATCTGCCAGGGAGGTCCAGAACAAGCAGACTGCACAGATGCAGTATGAAGACAGCATGGCTGAGCAGAGAAAGTTCACCAGCCCCAGAGTGTCAACACATAGCACTCCAACCATGCAGTTTCACAAGGAGCTGGGAGGGAACTTTGGAGTCCTTCAGCAGGAGACTGATGGAGCAGGAAGAAAACAGCCATTGCAGAGTGAGTTCGGCTCCAAAGATCTATCTGGATTTGGTCTACAACATGACTATTTCCAACAACCAAAAGCACTATCTGCATCTTTCAATCCTCCAAATTCTTATCAGAGTAAGTTGATTGGGCAGAAAGGAAACAACCCCATCTCCACCAACCTGAATCTGAGCCAGTTCACTTCGCGATGCCAGCAGAACCAGAGCACACCCAAACCACCCAGAAGCAACAGTGTGCCTTCCGTCTCCTCCAAAATATTGTCACACTCTGTGTCCGAGTTTGTGCCTCAACAATCCCACCAAATCCAGAGAGGTCTACTGTCCATTGAAGATTTCAGTCAGGGGGATGGTACAGTGCTTCACATGGGACAAGGTCAGGTGGGGACAGGTGTGGACGGGCTGAGGGGATGTGGAGATAGAGACGTTGAGATGCAGCTGGACAAAAACAGGATGCCCGTATCTGGCCTGGTGGGAGAGGGCTTCTCCGCACAGCGCATGGATGGGAAGACCGCCAGGCCTCATACAGCCAGTCACATGAGAGAGGGTGACAAGAGGCAGGGGCTCCTTCACAACCCTTACCTGGACATCTTGGGAAGCATGTACAGCTCTCAGAGATTTGGAGGAGGAAACGGCAACGTTAACGCGGGGAAGATGCCACTGTTTCTGCCCTACATGTATCCTGGGAGCGACCCCAGACAGAACAACTACCACTTGCCCTCCATGAGGTCCTCTGGCTTCAACCCCAGGTCCTCTCTCCCTTATGGCAGCCCATTCCCCCTCGTTGACCTGTGTGATTTGCTGCCAGACAGTGAGTTTGCAGCTTTCAACCCTTATGACCTGATGGGGTCCAGTGGAGAGGGCCCGTACTCGGGGATTCCCTCGGCACTGAGGTCCCCGAGGATGAGGAACCGCGGGGGGCCCATGAGCCAGCTCCACTTCCACCTGGAGGAATGCTATGAGCAGTGGAGGTTCCTGGAGAAGGAGAGGAAGAAGGTAAGCATAGGTGTGTTAAGATGTGTTATGGTTGACTAAATATTATGCCCCTGATGATGGTGCCTGTTAATAAACATGTTAACTACCAATTATTGTTGTATGAATAGTTTTATTTGTGGGCAAATACAGACTCTTTTCTTTTTCATATTTTCTGTTTCAGACAGAGGTGATCCTTACCAATAGCTACCCTGTGAGGCGGATCTCAGCTGTAAGCAACAGTGCCTTCCCCAAAGTCCCTCCGAACCCATCCAGAGTGGACCATCTCATCGTGGACCAGATCAGAGAGCAAACCAGGGTGAGACACCCAACGCTAGAGTTGGTTACACCCAATGCTAGTCCCACCCACAGCTTTACTCGTCTATCACCAATAAAAGTCTCATTGATAAAGACTGTTGAGGATGGTTGCTGTAGGTGTTATTAGCTTAATTTGAAAACGGTACATATTTCTGTGTTAATTGGATAGTCACCCACATAAGTATGAAAATAATAGTATATTCATATTGTCATTGATGTTGTAATTTCCATTTCTTAGGTGGTGAGCCTTCTTGGTGAGATGGAGCATCTCCGTAGCTTCCCCTTTCACGCCAATATTGGTTCAGCCCTGGACAGACATCAAGAGGCTATTTACATTACCCAGGCCAGACGCGAGGAGGAATTTGTCAACACATCCAACCGGCAGAGGCCGGGAGGGGCCCATTTCAGAGAGGACAGAGGTAATTCAGAGAAAACATACAGTCGTGGTCAAACATTTACATACACTTGCAAAGAACATGTGTTGGCATGTCTCGAGTTTCCAATAATTTCGACTATTCTTATTTTTCTGTGATAGAGTGATTTGAGCACATTTGTCTTTGTCACAAAAAAATCCATGAAGTTTGGTTCTTTTATGAAATTTTTATGGGTCTTCTGAAAATAGGACAAAATCTGCTGGGTCAAAAATATACATCCAGCAATAATATTATTTGGTTACATGTCCCTTGGCGATTTTCACCTCAGATGCTTTTGGTAGCCATCCAAAAGTTTCTGGTTGAATCTTTGACCACAGAATCTGTGCAGTTCAGCTAAATTTGTTGGCTTTCTGACATGGACTTCAGCACTGTCCACATGTTCTCGATGGGGTTTAAGTCAGGACTTTGGGAAAGCCATTCTAAAACCTTAATTCTAGCCTGATTTAGCCGTTCCTTTACCACTTTTGAGGGGGTTTGGGTTCATTGTCCTGTTGGAACACCCAAGTGCGCCCAAGACCCAGCCTTCTGGCTGATGATTTTAGGTTATCCTGAAGAATTTTGAGGTAATTCTCCCTCATTATTCCATTTACTTTCTGTAAAGCACCAGTTCCATTTGCAGCAAAACAGGCCCAGAGCAGAATACCACCACCACCATGCTTGACGGTAGGCATGGTGTTCTTGGGGTTAAAGGCCTCACCTCCTCTCCTCCAAACATATTTCTGGTCATTGTGGCCAAACAGCTCAGTTTTTGTTTCATCTGACCACAGAACCTTCCTCCAGAAGGCCTTTTCTTTGTCCATGTGATCAGCAGCAAACTTCAGTCGAGCCTTAAGGCACCGCATCTGGAGCAAAGACTTCCTTCTTGCACGGCAGCCTCTCAGCCCCTGGCGATGTAAAACACGTTTGACTGTGGACACTGACACCTGTGTTCCAGCAGCTTCTAATTCATTGCAGACCTGGGCTGCGTTCCGAATCGCATACTTCTACTTCTTACTACCAGTACCTACTACAGCTGCCCTTAGAAAGTACGTACTTTGCAAGCAGTAGGCATCCAATTGGGACATACTACCTTGTCATAACATTGCGCCTTGAAATTTGCCCACATCCGTTGCTGTCCATAACACGACATTCTTCTACAGCTGTCACGACTCGCACATGTGACGCACATTTCCGCTGCGCACAGGATTGTGGGTCAGAATAGCCAGAAAAGCCTGCAGGCTTGCATACTGCAAAACACGACCGGATGTAGTAGGACATCCTGGTATTTTTTGCCATACTGCATGTGGCATACTATGTATTGGGACATACTCACCCTGTTTTGGCATACTATATAGTAGGGTAGTATGCGATTCGGAACACAGCCCTTCTTTTTGGTGGTTCTTGATTGACCATCCTGACCAGTTTTCTCTCAGCAGCAGGTGATAGCTTGCATTTTCTTCCTGATTGTGGCAGTGACACAACTACACAGTTGATCTTGGGACCTGTAACTGCTTTGAAATGGCTCCAAGTGACTTTCCTGACTTGTTCAAGTCAGTGATCCGCTTTTTCTGATCCGTGATGAGCTCCCATTGAAACGTTTGTAGCTGAGCCTAATGATTGTATCAAATGAGCCCTATTTAAATGGGCTCAGAGAAGTCACCAGCTGTAGTCAATCATAATCACTCACAAGAAGTTAAGAGGCCATGCCACAAATTTGATTGACACAACTTTCTACATCACCACAATTGATAATTATTAATATTACTGTATTTTTGACCCAGCAGATTTGGTCACATTTTCAGTAGTACATAATAAATTCATAAAAGAACCAAACTTCATGTATTTTTGTAACAAAGAAGTATGCTCTCCAATCACTCCATCACAGAAATATAAGAGTTGTAGAAATTATTGGAAACTCAAGATTGCCACGACACAAGTGTATTTAAACTTTTGACCATAACTGTATCTGACCTAAAATCTGGGCTGTATTCACTGACATGCTTTTCTGGCTCAGTCTGTATTGTCATGTCTAAGCATGGCGCACCAAATCAGAAATGTTTCCTCTTGAAAAAGCCTGATCATGTCTGCTTCTTGTGGTTCTGAAAGACATCCTGCTGCTGGCCGTGGCACTGAGGGACCTGTGTGTCACCACCAAGAAGTCCCGCACCGCCATGTGGTGTGCCCTGCAGATGACCCTCCCCAAGACCTCCACCGATCAGCTGGAGGAGCAGGGCGAGCGAAGGCCCTTCTGAGGAGAGAGGGCCTCTGCCCTTCTGATGCTCCCACCATGACGCCATGCCTGGCCCATTCATAGTATGAAATGTGATTTATCTTATACAATTTAGGCAGCACGGTGGCTCATTGGTTAGTACTGTTGCCTCAAGGTTCTTCTTAAGTACATTTTTTGTTAATCATAAGTGAAAAGGAGATTATTGTGAATCATAAGTGAAAATTACACTAAGTAAGCATGATAATGGAATCCATTTTATGTCATTCTATGTTTATGTTTACATACTAATCAATCGCTAATAATTCTAAACTTTTGGGGGTTTTTCTCTTCTGAAACTGATATGCATTGACTGTTATCAATTGTATCTTGTTCAAAGTCAAAGTGTTTTATTTATCAAATGCACATTATAACACAAGGTAATTCTGAACAATGAAATCCTTAGGACATGGCAAGCAACAACTATGTAGTAGGCATAAAAATATTAGATGTTAAAGAGTCACAAATAAGGGCAGACAACAAAATATACCTAGCAGCACATCCAGAGCTCGTAAAGGAGTAAAAGTTAAATATGATTAATATAAAGTGAAGGAGTGTTGATGGACATTGAATTGTGGTGATGCACATTGAATGGAGCTAGGAAGTGACTACAGCATACAGTGTGATCACTGGGATTAATGTGACTGGTTTGACAAGACTGGTGGAAACTGCAGGAAAAAAACAGAGTCTGGTAGTCTGCGCCCATATGCTTTAATGTTTATCTTATTTACTGATTAACAGCAATGCAATGTTAATCACATTGTTTCTCAGCCAATTTCTAAGTTAAAACATGAGCCAGCTAACAATGAAGTTCCCCAAAGATTGATTTTCTGCATGTAGTTATTTCATCATATGAAAACAAGAAAGTATAGCACCAGTCTTTAAAACAGCTTTTATTCATTTGAAATTGTTAAAAATGTCCCCGTTGCAGTACTCTGTTCAATGTACATGATCTAGTTGGGGTATAATAAAGATGTCACCATCACCAGTTTGCTCTTCTCTTACATGAGTGCATAGACGCTAAGTGAAGGCTTGAGGGCCCAACAAAATGACATGAGTGTTAAGAGGAGTATGGAGTTGAGGCATTTGCAAGACATTGGCACGTTGTGTACAGCAGCAGCAGCTCTGTACATGAGTATAAAACAAACCAATGGTGTATTACTCCCACTGACAACTTCTCAGAAGTTGTAGGCCTTGCAGAATATTTCTGTACTCCTATTAGCACATGAAACTGAAATGGAAATCCAAACAAATGTTGCTCCTTTTCTGTTCAGCAAAGGCAGACTAGTGACTGGTTACAGGTAGGAGCTTGTACAGGTTAAATATGGATTAGTTTGTTTACTCAACAAGAGTCAAACCACTGAGTGTTTTCCTTTCTTGACAAATGTTTTCATGGGTAACAATAGCTGAACGTGTTTTCCAGCTTTAGATAACATTTAGTAAACTCTACATGCCTGTATGAATACTAACAGCATGAAGAAAGCAATTAACAGAGTGATGAGTTCAATCATTGCTCTAAATCAAGAAGTTGTGTTGACACATGTTAAGAGGGGCTAGGGAAAAAGAGGCATCAAAGATTGTTTTTTTTGTGTCCGGTAACAAAACCATCTAACAATGTCCAAAAGGGTCACGTTTCGGTTTTATCTTTTGCGTTCCCCTTTTTGTGTGCGTTTCTTCTCCTTGTCCTTCCTCTCCTGCTTGACCAGCTTGTCCTTCTCGCGTTGCATCTTGTCCTGCTCCTTCTTCTTCTGGGAATCCTCCCGGGCCTGGTCACGCTGCTGCTTCTTACGGGTCAGTACCTCCTCCACGTTGGTATTCTTAAACAGGGCTGAGACTCAGAGTCAAGGATATCACACACCATCAAACGGCCGGGCATGGAGCCCTCAATCAATCAATCAATCAAAGCTTTATTTGTATAGCGCATTTCATGCCCAGAGGCAACACAATGCGCTTTACAGAGAACAAGGGAGGTGGGCATACGACCCACTCTCTACATATTCCAGAGGGAAGAAAAAAAAAAAAAAAACGTAATCACCCGGGGGCCAGATAAGTGAGCTGTAAAAATTCTTCCCTGACCCCTCTCAACAGCCCTAGTACTTTTCCACTACATTACCAGAGAGAATAAAGGTCATCAATAATATCTGTATAATATATGTTTGTGCACTGTAAATGAGTTAGAATACAACAGACTGTAGCATGGAAAAGGATACATTTTTCACTGCTTAGAAAAGCTCCACCTGCCGGCTCCTCTTCTTCAGCTGCAGTGTTCATGTCAAGGAAACCGACACCGATTCTTGTGAACATAATATTATGGTGTTTTACATGGGTGACACCTGTTGATACAACACTCACTGTGTGTGTACCACAGTTCTGCACATCAGCTGGGCTACAAAAATACTACATACAAATATCCAACAGCCATAGCTAATCATCTAGACCAAGGATATTCTTCATCATCGGTGACATTGGCATATTGAGCCAGGAGGGCCTCTTTCTTCTTCTTTGACTCCTCAGACACCTCCTTCTGTTTCACAACAATCTGGGCTTGTTTCTCTATCAGGCTGGCGATGGCCTGTACCTCAACTATGCACAGAGGTAAGAGGGAGAGTTAGTGGAGGAGGTCAGCATCAGATAATGATCAGGTGAATAATTACTATGATCTTGAATATTCTTCACAGGAGGAGGTGAACCTCTCCTCCTTGCATCTAATACACAGCACACTGTAGCCTCAGCCTACCATCAACATCACTCTTGGCTGCAGACCGGGCCTTGCTCTCCGTCCACTGCCTAATGATCTCTCTACAGACATCTTCAAGCGAGTCTTCCTCCTGTGAATGCGAGACAAAGGCATACGAGTAACAGTTGTTGTTCAAATAACTCTGACTCAACTATCGACGAGAGGCAATCGTTTCTGTTCGCTGGCCTGCTACGAACAAACTCGAATGTCAGCAACCGACAGAGCTGTCTAAAATTAGAAAGTAAGTACTAGAAGGCAGAAATACTGACTCACTGGCTAATAAAAGCAAGCTAGCACAGGAGTCGGCTAGCTAGCTAAGTGACCAGTCTTCTTTAGTCATTCGCAACTATAACGTTACGCTAGTTAAAGTGAGGTTGCTTTTTCCCCTAAAATGCTACACATGAACAACTATATCATGGCATGGCAGCTCACGACAGTCACCTATTAGCTCACGTTACGGTGACTAACGTCCCAAGTTGTAGCAGTGAGCATCGCATGGTGTGTCGTGCAGTTTACATTTACCAAAAACGCTGACAGGATTCCTTGTAATGCATCTCCCTTCTCATCATCCGTCTCCTCTTCTTGCAAGACTCCTAAAATATACGCTCCATACACCTCGCGATCCACTTCCAAAGAATCAAGTCGATCATTTAGCCAGTTTTCAAACTCCCCGGCGTCTGTCACGGGCGCAGCCATGATGGCCCTATGGGGTCCAGACACCACGAGACGACCGTGCAGATTGCCTGCTAAAGCAACTCGGTGTTTATTTCAGGCGGGTTTATTTATA
The DNA here is from genome assembly GCF_949987555.1 of Borostomias antarcticus. Taxonomy (NCBI): domain Eukaryota; kingdom Metazoa; phylum Chordata; class Actinopteri; order Stomiiformes; family Stomiidae; genus Borostomias; species Borostomias antarcticus. The sequence continues at coordinate 8,904,340 of NC_140247.1, read as the reverse complement.
GTTTATTTCAACTCTGTGTTTATTCCACATATCTATGGAAAACAATCGTTAATTCAAATTTGAACTACGTTTACTGGCGTCCGAAATCTTGAAGAAAACATAATCTGATATGCACCTATATTGCTCTAGCTGACACGAATAATACAGCGCATAGCAGGGATTTGGAAGCTTCTAAATGTACAGGCTGGCAAAAATTCACTTGACAGTAAGATAAACAATATTATAGCTATGTGGCAAAATTCCATTGGTTGGATCTGACCTCAAGGTGGAGCCCGTGAGTCTGGTGCCTTAGGCCTCGTAACCATGGAGGTATACTCGTAACACTCTCATCCTTCATTTGCAGTTTAGACAAAGAGAATGGAATGTCAAGAGGGAACACTCCATTCATTCTGATATGGAACCAAAACGCCCAGGAGCTGAGCCGGGCCGTCGCCATTTTGGACTGTCAAGTTGATTGCTTAACCTGTGCTGCACTGTTAGCTGTCAGTGTCATGCACTCACTTTTTCACGTTGACACTTGTGTTAACTAAATAATAAATAATTTTAAATAATAGAATTTACTTTCATGCTCATACCCATTACAAGCTGTAACTTGGCTAGACTAGCCATCTTCAGTAATACCAAGGAGCTGTGTCTGGGAGGTAGGATGGAAGCAGCATAGGGCCAAGCCCCCAGGATTCGAAATCTAAAGTGAAGGCCTATTGAACCGCGCCATCTTGGCTAGATTTGTAGTCACTTGGCTATTTCCGGTGACTTTTGACTTGCGCAGTTGAGCTTCTCTGGCCGACGCGCGTCCACGAAAAAGTTCACATTTATCTGAAATGTAGACGCGCGTTCCCGGCTCTCTCGGCTCTCCCCGCTTTGATTTAGCAATGAAAACCGGCTTGCATATTAACCTGTTTTTGTCAAATATATCAATTGGAGAAATTATTTTTTGATCCTGGCATCTTAGTTTTAACAGGTTAAATATAATTGAACATGTTTTGTTTGCTAGTAGATGGTATTCATTCCGTTCGCGATAACGTTATTGCAGCCAGGCTAAATTCCTCCAGGGAGCCAGTGACTGGCGAGTTGAAGAGCTTCACTCCCCGCCAGCAGGAGCTTTGGCCGCGGCTACCGCATCTCGGATAACCCGCTGAGTTCCTGGCTGCTATTTCACAATTACAAATTAGACATTAAAAGCATTAAAACGAAATGTGAAACATTATATATATATATATATATATATGTGTGTATGGAGCAATTGTTTTTAATGTCCGACTTTTGTCTGTGCTGTTCAGTAAATGTGCATCTGTCCTAATTTATTGTAGCCTATCTACTACACAACCTAGTTCAAATTTATGAATCTCCCGCGGAAGTCAGGAGGGTTGGCAAGTAGGCTATGGTCACTGCTCCCCAGTAAAATTGAATAATTGAGGGGTTACTTACAGTACAAAAAAGTACAGCATTTGTAGAACTCGGATGATACTACATAAATTGCCATGCAAAGCCAGAGACTGTTGCTTGTAGACGACAAGACTGCTGTAACCATTCAAATGTGGAGGCTACACTGCATTGAAGGTGGGTTGGCTTACTTGACACAGAACACAGAAAACGGACACCACAAAAAAGGGCTTAAAGCAGGTCCTAAACAGCAGCAGGTCTGGTTGAGGTGTGAACTGGTCTCCTAAAAATGGCTTGAGCTGTGAGGATAAGAGGAGGCACACTGTTTCTGTTATTACATTTCAATAATAGAATATGACACACAAACCACATACATACACACATACACATACAAAGGCCCGTCTTGGTTTAAAGCCCACTCACCAACGTCAAGGTGCAAGCCTATCGAGTGGGAACACGAGACCAATCACGAACAGGACAAACTCAGACGGGACAACACAGCATACAAATAATCAAGGAATATGTATGTTGTCATGCTGTTTCACATTTCGTTTTAATGCTTTTAATGTCTAATTTGTAATGCTTTTAATGCCCCCCCCCCCCCCCCCCCCCCGCAATTTGGTTTGGAAATGATCACGCCGCGGGAGATTCATAAATTTGAACTAGGTTGTGTAGTAGATAGGCTACAATAAATTAGGACAGATGCACATTTACTGAACAGCACAGACAAAAGTCGGACATTAAAAACAATTGCTCCATACACACACATATATATATATATATATATATATATATATATATATATATATATATATATATATATATATAATGTTTCACATTTCGTTTTAATGCTTTTAATGTCTAATTTGTAATGCTTTTAATGCCCCCCCCCCCCCCGCAATTTGGTTTGGAAATGCTCCCTATTTCTGAGGTCCCAAGGTTGGTGAGTATGGCAAGCTATAAGCTATTAATACAAGCATACCGCTCAAAAAGGGCTTAATACATACAACAAACTGATCAGGCTAATCATTTTTAATGAAAATGACCACAAGACAATCTCCTGTGCATAGTTGAAATGGTAGTGGGATACGGTGATAAACTGGAGTGATCATTTGACAGCAATTATTAGCCTTTTCCAGGAATGGACAGAAATGGGATATTTTTAGAATAACAGGAATGTATTCACATACAATGTAAAGGAGTTGATGTGTAGCATGAAGATGAAACGATACACTGAGTTTGGGTGTTTTCAGTCAACGTTGGCGTTGACCGCTTCCAGCTATCGAATGGCCGACTGGTGTAAGATGGATAGCCTAACGTTAGAGAGATAAATGTAGGCTATGGTTATGTTAATAAAGCTAACAATGATGTTGTAACATGCATGCAGCACTGCCGATCTGATCTGAACGATTGATTCATTATTACCATGGATCGGTATTGGGATTGATCAAGGGCGAGTGTGAAATAGCAGCCAGGAACTCAGCGGGTTATCCGAGATGCGGTAGCCGCGGCCAAAGCTCCTGCTGGCGGGGAGTGAAGCTCTTCAACTCGCCGGTCACTGGCTCCCTGGAGGAATTTAGCCTGGCTGCAATAACGTTATCGCGAACGGAATGAATACCATCTACTAGCAAACGAAACATGTTCAGTTATATTTAACCTGTTAAAACTAAGATGCCTGGATGAAAAAATAATTTCTCCAATTGATATATTTGACAAAAACAGGTTAATATGCAAGCCGGTTTTCATTGCTAAATCAAAGCGGGGAGAGCCGAGAGAGCCGGGAACGTGCGTCTACATTTCAGATAAATGTGAACTTTTTCGTGGACGCGCGTCGGCCAGAGAATCTCAACTGCGCAAGTCAAAAGTCACCGGAAGGCCAGAAAAGCACAACTGCGCAAGTCAAAAGTCACCGGAAATAGTCAAATGACTACAAATTTGCCAAGATGGCGCGGTTCAATAGGGCTTCATTGTTGATAGCGGCCAGTGAATGGAGTGGCTGTATCCAGTTCTATTAATACATCCATGCATAGGGCAGACCTGCCAACTTTCCCGATTTACGCGGGAGAGTCACGATTTTTAACCCTTTCTCCCGCGAGGCTCCCGATCAGATTTTTCCCCAGAGGAAAAAAGTATGATTGTGGGGGATATTTGTCGCAGTATCTGGCAACCCTGCCTGCGTGCATGACTCCAACCAGGCGAAGTGCATCACTCGCATAGCCGCGCAGTTGAAAAAGTTTGTACTATCTTAGGCTGTGTCCACACTACAGATTCACTGTTTCTCAGCCCCCAGTTGCCGACTGAAGTCAATCCAAAATGGCTGCGAATATGAACAACGGTAAGTAAAAATATGATTGAAACACAATTGTGTGAATTGAAAAGACAATGTTCAACTTTCTAATGCCGTAGTTACTAAAACCTATCGTTATTAGCCGTTCAGTGTTTTTTCAACGGTGAAGTTGTAACTTGCAACCAGCAAAAGTGATGAAACGAGTCCTTCTGGTCACAACCGTCGTCTAGCTAACGTTACAGGCAATCTTTAGGCTAACGCGTTAGCTAGCTAGGTAACCTATCTAGGTAATGTCGTCATTTAAAAAAAAAGTGAGAACAAGAGACATGTAAGCGCAACAGAGAGAATCTGCGCATCCATGTTTTTGCGACTTCGCTATAGCTCGAATGCACACAGGTCGGAGGTAAGTATTTTGCCACTTGCCATCTCCGGCCACAAACGAACACACCATTACAGCCACGCACCTATGGTGCGATGTCTTACAGCTACGCACAAAAAAAAGATGCGGTATTTCGTTTCCATAACAACATTCTTGACTCTACCCAAGTTCGATACATTGTACCTTACGTTTTATCTTGTAACCAACCGTTACATTATTTACTTGCACTAAGCAACTTTTTGGCTTTTACTGTTATGTCAAAAAGTAGAAAGAGTGCTCTGGCTCTAGCCTATTTAGAGGCTGAGGAGGAGAGTTGGTCGGACTCGATTATGGGTTCACGATATCCTCCGTGGCCGACAGCAGAGGTGGAGGGTGAAACACCTGACACTCCTCCCAAGAAAAGACAAATTGAAAAATAAAAAAATAAATATGCTGCCAAATTCCAGTCGACCTGGACCGAGACCTTCTCCTGGGGGAATGCCAGCCGCTGTAGCACCCACCATGCGTTTTGCAAGCCTTGCAACGTCGACCTCAGTGTGGAGCACGGAGGGAAAAATGATTTAACAAAACATGCTAGCACGGCTAAACATAAAGTAGCCATTGAGGGATAGAGGAACGCCAACGATTGATTCATTCTTTATTAGAGGACACTCAGAAGCTGATCTAGTGACCAAGGCAGAGTTGAAAATGGCCATGCTGATGCCAAAAACAACCTGCCGTTGGCATTTAGCGACGAGTTCAGCAAGTGTTGCTGCCATGTTTCTTCATTCTTACGTCGCCAAGAAGTAGGCAGAACCAAAACTACACACATGATCAAAGGTAGGCTAACCATATTGCTGATGGAAAATATATGCCAACTTTAGGCTATTTGAACCATATCATCTCAATCAATTGTGAATTACAACTTTTTTTTTTTGTAGGAGCCATCGCCTTGGAGCTGGATGACCAAGTGACCAAAACATGTCAGACTCAACCCTTTGCACTTCTTTGTGCATTTTTTTCAGCAGCTGATTTGTAGTCTTCATTTTGACCTGACTGGATGAATTCGGCTGCAGATGACAGTCCATAATGGCGGAAACGCTACATGAGTACCCTCTTCAGGCGGGTGCCAAAAATGCACTTAGCTGTCCCCTCTTGGCATTCCATACTCTTTGGAGCAGAGGGGCATGAGTGTACAAAGTATTCTACTGTTAACCACTGGGTGGAGATGGAAGACAATAATTTACTCATTAGCAAACGGTGGCGCTGCAACTTCACATGCAGCCATAACTTTGCTCACATACTCTATTAGTAAGTAGACCAAACTGAGGTCATAGCCTAAGGTCTGTACAGTAGCAAGAGCTACAAACTATTATTTCTGCCCTCTGCCCCTATTTCTTTGGCAAATCAAATCAAACTTCATTTTTTTGGCTAGCGCACTTCATACACATAGGCAATACAATGCACTTCACAGAAGCTAACATTGGGGGAGCTGCCGGCTGTTTGAATAAATCAAGGAAGAGGGTTTCCGAGTGCATGGACTGCAGAGCACTCTGTGTGTTTGGGGTATCGGTTGCCCCCCCCCCTCCGGTGTAATGGCTTCACACGTCGCCGGCCTTGCAGTAATGAAGTGTGAAGCTCCTCCGATGCCACAAGGAAGCTGCGGTGTTTACGCGCTGTTTTGTTGTCCTGCGTGTCTCTCCTCAGATCCCAGATACATTATTTAAACTCTTATACACATTGATATTGATATAGGGGCCGAGTGTACCTGTATCAACTTAAACAACACGCTAATTTCTATTCAGAATGTTGTTATCTGGTGTGGTATGCGGTCTGGTTTAGACTGTGCTGTCGCTCCTCCTGCTAGTACAGATGCCTCTGTACTTCAGCACGTAAATAAAGTGGAGAGGCGCTGGTTTAAGGAGGGAGGAGGTGTCAAAGAGACGAGGGGAGAGAGGCTCACTTGTGTGAGTGTCAGGCCGGCACGACTAGGCCTCCAGACCGCCACAGCCTCTGTCACGTCTCAAGCAGAGAAGCCCGTGGTCGGCGCAGAATGCTGTCGCCCTGTAGGACGGCCATCCTATTTTTATCGAGGGTTGTGGATTGATGCGAAGTGACGAGGGCCGCCAGGCCATGTGAGTGGGTGGGCATTCACATGCTCAGCTCCACAGGCAACCCTTCTCCCCCCCCCCCCCCCCCCCACACACACACACACCCCTGTCTTCATCTCCCAATGCCACCAGCCAGTGTGCAATGTCCTCTCTGTCAACATCTCCCGTGCGGTAGCGTCAATGTGACAGCACACACACCAGCCCCCTGAAAAACCAGCATCCATTTGCAATATTAAAAACAGCAAACAACAGCACATCCCCTCATCATATATGTTGGCTTGCCTTGTATTCATTTATATTATTAAAATAAAAATTAAACACCCGACAATGAAAATGGTAAAGGTCCTAAAGGGAGCATTCTGGGACAAGCAAGTGTAGACTTTGGGATTTTATTTTATCCTCAAAGACCCTTGCATCCTGCGGCTCAGTGTCTTTGTGGCTCTCTGGTTGCTCAGATGGTGTTACTAAAACTTTGAGCCGATTTCCAAGTGAATGGTGATGAGGACAGTTATTGTGGATCTGATGCCAGCTGTTGGCGGACCTTCCCCATATCCCCCCCGGATGTGGCTGCCGCCCCCTCTCCCAAGCTCTTTAGACAGAATCACCGCAATTAAATCTCCACCACATGAGCGCAGAAAGACGAAGGCCTAATGAATATGCAAACGCAGTCATCCATGGAGACCGCTCTTAGAGTTCT